>NC_134704.1:50396754-50696754 GCF_043290135.1 Rhipicephalus microplus | reverse complement strand
GGAGGTCCGTGTACTGTACCATGTCAGCGCGCGTTAAAGAACACCGGGTGGTTGAAATTTCTAAATCGGCGCGCTCATAATCGTGTCGCGGTTTTGGTGCGTAAAACCGCAAATAAAACGGCTGTCCTAGCGGATATTTGCACTTTGGAAGCGCTGTTTTGCGTCTTTCTTTCTTTCTTTATTTTACCCTCAGGGCTTTACAGCATTGTAGAGGGGAGGGGCAAAAAGCAAAACATACACTTAATAAGTCAGCCAACGCACAAAAAGTACAAAAGATTCAATAAGAAAACGAGCAAAAGCGAAACGGGCAAAAGCACAACAAACAAAAAGAGGCAAAAGCGAAACGGGCAAAAAGCAAAACATACACGTAAGAAGCCAGCCAACGCACAAAAGGTGCAAAAGATTCAATAATAAGAAAACGACAAAAAAATGCGGTGTGAAATACAAGTTACGAATACAATGAGGTACTATCGCGTGCGCGACATGTAATGCATTTTACATGGAAGATGTCAAGGCCTGACGGAACGCGTCAGGTTCAGTAATACTGGCGGTTGATGTTGACAGAAGATTCCAGTCGCGACATGTGTTAGGAAGGAAAGACTGGGAAAAGGTGACGGTGTTACTTCGAGGGATATGCACTTTGTGGAGGTGATCTATGCGGGATGATATGAAAGATGCAGGCTGCAATAAGCGCGATTTTAGAACGTGATTGTGATAGTATATTTTTTGGAACGCGCAAAGGCGAGCGATTTTTCTGCGCATGACAAGTGGAGGGAGATTAAGCCTGACCTTCATGGCAGTTACACTAGATGTTCGATTATAGCTGCAAAGAATGAAACGTGACGACCGGTTTTGGATTGCCTCTAATTTGTTAACGAGTGTTATATGGCCGGGATCCCATACACATGCGGCGTACTCCAGTAGAGGACGGATGTAGGTGATGTACAGCTGTTTCTTTAAAAAAGTCGGCGCAACAGGAAAGTTTCGTTTTAAGTAACCGAGCATGCGATTAGACTTGGATGTGACGTGATTAATGTGGTCGGACCATGATAGCGAGTTAGTAATGTGAACACCAAGATACTTATAAGATCGGACATATTCAAGAGGGGTTGCGTTCAGGCTGTATGAATAGTTATCGATAGATGTGTGGTTACGTGAAACTCTCATTGCTTTACATTTAGTAATGTTAAGTTCCATTTTCCAAAGGTTACACCAATGTAAAATGTTGTTTAGGTCTGATTGTAAGGTTTCGTTGTCGTTATGATCAGTAATTTTACGGTAAATGACACAATCGTCAGCGAAGAGGCAAATGGGGGAGGATATGTTATTAGGCAAGTCATTAATATAAATTAAAAATAGTAGTGGGCCTAAAACAGAACCTTGAGGTATGCCTGAACGCACGGGCACTTCAGAGGAATTAATATCGTTAGTACAAACAAACTGTGTGCGGTTAGAAAGAAATTCTTTTATCCAGTCAAGTAATAACGGGTCTATGCTCAAGCAATGTAATTTTAGTAGGAGCAGTTCATGGTTAACCTTGTCAAAGGCTTTGGCGAAATCTAGGAAAATACAATTAATAGTCGTACCTGAGTCAAGTGCAGCGTGGAGATCATTAGTAAATAGTATTAGTTGTGTTTCGCAAGAAAAAAATTTGCGGAAACCATGCTGAGAGTTATGAAAGAAGTTATTTGATTCCAAATGTTTAACGAGGTTTGAGTAAATTATATGCTCCATTAGTTTGCAAGGGACCGATGTGAGAGAAATAGGACGATAATTACGGGGGTTATGTCTTTCACCAGATTTATGGAGTGGGATCACCTTAGCGGTTTTCCAGTCTTTAGGTAGACAGTTATCTTGGAGCGATTTAGTAAAGAGGTAGCCTAAGATAATGGAACTGTATTCCTTAGTATTCTGAAGAAATTTAGAGTTAATTGAGTCAACTCCACATGACGATGATCGCTTTAGCTTATCAATTAGTGTCGCGTCTGCTCGAATACCGCACTATTTTTTGCGCGTATTCTTCATTCGCAAGCGTTTGCCGGCGCATTCGCGTCCGTGTCTGGTCGTGCGTTGCGGGCACCGTAAAGGGGGCTTTTCCTCAGTAGGATGCTTTGTGAGGAGAAGTCTGCTTCTCGGATTGATATATCTAACCCCGCCGCGGTGGTCTAGTGGCTAAGGTACTCGGCTGCTGACCCGCAGGGCGCGGGTTCGAATCCCGGCTGCGGCGGCTGCATTTCCGATGGAGGCGGAAATGTTGAAGGCCCGTGTGCTCAGATTTGGGTGCACGTTAAAGAACCCCAGGTGGTCTAAATTTCCGGAGCCCTCCACTACGGCGTCTCTCATAATCATATAGTGGTTTTGGGACGTTAAACCCCACATATCAATCAATTGATATATCTAATGGTTTTGATGTGTGAACGTAAGGGTAATATGTTAAGGTTGGTGCGACCAGCTTCGTTATAAGTGTTTATACGAGGTGGAACGTTGGGAAAGTTTGTCATAAATGCATCGTGGCAAACTGCGTGATTAACGCGGACGAAGTGGAGAAGGAGACACGTGACACAGTGCTGCATCGTGTGTAGCGTCTTTTTCTTTATCCGCGTTAGTTGCCCTGCTGGCACGATGAATTGCTTAGGAGGCGTCGGGCAGCGGTGGTCCTTGCGCCGGCTGTGATATCATCATGTTGCATATCAAACGACCGTGGTTCGGTTCCCACTATCAACCAGGTTTTTTATTATCTTTTTTTATTTGCACCAACGACGCCGACATTTCTGCGTCTCTTTGACGCTGTCGCGGTAAAAAATAAACAATGCACGGTCCGTTTCTTAAGTGCTTTTCTCGCACCTCTGTATCCACCGCACGTTAAGGCTAAATACTAATAGCCGATTGTAATTGGAAAGAACGGAAAAAAACAGCCGTAGATAATCAAGAGCGAAAACGTACGCGTTCCTTGGCAGTTTTAATTAACGGTCCTAGCGAGGCAGTCACACGTATACCGTAATAAATTGTCGTGGCTCTGTCGCGCGTGGCTAAAAGCTTTCCCGTGTACGCGTCAGAGGGCTTCCTTCGGATAGCCAGTACTGCTTGCCCTCCCCCTTTTCCTTTTTTTTTCGTGTGAGAAGAAATATAATAAATCACCCATGTACGAGTTAGCACGTCTGTCGCGGCTTGAATGTGACGCGTTACCTAACTGGGAAATAGCTGCTGTGTTTCTATTGCATGAAAAAAAAAATGTAGTGGGGAGGGAATTTGGAAGAATGATTGAAGTTGCAAACAGAAAAGCCGCCATACTATGGCGGGCCTCATCACAGTTGTAAAATCGGTTTTGAGAGTCGCGGACGTTTCTTGTGTTCGTTCATGTATTCGAGAAAGAGTATAGATGAAGAGTAGACAGTCAATAGCTCCAACCTGTCAAGATTTAACCCTGGTGACTGCAAATGAACAATTGAAATCATTTAGAAGTCGTGCAGGCGCAAATAGTGACTTACAGATAAAGAAAACAAAAAACAAGATTGACATACAATTGAATATCAGCATGCATGCCATTGTGTGTAACAGAAAGTTGATCGAACGCAACAGCATCTCTACAATAACTTTTTTTGGTGATGACACCTAAATATTTTTTTTAATGTTTGCAGCACCAGTTTTAACATACCGCATGTTACCCATCGTTGGATAGATGTGAGTACAATGATAACGTTATAGATCTCATAACAGGGCCCTTATGCGTAA
The DNA here is from genome assembly GCF_043290135.1 of Rhipicephalus microplus. NCBI lineage: Eukaryota > Metazoa > Arthropoda > Arachnida > Ixodida > Ixodidae > Rhipicephalus > Rhipicephalus microplus. The sequence continues at coordinate 50,693,022 of NC_134704.1, read as the reverse complement.
TTTTTTACGCTCGCTAGTGTTGTTTGTAAAGTGGTACCAAAAAACAAAGGAACCCAGAAGACCAGAAAGCAAAGGAACCGGTTTGATTGGCGGAACATGGCAGCGGCTTTTTATTTTATTTATTTATTCAAGACTGTGGGCCTTTTCAAGCCTATGTAGTAGAAGGCATGCAACCAAAGCAAATAAGACTTCATATTGCAGAGACGAAAAAAACAGAGAAGGAAAAGTTTACTTTAAAAATCGGCCAGAACAACGATATAACAGCATAAAAGCAATAACAATGCATTTGTGTTTTACTAGCAAAAGAACACTTGTTAGCATGATAACGGCAAACGTTAACATAATTGACACCCAGATGCAGGCTGTTAAGCACGTGTAACAATGTGCGTGTACATGCGCGATACATAGTTTCCGCCTTATTTGCGCACAGATACCGCAGAACCTATCAATGCCTCTAAATGAATTTCCAGCAGCGATGAAAATGATTCAAGTGATTGAACACTGACGACGTCATTCGGCAAGTCATTCCACATCTCTATAACTACGAGAAGGAAGAATACTTAAACCTGTTACAACGTGACAGGTACGGGCGTGTGAATTTGTCGTTGTTAGTTCTGCTGGAGTGACTATTGGGAGCCTAACTACGCGCTGCAGTGGGCATAGTCAGGCTGATGGTGATGACCAGTGACTGACACCAGTTTTACACTGCGAGTTTACTGTGACATACAAATCACCTGAATACAGGGACGGCTCTGGGTAAGTTCGACGCTCAGGGAAGGCTGACAAGATTTCTTATTTTAACATTCAAGTTGATTTGCGCATGAAGCACCTGCTGACATTGGCACTATCGTGACTACAGTATCAGTTCTGGCGATTTCACGAACTGCAGCTAATCGTGATTACCTAAGATGCCGAAACATTTAAAATGACCGCTTGCGCGCCGCCAGTGGGGCCGCCGAGCGGAGCAGCCGTGAAACGTCACAATATCTCGTTCAAGCACATGGCGTGAAGCTTATGCCGTGTCAATACGTGAGGGTACTGCAGGAACCGGACAACCGGTTCTGGCTTTCGAAAACATCCTGCCGTCTCATTCTCATGGTGCATTGACGCTTACCAGAGCATTTTCTAGACTCTCAAGGGCATGGCAGAAAACACCTGTGCATGGCTTTTCCTTTAACGCAAACCACCTCAATCGTAACCATCTCAATCCACCTCAAAAAGTAACCACCTCAGTCGAGGAGAGCGGATAACCGACGTCTTTCTCTGAGCAAGATAAATATTTAAGAGTGAAAACTGTTGAAGTACGATGGCAAGGACACTGTGTGTTGTTCGTAAATACTCAGTACCAGTACTGCGGTTAAATGATGTCAAACTGCGGCGCCGTGGCCGTTAACGAAAGCCCTAGTTTGAATTTGAGCGAATGCTGCGCCATCTGGCGGAGCGCTAGCGAGGCTCGCTTCTCACTTGCCATTTCGGAGGTCGTGAAAAACCTGTTCAACTTGTTGCGTAAGCGCGCAAGAACGAGTGTATCGCCGTCTCGTGGAGAGCCTTCAAACCGAGAGGGTGCTTGGCGGGACATTAGGACCTCAGATGGCGCCACCGTGCCACGCGGACTCTTGAAAAATGACAGGTAAGTGTAGCGGGAAACCCGAACGTACCAAAGTGTCTTCACGTGAAGTGCGCTCGAAGGCAGATCTCTCTCAGCCTCAGGGTTGCGCCTGCAGAAGTTCACTTCGGTTCAATTTTAGTCTTTTAAGTTTGACGTAATCCACTGTTTAGCACGTTGTACGCGCGACTAAACATCTTTGAACATGGGTTGTCGTTGGCGCCAAAGTTAGCAGCCTTGTCTTTGTCAAGGTTAGCAAGACGCGAGATTGACTTTCCTCAACATGCTCTCAAATAGGTTTCATCGGATTGCAGGGTAGAGCTAATTTTACAGATTTTAAGGGTTGTGGTATTTCGCTCCAATGTCTAATTTATTGTCATAAGTATGCTGGTAAACAATAAAAAATTACGAGCCACATTCTTCTTGCCTTGCATGAGGGCTCTCTAGCGTGATCAGTGGAGGGTGCGAATCTCTTCAGATTTAACGAGAAGTTAATAAAGAAAGCCTTTTCGGGATTGATCATTGATTTTATTGCTTATGGTGGCTGCAACTGATTGCACAACAATTGGCATGTTTAAAGCTGGCTTTGCTGCTTAGTGGGTGTGTTATGTGACAAAACGGTTTTAATGCGCTGCGGTGAAGCTTACTTTTTACTCACTGAAGCGTGTTTAGCGGGAAAGGGGGGCACTGTTTCGGGGCTAGTACGGTGTCGCTTGATTAAATTCGCTAAATTATGAAATCTCCTGCACATGTTTAATTTTCTCGGTGGTATACCCCCAAAGCTGTTTTCTTTCTTTCTTTCTTTCTTTCTTTCTTTCTTTCTTTCTTTCTTTCTTTCTTTCTTTCTTTCTTTCTTTCTTTCTTTGTTTCTTTCTTTCTTTCTTTCTTTCTTTCTTTCTTTCTTTCTGATGACTTGGAACATTTTGACGCTCACTAACTGACGAAAGTCTGAATTGAATCGATTGAAAAAAAAACTTTATCTACGACGAAAGTCTTAAATAATTTTTTTGCAGGCGAAAGTCTGAAAAGACGTGGTTTTAGCCTACAGAAGTTGCACTGAATGGTGGATGCTTCTTTAACTTCTTAGAAATAATTGCGAATGTCAGCCATATTTCTACTCGAGAGATTCAAGTGCTTGGCTTAAGGCTTTGAGAGCGCTTCGAACAGACGTTGTCCTTCTGTCCAACAAGATCTCCCGGATGGCATCCATGAGAGAACGAAGCATAGTTATGACTTTGCCATCTTTCTTATGTGTGTTCCAGGTCGCAGGAGGTGTGATTCCGGCCGCGATGGTCACATTTCGATGGAAGCGCAATGCCAGACACACGTAAAGTGTGCGATGACAGTGCATTTTATAGAACACGATGTGTTCGAAATTTCCGGAGCCCTTCACTACGACGCCCCTGATAATCGTTTGGTTTTTTTTTTATGTCGCGAAACCGCATATTTTATTTTTACTGTTAAATCTGCATCAGAGTATCGTCCTCTGAAACTCTACCGAGCAGAAAGACCACGCCGCAGCGCTTGTGGGGCTAAATTAACGAACGGAATGGTGTCCAAAACAACGAACATGAGATGATAGGAAAGAAGGTGGAGGGGCACAGTGAAACGGAAGCGCTGCGCGGAAGCCACTGTAACCACGACTTTCTCGCATGCCCCGACAGGTCTTCTTTTCGCCCCTGGTCACGGCGGCGCAGCAGCAACCGTGATTGCGCGAAAGCTGTGCCCCGACTGGGCTTATAATTTGGCGCGGCCTATGGGCGCGGACGTCCCTGCATGCCAGAAAACCGGTCGCATCGAAAAATTATCTCTGCTAGACTAGTTGCGTGCAGTATGGTGTGGAAAGCTGTAACGCGACGCCAAAGAGTAACGTTTTTGTTCATAAATTCAGCCGGGGAAGTGGCTGACAAAGTAGTAGTTTGGCAGGTCATAGTTCTGACAGACTACATTTTCTTATAGATTAATCTAGAGTAAATAAAACTTTCTTCTACTTCTTCTTCTGTCGTTAAGACAAGTTTCTTTGTGTCTTGGCCTCATCCTCCACTTATCGTGGTTGGTCTCGTGAAACCTGATCTTACCGAGCCAATTTGTAACGAAGAAGGTTCGGACGACTGTAATTAAGCGATGCGACGAGTTGCAAGTAACAAACCGTAATAATTATTTGAAGCGTCGGCGCAAGGCTATCTGCGCGCTGAAACAGGCGGCTGCTGGAACGTTTTCGTGGCCGAGTCGAATCATTTCATGGGTTCTTTTTTCTAGTTTTTTTTTTCATTTTGACGTTCCCACGAAGGTTTATGGTTGATTCCGGTATCCCGTATGTATAAGCTTTTGTGGTATTAACCTAGGAAATGTGTAGACTTACTCGCGTGCGGAAGTTTTGTAGGATTGCAGGAGTGCGAAGGTAGAGGGAAGATGAAGATAGTCTGGTGTTTCCAGTTTGTCCCATCTTTGCTCCGTAGGTTCTCAGGTATCACCACGTGGACCGAGTGTACGCATTGTCATCCCACCGGTTAGCATATACCAGCCTGGCTAATGGTTACACTCGATCACGTAGCTATCAATTAGCAAATAACGGGCAACTTTGGGACGCGGAGCTTCATTCGTTCACACTATAGATAAATCTAGGTCAGACCTCGCCGACGTCTGAGCTAGAGTTACCCTAGGAGGATTAAAGAAAAAGTGCTGGAGTGGAAGCTCCCGCAAAGCCTTGCCAGCAGAAGTGAAGCCACCTTTTGCCACTGCCAAGATGGCGGAAACATGCTCTTTTCTGATAGTGCCCACTTCAAGATCAAGTGGCTTTGATATGTTAGGTAAATTCTACGTTAGTTCGATATTAAAAGAAAGTTGTTTCCGACGAAACAACACACTGAAACGAGTATGGATGACTGAATCTTCAAAGAACTTTGCCTCCGATTAGAGGCTCACTAAGGAAAAAGTAGTGACTGTAAGACGCACTTGGAGCACTATGTGACCCGACGAAGTTCCCACATTAAACTCGTTGGGCGTGCGAGGGAAGCGCTTCGTTTTTAAACGCTGAACGATGATACTTTATCATGCCCCTAGTAAGATGGGCGCCACAGCCGCCATCTTGCCAGAGGAACGACTTCACTTCTGCGCAATCACTTCCACTCCAGCAACTTTTTTAAAAAATCCTCCTTGGAGTTACCGCATACGCATCCTTTGATGAGCCTTCTCCGGCAGCCATGTGCAACTAGCTCCACCTTGAGGCACGATGCACGCGAGTGCGGAGTCGCAGCGCGTTCTTTTCGCGCTCTTTTTCGCCGGTGTGTGTTGGCAGCGTGCGGTCCGATGCAGTGGCAGGACAGCCTTGTCCTGTGGCAGAGTGCGGCCCTCCGCGCACAAATACCACACAGCCAACCTCCCTCCTTGAGAACGTCGCTCTCACTCTCTACGTAATGATCTCGGCTGAGCTACAGCTCCGCCCAACCCCGCGGCGGTTGTTGACGCTCCTTGTGCCCGAGGCTATCATGATGCAACGGAGCGCTTCTTCTTCTTCTTTTTCTTCCTCTTCTTTCCTCCTGCTCTTCCTCTTTTACTGGTCGAGTAGTGCTTGATGGGTCTGGACTGCCTCGTGGAGCATACACAACACGCGAGCGACGACCTTGCTGGAGTGAAAGCCCTGGTGACATGCAGTTGCAACAAGTAGAGATGATTTCTCGGAAGCAGACTATGAGTTGCCCCGCCGCGGTGGTCTAGTGGCTAAGGTACTCGGCTGCTGACCCGCAGGTTGCGGGATCGAATCCCGCCTGCGGTGGTTGCATTTTCGATGGAGGCGGAAATGTTGTGGGCCTGTGTGTTCAAATTTGGGTGCATGGTAAAGAACTCCAGGGGGTTGTCGAAATTTCCGGAGCCCTCCACTACGGCGTCTCTCATAATCATATGATGGTTTTGGGACGTTAAACCCCACATATCAATCAAATCAAACTATGAGTTGGCTATCAATTTCGGTTCCGGTTCCTGGACTGAGTTTCTTATCAGTCGAGCAACTTCGTCTTTTTCATATGCAGATATGTAGGAGCGGCGAATAAAAGCTGTCTTTCGGTAGCTTCATGTACCCTTCCATTCCAATACAAGGATTCACGGCAGCACATACACAATTACGTAATACATACCAATCTATTAGATTAAAACTTACAAAAAGTTATTGATATAGAGTTTTGGGCATGTAAATAGATCTAACGTTGGTAAGGGAATAAGATTATTTTTACGCCGCCTTTGTGGGCGGGCGTAAGTGTATAGGGACCCAGGCTTAACTCGAAATGCCAAGAGTATGCATGTAAGGTACAAACAACCTTCATTTTTTAGGTGTATAGTTTAAACACTGCTTGCGTGTCAATACTGTTCGAAAGAATAGGCTTTTCATATCCTGGAGTTGCAGTACGCTTTTATTTACAGGAGGCTCAGTGTCGAAATTCCGCCCTCCATGGTGGCGTATTGTGCCGTTTCAGTGCTAAGCTGGTGAGCCGAAGGTCGTGGGTTCGGTCCCGGCTGCGCGGCGGTTGCGTTTCAGTTGAGGCGAAACGATCGAGGCCCGTTCACTGTGCACGATATCAGTGCACGTTAAGTAACACCGGATGGTCAGAACTTAAGGGGCCCTGCACTACGGCGTCCCTTACAATTGTATCGTTGTTTTGGCACGTAAAACCCTATATTATTAGCGCCGAAATAACGGCAAACGAACGCTCGCGAGATGAAGCTCGAATATTTGTTGTATTCTATTGATTTGCACTATGTTTTCTTAGATACGTTTGAAATTCCCGGTGCATTCTCAATATATTAGCGATGAAAAAAAAAACGCGAAACACGGTGATCTTTGGTGTAAGCGGAAGAGAGATGGCACGTACACTGCATTATAAACGTACTCTCACGAACCCGTGCACTCGGGGCTCGTGGATAGCCGATGGAATAATCGGTAGTTGCCCAGCTCGTGTGTTTTTGCCTGTATACGTTATGTACTGAATGCTTTTTAAATTGATAAGGATCACGTTCTTAACCGACACTGAGAATGCGCTGACATATCAGGCACAAAAGAAACACAAGAACAGGCTCATTGTGTTTTCTGCACGTGTCGACGTCTTTGCGTTCTTTTCACTTGTTCATTGCACGCGCCTGCCTTTTTAGCGGCAATTACATGTCATAACAAGTCGCAACTTCGGCCAGGAACCTGCCGTGTTGTTTACGAATGTCATATGCATCGCGTCCGAAAATGTGAAGTGATATATACCGCAAGTCTTTTGTCTCTCTGCTCCAACTGTGTTTTAAGACGAGAGCCTCAGGTGTTTCATAAAGCTCGAGAATTGACGGCGTCAACACGAATCATGCGAAAAATCATCATCATCAAGCGATGACGTCACCATATGGCGTCTCACGACGTCACAAATGGCCATAACATAGGACGTCATAGCGATGTAGCAGCGAGATCATCGTGACTCACTTTACGTGATGTCACGTTATGTTATCGCATGACGTTGTCTCTTGGTCAGAGATGACGCAGTCACTCTTCAAAATCAAATGCGGTGCAAAGAACTTGCAATGCCTCCGATTACTGAGGCAATGTAACACCACGTTCGGTGCAGAAAGCTTTCGGAGAGTTGCGGAGGAAGATCAGTACGTCGATTGAAAAGGGGAGAGGGGGAATGGGGACCCTTAAGCTTCGCCTTTATGTGTTGAACATGACAGCGAAATCCGCCCCCTAGTGCACCCTTTAACTGCTAAATGCCTAGTGTAACGAGGAGAAATAAGAGACAACGCCTTTGCTGCAGGCCGGCTGTTCTTATTCTAACTTCGTCTTCCTCTGCCTTTTCCAGCTCGCTGTCCCCGCGCCAGAAACCCCAGCGTCTTTCTTCATCATGACACTCGGCCACGACTGCGTGCGCGCAAAGGGCAATTTTCTCTGGAGGGCGGCACTGGGAGTGCCGTGGTAGTCTGTCATGTGCACGCCTCGAGCTGTCCTGTGGAACTGTCCTGTACTCTGGTGGACGACCCTGGCTGTGTCGAGGTGGTCGTTGCAGGTCGCGTCCGCGCGGCAAGTTAATGTAGTCACCTGGAGAATGTAAACCCAGCAGGTGATACTGGCTGGTGCGGAGTGATCGCATTGGTGGCGGACCATCGCGATGACTACCCCTTCGCTGCTTGGATGACATTGCAGGGACACCAGTATGCAGTACTGCGGCCCACACTGAGCGGGGACGCCTGCGTTGTTCAGAGCGAGGGAAGGTACGATGGGCTATATCGATAGATATCAGCGACATCGCTGTGTAGACTTTGCGCGTAGACTTGCGACGCAAGTCGTGCTCTAGCGGCTTCGCTGATGCACTGCTGGTCGAAGTGGAGGTTTTTGCCAATCCGTCACGTGCGTTCATGTCGACATGGCCAGTTGCCTCGCCATCCGGAGTAACCGTGAACTGCACCGGAATGACTTCGATGGCATCCTCCTCAGGTGGAGTAGGCACTTGTGGCTCGTTAGGGAAGACGGCATTTGGCAGGTTACGAGCGTCCACGCAATCGGCCAATGACGGCAAAGGTGGCAGGGGATGGTGCGGCTCCTTACTATGGGTCAAACTGGCCGTTGTGACGTGTGCTTGGTCTCCGGCTGGTTGTGGAAGAGCCGCCGTCGTCACGCAGCAGGTCAATGGATCCAAGCCATTTGAGGCTGACCAGCTTGGAGGCTGGCTCACTGGCTTCTGTGCTTTATAGGCGGTCCTAAGTTGGGTCAAGGGTAATTGTGTGTCAGGTGTCGACGCGGAGTCAGAGATCTGCCCGGAGGAGTACACCGTCCAGCTTGTCTCGATGATTGCCGCAGGGTACTCCGAGAAGCTGTCCGGGGAGGGGGCACGCGGCACAGCTGTAGGGGGGCGCGGCGCCTCGTGAGGTTGATCTCCGAGGTAGGGCAGGTTGGCAGAGGGTGCAGCTGCCTCGTCGTTGTGCTTCTCAATAGCCCCTTGCTCGGTAGTGGCGAGGGTAGAATGAGAGGTAGCAGTGAGGTCAGACTCAATTCTTCCAAACGCAGCAATGAGCTTGGCGCTCCAGTCCGCCCAGGACTGCTGCCGCACGCCTTCGTACCTGTGCCACGCAGCAGCAGGATTTTGAAGGCGGTCTAAGGCTACGCACCACTTCTGATTGTCGCTCCATCCCTTGCGAGCTCCGAGAGCATTGATGGTAGCCACCCAATCGACGGCATCGTCCTGGAAGCCGCGAAACTCGGGTAGCTCGGAGGCAGCCGGTGGTGGTGTCACGGCAGGCGAAGCTCCCGAAAATAGCGACGCCACACAGCCAAGTTGGTGTGAAAGAGCCGCGAGAGTATACTGGAGCTTGCTGCGGCTCTCGGGGGAAGTTGTTGAATGGTCTTGCGAGGCGGCCGCGGCCAACGCCTCATCGATAATGTGAAGTCCCGGCAAAGCAGCAGGGAGTATCGCAGAACTCGACGCTGTCAGGGCGCCGACCTCGAGGCGGAGTCGCGCAATGGTGCGCGAAAGCTCGGTGGCACTCTCGGGCGGCCCACATGCGGAGCCAGTGGGGACGTGTTCCCCGATCAGCGTACTCACTGCTGTGGTACCCTCGGCCGAGGGAGCTTGAACAGCACCCCTGAGCGGCTGAGGTGCCGATGAAGCACTGAGCAGGACGTTGTCGCAGTGGGAAGCGTGAACGGCATTCCCGGTCAACGACAGGCCATGTACTGTCGTGGTGGGGCCGGGGCAAGCCTGCCCAGGAGCCATCGAGAAGGCCTGGACGCCGTCCCCGAATGGCGGCACAGGTGCTCCCGGCTGCAGGAGGGCTGTCGGCTCCATGATCGAGGAAGCGTGAACAGCGTTTTTACGATGAGAGAACCACGCTGCCGATGATCCACGAGGATACGGACAGGTGGCTTGTGCCGCAGGGTTCACTTGTCGACCTGTGCTCACGGCACAATCCGTGGCGAAGGACGCGTAGACGGTGTCCCTTTTCATGAAGAAATACCGGTGATGGGTATACTAGAGCCGCCGAGGAGGCCTTGGCGCCATCCCCGAACGGTGGTGGCAGTGGCGGCAGGTGCACAGCTGCTGAGGAGGCCTTGACGCCGTCCCCAAGCGACGCTTACCGCATCTGCACGTCGGCGGGCGTCCTGGATGACGAAGCCGGGACGTATGACGTCTTCTTCATCGACTGCGCCATTGTAACGAGGAGAAATAAGAGACAACGCCTTTGCTGCAGGCCGGCTGTTCTTATTCTAACTTCGTCTTCCTCTGCCTTTTCCAGCTCGCTGTCCCCGCGCCAGAAACCCCAGCGTCTTTCTTCATCATGACACTAGTTATTCATATATTTTGTCACATACACAAACACGCACACACTAGATTAGACCAGCGCGCGCTATTGGGCCCTTAAACGCTTTTTCAAATAACCATGCAATGGATTCACAAGAAGGTTAGTGCCTGTGATGCGATGGTGATGCGACTGGTGCGCGTAATTGTGAATGATTGAAAAGTGCGCGAAATTAAAGGATGACCGAGTGCACGTGCTGGGTCGCCTGAACAACGACGACGCCGAGGACCGGTACACGTGAGAGCGTGGAGCGCAAGCATCCAAGACCATAAAGCAAACAAGGGCCAATGGCTGATCACCACGGAGTTTTGAAAGGCCAATCGGGACGAGACAAGTGTGCCCCAGAGGAAGCCAATCCTGAAGGGCAAAAGAGCGAGGAGTTCGAGGTGAACGAGGCAAGAGGAAGGTCACAGCTGGGAGCTGAAGACAGGCAGTCGGGTGGCAGACCTGAGCCTTCTGGACTTCACCCGGTCTGGACCTCCGGACAACGCCTTCCAAGGACGGCGAGCTGCCTCAACGGTCGAGACCAAGGCCTGCAGATTCCGGTGCGGGTGCAGCAACGGCAGTTCGGGTCACGGGCCTGAGCCTTGCAACCAGCCACCTCATCGGGCGAATCTGGGCCGCCACAGGCATCACCGAGCGAGTCCCGTTCCATCGTCGCCGCCAGCGAGCATTGGTACACGCCGTCGCCACCATTACAGCAGCAACGTTTTGGTGAGATCGAACTTGCTCTCTTCCCTGCACCGCCGAATCACCGCGTCAGAACTGCATCATGTAGCTGTGACTTTCCGTCGGCAGTTTCGGGGCTTTAGATGTTTGTTTTCCTTCTAAATCCCGCTTTTAGCCAGCTACTCATTTCTTGTAGTTTGTGTTTGAGTTTTGCTTCAGTTCTGCAGTAAATGTTTAGGTGTTGTTTGTTAAGCAAACGGCTTTGTCCTTATTAGAAAAACTCTCCGGGGCTCAACCAGGAGAAACAAATCAGCAACAAGAACCCGCATCACAAACTGGCGTCCGCAGCGACAGGACAAAGCCGTTGGTTTGACACCTTCATTTATTGACGCGGTTGACATCATGTCGAATATGCGAGAGCTAATGGCCTTGGCGGATCGCATGGGAATTGATGGGGCGGATTTTAAAGCATGGTACGAGGAGAAGGAGGCACGAGCACGAGAGGAACGGGCTGCGGAACGAGAAGCTCGAAAGGAACAGTTGGAACGGGAGACGCAGGCCAAGAAGGAGCAGCTTGAGCTCGAGACGCGCGAAAAAGAAAAACAGCTCGAACTGGAGACACGCGCAAAGAAGGAGCAGCTGGAATTAGAGAACCAAAACCTGCAACTGCGTCTTAGACTTGCCGAAGCTGAGAATAGCCGTGTAGAGACAAGAACTGTTGACTCAGCACCAGGCTCAGCACAAGAAAGGAGTGTTTCATGCAGCGTGAATCCTCATAAGTTGATACCGGGATTTAATGAAAGCCGGGACGACTTGGACGCCTATTTAAAAAGGTTCGAGAGAGTCGCCATCGGTCAAGAATGGCCTAGGGACAAATGGGCCACAGCTTTAAGTTTATGTTTGAGCGGAGAAGCCTTAAAGGTGTTTGGAAGACTTTCGCCGGAGGATTCACTCGATTATGATAAAGCCAAGTTGGCGTTGCTCCAGCGTTTCCGTTTTACGGCCGAAGGGTATCGGGAAAAGTTCCGACAAAGCAAGCCACAGGACGGCGAAACAGGCAAGCAGTACGCAACTAGGCTACTGAGTTTTTTTGATCGTTGGGTCGAAATGTCGAGGACCGGAAAAGAATATTCGGCTCTTCGTAACTTGATAGTTACAGAACAGTTCTTAAGAAACTGTCATCACCGTTTGGCACTTTTCCTGCGAGAAAAGAACTTCAACAAGCTAGAGGACATGGCCGAGGCCTCAGATAACTTTTTAGAAGCTCAGAGGCAAGTCAACTTGTTAGTTTTCCGAGAAAAAGTGGAATCTAAAAGCAATACGGAAAAAAGTGGTAGTTACTCGGAGAGAGGAGCAGTACGTTGTTTTGTATGTGGCAAAATGGGTCACAGGGCATCGGAGTGCCGATCAAGGCCAAAACAACCTTTCTGTGGATATTGTCAGAAGGCGGGGCATGATTCCAAAACTTGCTCAAAGAAGAACGGTTCAGCCAACAAGACGTCATGTCTTTTGTCGCCAGAGGAGCACTCAACGGAAGTGAAGCTTTCACCGGACAAAGAAGAGGACATGGCGGGCGCCGTGAATACTCACCCGAAGTTTGCCACACACAAAATGCCCGTGTTACAGGGCCGAATCTTTGGCCGAACCGTCTCAGTGTTGCGGGATACGGGTAGCAATACACTGGTGGTGCGTCGTTCTCTGGTACCCGATGAAGCCCTCATAGGTACTACCGCTACGCTATTCTTAGCCGATGGCAGTAGCATCATCGTTCCTGAGGCGGAGGTGGAAATTCATTCACCTTATTTTTCTGGTACATCTATTGTCAAATGCATGACAAACCCACTCTACGACCTTATCGTCGGAAATGTACCAGGTTCACGTGAAGTCCATGACCCCGATACCAAGTGGGAGGAAAGGATTCCGGTAAAAACCTACCCCAACTATATAGCGAGTGGAAAAGGAGCAGATAGAGAGGATGGTACCCTGAAGTCTTCAGTGGTTGGTATCAAAATCCGAGAGCAACGGTCAATCTCATCTGAAATCGATGTACCCACCTTGAAGACGACCCGAAAGGATCTTAGTGCCGCTCAAAAACAGGACAAGACCCTAGATTCTTGCAGGAGTAAAGTAGGTCAAGGGCTACAGGGAGGATCAAAGTCCTATTCGTTCGAGATAGAAAAGGGGCTGCTATACCGCTATTATCACCTACCATCTGGTAAGGTGATTCAACAAGTAGTAGTGCCCCAAAGATTGCGCAGCCAAGTGCTTACTTTGGCGCACGAAACCCTGATGTCGGGGCATCAAGGAATAAAAAGAACGATTGATCGTGTTCTACAATCATTTTACTGGCCAGGAGTTCAAGAGGCAGTGAGGAGATACGTGCGCTCTTGTGACGCATGCCAACGAACCTACCCCAAGAGCAGAGTTGGTAAGGCACCACTAGGTCGAATGCCTTTGATAGACACCCCATTCGAAAGAGTGGCAGTGGACATTATCGGGCCTTTAAAGCCAATATCACACATGGGTAATCGATATATACTAACACTAGTGGACTTCGCTACTAGATACCCAGATGCAATAGCCCTGCCATCCATCGATTCAGCCACAGTAGCCGAGGCACTGGTAGAGATGTTTTCTCGAATCGGGTTCCCGCGTGAGGTACTTTGTGATCAGGCATCATGCTTTACATCGGAGCTAATGAGAGAGGTCAATGACTTGTTGGCGATCAAGCATCTCAGCTCCACACCCTATCATCCCATGTGTAATGGCTTAGTGGAGAGATTTAATGGCACACTAAAGCAAATGTTGCGTAAATTGTGCCAAGAGGAACCCAAGACATGGGATCGACTATTAGCCCCACTCCTGTTTGCGTACCGGGAAGTCCCGCAAGCCAGCTTGGGATTTTCGCCTTTTGAGCTGATCTACGGTAGAAATGTTCGAGGACCTCTCAGTCTACTTAAAGAATTATGGACCGGAGACAATCAAAGCGAGGAAGTGAAGACAACGTATGGGTATGTCCTGGATCTCAGAGATCGCCTAGAAAAAACATTGCAGTTGGCACAAGAAAACCTGTCACGAGCTAAAACAACGCAGAAGAAATACTATGACCGGGGAAGTCGGATGCGTCGGCTAAAGGTTGGAGACCGCGCCCTCGTACTACTTCCCACGACGGAAAACAAGCTTATGATGCATTGGAAAGGACCTTTCAGGGTCACAGGAAAGAAGGGTGACTCTGACTACTGGCTGGATATGGGACATACTACCAAGCTGTTCCATATAAACATGTTAAAACGCTACGAAGAGCGTCCTCCAGAAATATCACCCCAGTCCGCATCTTTCATTGTAGTGGAAGAGGAAGAGACAGACACGCCAGTGCCTACCTTTAAAGCTACTGAGGGCTTTGGTACTGAAGCTATCAAGCTTGGTCCTAACCTCAGGAATAGACAAAGGGAAGAAATTGACGAGCTCCTAGCCACCCATAAAGACGTCTTTTCCGAAGTCCCCGGCAAGACAAACTTGTTAGAGTGTCGTCTTAAACTGACAACGTCCGAGCCTATCAACACTCCACAATATCCGTTACCATTCGCAATGAAAGAGGTAGTTGAGAAAGAAGTCGGAGAAATGCTGCGACTCGGAGTGATTGAAAGGTCCGACTCACCTTACAACTCACCATTGGTGCTGGTGAAGAAGCCCGATAAGAGTTACCGTACTTGCATCGACTTCCGTCGCATCAATGATGTGTTGGTCTCCGACGCAGAACCAATTCCGAGAACGGATGTATTGTTTACAGAGATCGGCACTAGAAAATTCTTCTCCAAGTTTGACCTTACGAAAGGATACTGGCAGGTGCCCTTGGACAAAGAATCCCGGCTAAAAACGGCATTCTCCACCCAATCGGGACACTACCATTTCCTCTATATGCCATTCGGTATCAAAACAGCGTCCGCAGTGTTTACCCGGCTAATGAGACGTCTCCTTCAGGGCATCCCGAACGTCGTTCATTATATCGATGATGTTCTCGTCGCTACGACAACCTGGGAGGAACACATGCAGACTCTGAGTGAACTGATGAATAGGATTCGAGAAGCAGGACTCAAAATTAAGCCCCAGAAATCGGAGATTGGAATGACGTCGATTGTGTTCCTGGGTCATCGACTGGGAGATGGAACAATTCAGCCGGTAGAGGACACGATCATAAAAATCGCCAAAGCCCCATTACCCACTACGAAGAAACAACTACGTTCGTTTCTTGGCTTGGCAGGATATTATCGTGATCTAATCCCTCACTACGCTGAGAAGGCACTGCCTCTGACAGAGATGACAAAGAAAAGGGAGAGTAACAAGATCAATTGGAATATTGAAGGGCAGACAGCTTTCGAAACACTAAAGCAAGCTCTGGCGTCTGGACCTATTTTAAAGGCTCCGGATCTCAAACGTGGATTTGTACTCCGCAGTGACGCCTCCGATTCTTGCATCGGTGCAGTCCTTATGCAAGAGCACGACGGTGTTTTATACCCGGTAAAATACGCCAGTCGTCAGCTACTGCCTCGAGAACAGAACTACTCAACAATCGAGCGGGAGTGTCTCGCGTTGGTGTGGGCAGTGGAAAAGTTCCACATATTTTTATGTGGGACATATTTCACGGTTCAAACAGATCACCAACCGTTGCAGTACTTATCTCGAGCAAAACACCTCAACAGCAGAGTTCTGCGGTGGAGTTTAGTACTGCAAGAGTACAACTTTCACGTAGAACATATAAAGGGATCCGAGAATGTTGGAGCCGACTACATGAGTAGGTTGCAGTGAATATGTTCTGTGTGTTATTATTACAAGGTTATGCTTGTGTGGTGGACTGTTACTGGAGTTAATGACTGTATTTGTACTGTTCTTAGTTGCTGCCAAAAACTTTTCTTATTGTTGTTGGTTGAATGTTACGTTCTGTGGACTCGGTGTTTCGACGTGAGACATGTCAACGAAGAAGCAGTGTGGTGCCATCGGTGTGTTGTGATAGCTTGTGTGGTGCGCATCGAACGACAGTTTTTCAACGGGAAAAACTTCTTCGAAAGGGGGCCATTGTGATGCGATGGTGATGCGACTGGTGCGCGTAATTGTGAATGATTGAAAAGTGCGCGAAATTAAAGGATGACCGAGTGCACGTGCTGGGTCGCCTGAACAACGACGACGCCGAGGACCGGTACACGTGAGAGCGTGGAGCGCAAGCATCCAAGACCATAAAGCAAACAAGGGCCAATGGCTGATCACCACGGAGTTTTGAAAGGCCAATCGGGACGAGACAAGTGTGCCCCAGAGGAAGCCAATCCTGAAGGGCAAAAGAGCGAGGAGTTCGAGGTGAACGAGGCAAGAGGAAGGTCACAGCTGGGAGCTGAAGACAGGCAGTCGGGTGGCAGACCTGAGCCTTCTGGACTTCACCCGGTCTGGACCTCCGGACAACGCCTTCCAAGGACGGCGAGCTGCCTCAACGGTCGAGACCAAGGCCTGCAGATTCCGGTGCGGGTGCAGCAACGGCAGTTCGGGTCACGGGCCTGAGCCTTGCAACCAGCCACCTCATCGGGCGAATCTGGGCCGCCACAGGCATCACCGAGCGAGTCCCGTTCCATCGTCGCCGCCAGCGAGCATTGGTACACGCCGTCGCCACCATTACAGCAGCAACGTTTTGGTGAGATCGAACTTGCTCTCTTCCCTGCACCGCCGAATCACCGCGTCAGAACTGCATCATGTAGCTGTGACTTTCCGTCGGCAGTTTCGGGGCTTTAGATGTTTGTTTTCCTTCTAAATCCCGCTTTTAGCCAGCTACTCATTTCTTGTAGTTTGTGTTTGAGTTTTGCTTCAGTTCTGCAGTAAATGTTTAGGTGTTGTTTGTTAAGCAAACGGCTTTGTCCTTATTAGAAAAACTCTCCGGGGCTCAACCAGGAGAAACAAATCAGCAACAAGAACCCGCATCACAGTGCCTTACGAATTCAACGCCGCAAAAAATTTAAGAATCCGTCCTGCGCGAGGGTAGTTACTACGGTTTGGCGCATGCTGCAGATGCAATATATCTTCTCTCGTCCCGACGAAAGCGCTGGAAGTTAAGCAGGGAGGGGTGGCAGAGCGAATAATTTGCCGCGCCTCGTGACCTTGAGCACTTCTTTTCTTCTTAGAATGCGCGGCTGGTCAGTGTGATCGCGCGCGCACGCGTGGACAAGTAGCGGCCTCCTGCGGGTATCTCGGTAACCACATTTTTCGGTCACAGACACACAGACGATTTTAAAGACGATAGCCTTTCTGGGGACCTTTGACGCAAAAATTTTCGTCTGTCTGTCTGTCTGTCTGTCTGTCTGTCTGTCTGTCTGTCTGTCTGTCTGTCTGTCTGTCTGTCTGTCTGTCTGTCTGTCTGTCTGTACGTTTGTCTGTTTGTCCACTTTTAACAACATCGGGTATTTGAAACGGCCGACCCCATCCGCAGCGCCCACCTATGTTACTCAAGATTCAGCGTTCATAGTTGTGCAATTGTCGATTAAAAAGCAAAATATTTCGCGTGTCTGGGGCACCATAACACGTATATATTCTGCATGTGCTCCTTTTACTAGAAAAGGCATACATAAGTAATTTTAAGGACCATAGCGCTTATCACGCTGCGCTGACCATCCAACGCTTGCACGGAAATTCGAGTGTTTCCAACGCTTTGCTAAAACGAGATGGTAGTGGCACTTACCCGTTGCCTCGTGGTCTATACCTCATCACCTCTGAGGCGGGCGCGCACACCCGTCTCAGAGCCACGCGCTTTGTTTTTGAAAGAAACTGCCAGATGGCGCTCATGTCTCACGTGTGACGTGACTCGATGCGCTCGTTCGCCTCCGCTGCACGCTCGAGGCACTCTAACGCAGCGTCTTCAGAATACCATTCACCGATTTTCTTGAGCAGAACATCAAATAAATGTTTTGTTCACTCTCTCCACACGCAAGACTATCGTATTTCAGCGACATTTGCAGATTATATGGAAATACGCGGCCATTTTTTTTTTCGCTCACAACCAACGGGGCCGACGCCGGCGGCGGGTTTTCTGCGACACGAGCTCTTTAACGCTATCGCGTTAAAAAAACAATTCTGGCCTTAGATTTAATGAACATGCCATACGATAGAAGAGCTTCGTGACTGCTCTTCTCTAGTTAGAAAAGCTGTGCCTCCCAGTGCCTTTGTTTGTTTACAAACATTCAGTCCATGTTCTGTATGTAACTCGTGTAAAATTTGCATGCTGCAGTCATACCAGCACGGTGTGATCGAGTTATCAATTAACCCCCCCCCCCCCCCCCCGCTTTCAATAGACACGTCGAGCCGAGACCTCGTCGATCTTCGCATACCGCGCTTAGGCACACCAGTTCAACGCACTGGTATGCCCGAAAAACGGGCCTCTCTCCTGTTCTTTTTAATATCTTCCTCTTAAAATAAGTACGCCTGTAGGTGTACCCTGTACCCATGCGTTGGGCCTCTTCGATGATAAACGACTCTAACCGGTAGAGGACGGCCGTTCCGTCTCTGGCGGCTCGCTCCCCATTGCTCAACTTTCCCACTCGCTGCCAACCGCTGCTCACAGCCACGCGTGTGCAATTGCGGAAGTTCTGCAGAGTACAGCGCACAGATTAAAAGTGGGAAACAACTTTGCGTCTTCGAACACAACGTATGCGCAAAGTCGTATTTCAAAAATCTCTGTGATGCAGCTCGCCCGTTTGTGTATGCTCACTGGTATGCTTCAGAGAAATACTGAAACGTTTTCATAGCTAAAAGTACTTGTGCATGTTTTGACTTCATATCGGGCTTGTTCGCTGAGCCTACTTTAAAGCTGCTTACCGTTGCTTCATTAATTTATTATATATAGTTAAAAAAATTAGCCAAGTTTTATGCCAGGAAAACCTTCGAAAGAGCGAAGATTTGATGATGGTGAGGATGACTTTCGGTACAAAAAGGTCGTCACCATCACCACCACTATATTGAGCATCATTACGGTCATTTATTCTTCTTCTTCTTATTTGGGTTGTTATATATATAGTATGGTATATACGGGACGTACGTGCCCACTACTGAGAGCATCTTCACTTTGATCCCGGAGCAACCTGGACGCCCTGACATTCGCACAGCGGGTGCCCATTTTGTGCATTCGAATTCCGCTCGTTCTGTGACATCTTAGTCTCAGTGGCCGGCTTCAATTGAACGGTCCGCCCACCTGATTGCTGTCTCCGGTTTGGTTAACACTGTTATCGTAAATTACCCCTCCTAGAGTTGTTAGTCACATCGACTGAGACGAGAAAGAAGACGCCTGTCGGCTTCGAATCTTCTTAGGTGAAGTATAAGGTACCATTCGGTGTTCTCCATTATGGCGATATGTGCAGTGTATATAGTGACAGGCTGCTCATCTATTGTCCACAGACGCGTCGTCTCTTAAGTCGGCGGCACGCGGTGTCTACAAAATTTTCATACGGCGATGTTATTCTGTAAGTTGCGTGAGTATAAACGCGCACAGACGCTACCCCTCCGATAGAGTTGTTACCGGGCCGGCAATTGAAAGTCGCCCCCATTATCTCTCTTGTCATTAGTGCAAATAAATGTTTTTCACCACCACCTTCATCACACATGATTATAAACTCTCTATGATATTTTATGCATGCGTGCGCGTATTACCGTTTCTTTCTAATAATCAAGTACACTTAAACCTCGTCATGACGAACATGTATGTAGTGTATTATCGATTGCAGCGAACTAAATACGAACTTTGATTGGTCGCATTGACGCTTGTTCTTATAACAAAACTGAAAACCTGGGAGTCACCGCGATATCGACTGCACGGAAGAAAGTTAATTTGCTCGTCGTTTAAAACTCGAAAGCTAGCATAAATATTAAAACTAAGATGTTCCAAGACAATTCGCACACACTTATATATATATATATATATATATATATATATATATATATATATATATATATATATATATATATATATATATATATATATATATATATATATAGAGAGAGAGAGAGAGAGAGAGAGAGAGAGAGAGAGAGTTTATTTTTGTTTTTTCGTTCGGTGCACAGTCTCGTTTGTGCTTCAGGCAGTTCGTGTGGTGTCTTATCGCTAAACGTAACTTCAACTCCACAGGTGAAGACAAAAAAAGGAGAGCTCTGCAAAGAAATTATAGGAAAAGAAAGAACGAAAGAAAGAAAGGAAGAAAGAAAGGAAAAGCACGGAAAGCAACCTCTCTTCATTCCAGGTTTTATAGGCAAGCTTCCGGCCAGCGAATGGCTGAGTAATGAAAGCGGCCGTGCTTGAAGAGACCCCTCCTTGCCGCGGGACGGTGGTCTGGCGGTCGTTTTTACTACCGCTTGCCCCGGATGCCGTGCTTAATTCCTTGTGATTTAGTTTTTTTTTTATTTTCATTGTCCTGCCGCTGGTGCATAGTATTCTCCTCTTGTAAGGCAGTGAAGACCAGGAGATTGTCCTTCTTTATCGGCCTCTTCCTTAGTTTTTATTTCCACCGACCTCCTCCTGTCGCTTGCATCTCTCTATTCCCTCCTACACCGGTGACAGTGCGCGAATCTGTGGCTCCTTAGCAATCTCGCGTTGGTACTCATGCAAAGAGAAAAGGGGGCGAGGGAGCTTCTGTCTCTCACTCTCTTTACCCATTGCGTGAATAGAGCCGGCCAAGACAAGACCCTCGACGTCGGACGTTGTCTTCCCAGTGTGGCACGAGTCTCGTTAAATGCTGAGCGGTATTGTGCAACAAGTTGACCCGCAATGTGGTCACACAAGCGCCACTGCGCAAGCCTGCGTGCAGGACATGCGCTGTGCTTTTTCTCGAAGTACACAAGGCCCGTCGACGCTCGACTGTCGCATCGAGTCGGCTTGCCGTACAGAGATTCAGTCGTCTGGCTTAAACGCTAACCGATTGCGTCAAATGGACGGTCGAGGACAGTTCGGTCAGAGCCTTTCTGCAGGGAGTGCATTACTCGGTAAGATGGCGGTGAACCTACTGGAATCGATTCATAGCTTAACTCGACTTCAGACTCGATTCGTAGGCGTCGAGTGTATTGTCCTACGCCGCGATGAACGAGGCCTGTGATGCCAGGATATCATCCACTTCTTTAATGTGGTTTCCTGCGTCCTTTTTCGCCGCTCACACTCTTTAATTTAGTTATTCTAGGTTATGTCCTTGTCAACTTATCTGCGTTTCCGTTCTCCTCTGTTTTCCTCCCCTCTCTCTTTCTCACGTGCATACTTACGGTCAGCCTATCACCACTCGGGGCGCCAATCGACAGTGACGTCAGTGAGTCATGATCGGTCAGCGCCTTGGTCCCTCGATCACAGACATTTTTGTTAGGTCACCGTGGCATACTAATGAGTCGAAAGATGTTTGGAGTACAATTCCTTAAGTGGCTCCTGTTGAAAAGTATATCATGGTTGATTGAGAGTGCATAGAGACGTTTCAGTCATGGTTGAATCGAAATACTGCGGGCTGCAGCCGATTTTTCGTTGTTCTTTGTTTAGTTTACTATTCCTTAAATATTTTCTAATTTGTATTCCCCCCATCCTTACCAGCGCTGCCCAAATGAACCTCGGAACTATTTTAATCGCGCGACCTGGTTCTCCTACGAAGTTTAATCGCAGTCACGCCTCAAATACTGTCGTTCAGTGCGACTGAGTGCACGCATTGAAGTTACTGTGCCAAGAAATCAGCTTCCTCACGTAGCTACGGTTTTTGCTCGAGAAGCCCAACGACGCTGGTAGGTTTGCCTCCGAATCACGCGTCTATATTCGTTGTCTTTTAAGCATGTGTTAGATGAATGAGTAATTGTGCGCCTCTATCAGAAACACGAGAGCGTTCTCGTTCGCGTCACCGACTATAACCGTGGTATTGTTGCTGCTCGCTCGATCGTTCTGCACTTACGCCTCTAACCCATCGTGGTGGTGTATTGCTTATTGTGCTCCAATTCTTACCAAAAACTTGCGGGATGGAGTTGCGGCCGCATATAGATGGATGCAAGATCTAAGAGGTCCGTGTGCTCAGATTAACTAACACGTTAAATAACCCCAGCTAAACGAAGTTCCTGGAGCCATTCACTGCAGAGTGCCTCGCAATCATTTTGTGGCTATGAAACGTAAAATACTAAGAAATAATGTTTGATTATCCTTGCGCACATTTAGAAAAGCAAGAAGACCATATCGAATGAACAGTGCTGAGTGTCAAAACACCGCAATGTTCTGCTACCGCGAGATCGTGTTCTCATTGATGGCATAACACAATATAGACTAGTCTGCAGGAAAACATTCTCTCATACTCTCCTCCTCCTCCTCCTCCTCCTCCTCCTCTTTCTATCTCTCTCTTTTTGAGTTTGCGTGTGTATGTTCATTTGGATTTTGAGAAAGGCGTCACACATGGATCCTCCGTAAGTTGTGTTCCTTTTTTTTCTTTCCTATATAGTGCCGCTTCTCGTGCATGGTTCACAAACTTCCCAGCCCCGTCATCTCTTATTAAGGACAGGGACGGGAAGGTACATATATCGATCCCTATCTTACTTGCCTCTAGCAGATGAGAAAAAAAAAGTGAAGTTGTGTGGTGGTGCTTATATAGGAAAAAGGCTTATCCGCTCCATCGATGCTGCCGTCTGTCACGATGGCGGTGCGACGGCTTCCATGAGCTAGATTGAGTGTCGGCTCCTTTTGCACCACGAATCGGCCCTAATTGATAGAGAACGGTCGCGAATCTCACGATGAAGACCACTCGGGAAACCGCGGCGTGTGCTTTCTCTTCGTTGTCTCTTCCGCGAAACTTAATCGGCGCGCGAAATCGTTCGTGCACCCACTCTTGTGGTGCGACCTTATACCTTCCTTAGTTGTGTGTTTCTTATCTGCCAAACGAAGGGTGGACAGGTAGTATATGTGGTCAGAGGGTTGGGGGGGGATGGACTTGAGAAGGGAATATTGCGTCTGGCGCGCTCATTTCGTTCGTTGCGATCTGCATGTCGTTCTTTCGTTTCATTCGTTTTATCCTTGCATGGGAGGCAAACTGAGAAATGAGAAACGTACGCTTGGTGAGCTCTTTCTCGCGGTTTCCTGCTGCTACGGTTGAGAAGTAGGTAGGAGGAAAGCAAGTGACGTAGCCACTTGCTAGAATGACGAAGACGCTGGAAGCCTCATTAAGTTATCTTTCTTGGTATTCGGAAATTTTTTTTTGGGGGGTCGTGAAAAGAAGCTTTGTCATGATATGACTGCGTGCCTACAAGCAGGAAAGATGCGCCGAATAAAACGCGTTACATGTGCCGCAGGATTTCGATTACGCCCGGAAAAACGTTCTTTGTTGCTGTCCAAACTATAATGTTATTTTGGATTATCGAGGAGCTCTCTGATGTTTATGATACACGTAGCACGTCCCCGCTGTGGTAGTTTCAACGGTTACAGCGTCGCTCTGCTATAAGCTTTGGCACGTAGGACGAGGGTTTGACTCCCGACCACGGTGACCGCATATCGATGTGGATGCAACGCAAAACGGCCAGTGTACTCAGACTTGGGTACCTGCTAGAGAATCATGGTTGGTCAAAGTTAATGGAACGTAATCTATACGTCTTGGTTCTACTACGTACACACCGCCAATTTTATTTTTTAACACACCGCTACCACGTACCATGTGCCTCTGCAGCCTTCGAGGTCTACCTACTAACTGTACAGTTTTTTCCATCAACTGTGGCACGTGTATCGCTATAGACCTTCACGTTATTTACTCCCACATTGATGCAGCCTGCTGCAGTTTGGCTGTGAAGCAGTCAAAGAAAATTGGGCACATTATGACCAGCGTAAATTTCCTTGTTATTAAAATTATAGTTATAATTAGAGTAATAAAAGCAACAACCTTTTATACGAAACTAGTACTTGTTCTATTGTCCCATGGGCTCAGATGTGTTATTCGTTCTGTGTTGCCTGATCTGGGCAAATGTACTCAGATGGGCGTCACATGATCATATTAAAATTATAGTTATAATTAGAGTTATAGAAGCAACAACCTTTTATACGAAACTAGTACTTGTTCTATTGTCCCATGGGCTCAGATGTGTTATTCGTTCTGTGTTGCCTGATCTGGGCAAATGTACTCAGATGGACGTCACGTGATCAACATCCTCGTTCACTTCCCAAAGACGTTCGATGATGTGTCTCCTTGTCAAATTCGTTTCGTGGGCAGAAAAACCAAAGCCGACAACTCTATCAAACGATTTCTCTTTTCGAGATGTTGGTTTCTCGTAATATATCTTGCAACTTGTACTGGCCTCCACCCTAATTCTTTCTTTCAATTCGATCTTGCGAAGTATACTTGGCGAGGCTGTTCTTAACGCTCCCACGCTACCTCTGTGCACGGCCCCCCGTTTCTCGTGCGTCAGTTGGCCTTCGGTTGTGTGAGATATATTTCGGACGCGGTAGCATAAAGGCTGCGTGACTCGTGCATTACGGTGCCCCCGATGCGTCGAAAGAAAAAGAGCATTGTTTCATGATAAAAGGACAGTCGCTTAACCAGTCGGGTACACGATAAAAGAAAAGAAAATAACAGTGATCGCTGACATCGACACTTCGGTGACCTTTCTGGTTTGATAGGGCTTTAACCATTAAGGGGGCAGTTGTATAGAAAACGGCGATAAATAGTATAAAACATAACGTGAGAGAGAGGGGTGGGAAGGTGACGAGATTGGTAATCTGTACTTGAAAAAAAAAATCTTACACTGTCTTTTATGCATTCCTCCAAGATTATAAGAAAGTAAAAGTATCTTTCTTTCCTTCTCAGTTGACTGTACCAATCCCCGCCCACCCTCTTTCCTTTGTTTCGAAAGCTTTCTGCATTCTACGTCATGTGACACTGCCTCCGGGATTGGTGGAATCAGAAGCTTTTTGCACGTTAGGGGATCCTGCAGTGCCTCTGAGATTGCACACATTTGACCCAGCGACGAGGTCATATTATGACGTCGTATCTCACGTCAAAGATTTGACGACCCGTGACATTGCGCGATGATGATTTTCGTTTGCGTCGCTATAGTGTTGACGCTGCCGAGTCGCATTTCGTATTTGGTGAGACAATCAATAGTTTTGCCTTAAACGAGAGAGAGGGGGAACTTATTCGAAGAAAGAAAGAGAGTCCCACCCGAGCTGGCGTGCAAAGTAGAGTAGATATAAGAAAGCCTACAAACAGTGTGCGATGAAGATGACGATGGAAGTTTTGATGTTCACGTGTATGCTTCTAGTGTACGAGAGCATAGATGG
Source organism: Rhipicephalus microplus (assembly GCF_043290135.1). NCBI lineage: Eukaryota > Metazoa > Arthropoda > Arachnida > Ixodida > Ixodidae > Rhipicephalus > Rhipicephalus microplus. The sequence continues at coordinate 50,668,138 of NC_134704.1, read as the reverse complement.
CCCCGTAGCAAAGCACCTACTCTTATTACAATCTGCTGCGGAGGCCGGTGAACACAGTTAAGAACAGTGAACTGTAATAAGTAAGGTACAGTTATGTCGAGTAGACTGCGACATAATCGTGCATGGTACGTTACGAAGAATTAGAGAGTAGTATAATGATAGAAAAAGAAAGGATAGCAGAACTGCAGTGAATAACTCTTCGAGACAAGGCATTTGTATTGCATGATGCAGATGTCGTAAAGAATGAAATTAGCAATGTTCTACAATACTTTGAACGAAAGAAGTCGCACAAAATTTTTGTGAAAGTGCCGCCTCACTCAAAGAACCAGGGGGGGGGGGGTCGAAGTTTTTGTAGTCCTCCACTAGAGCGTCCCTCATAATAATATCATAGTTTTTGGACGTTAAACCCCGTCAATTATTAATAGGCTCACTCTGAAAATGGTGGCACACTGGGCTTGAGCACGGCACAAGAGAGAGAGAGAGAGAGAGAACACAAGGAGAAAGGCAGGGAGGTTAACCAGGGCTGAGCCCCGGTAGGCTACCCTGCATTGGGGATGGGTAGAGGGGAAGGAAAGTTATAGAGGAGGAGAGAAAAGGTCACTGACTGGGCCGACGCGTAACTGTTTCACCGTCACAAACGATGAAACAGGTCGGTGTCCTTGAGAAAATGCAACAGTTTTTTCGTTGCCATACGGAAATCGAGTGGGCAGTGCCATGGTTTCAATACTTTCTCGACAGTGAAATCACTTCTGTCCAGTTGATTTAAAACACTGCGCAGGTGGAGCCTCTCGTTTGTGTATGCTGGGCAGTTAACATAAGATGTGTTCAATAGTCTCATCGACGGCACAGTCGTTGCACTCCGCGATGTCGGCCATCCCTATCTTAAATGAGTAGGCATTGTTGCAGGCTACGCCCAGACGCAGATGACACAACACTGTACACCTTCCTCCCTAGAAAGACCAGAGGGTAGCCGCAGTCGTGAAGATGGATCGAGAGAATATAGTCGATGATATGCGAACTGTGATGATTGCCACTTCTGGAGTGTCATGTCCTGCGCCAGCTTACTTAGGTATCTAGCCGAGTCAATCCTAGATAAAGGTACGGGCACGGGGTTTGCTTGTACGTGTGCATTTCTGGCTGCTTCATCGGCGAGGTCAGTGCCGGAGATACCGCAATGACTTCATTGGTATCCACTGGAACACAACGTTGTGTCCTTGTTCGGTCGCACAGTGCAGCATTTCTCTGATCTCCCATACCAGTTGTTCGTAGGACCCGCGATGAAGTGCCGACGAAATACATTGTAGAGCCGCCTTGGAGTCGCAGAATACTGCCCATAGATTAACCGGTTGTTGCTTGATGTAATCGATGGCATCTCGCAGGGCAACAATTTCCGAACCAGTCGATGTGCTCATGTGACAAAGTTTGCAAGTGATGTTGATGTGTCGCGATGGGAGGACGGTGGCGCCGGTGGAGCTAGTCTTGGTGGTAGATCCATCCGTGTATACGTGGATTCTGTCAGCGTAGAAAGCACGTCACAAATTTCCGAATAAGTAATATAGGTATTCTATATATTTTACCTGGTTTCGTTAATTGCCGTGATCGCTCACTATGATTATGCTGCGCAGGCCAAAGTGAGTAGCACGCTATTTATCGATGGTATTACCATGCCTATCCTATTGAAAATTAAAAAAAAACACACACCTTGCAAGCTTTGTAATGCGTGCTAATTATATATACACCGCAAGTGTCTACGGGGATGTCTCATAACGACCGGTTCCTCACTTTTTATGATATAGCCCTCCGTCATTCTCTGTTCTCTCTGATACATCTCCCGGGCATCTCTACATCTCTATTGTCATACGCGTCTTCTGAAGAGGCCAGCGAGAGGTTGGCATAAATCGAAACGCTCGTGCCGCCCCCTACTTTATACGCTATGCCGCGTTGCGTTTTGTCCTCTTCACCTGCGCGTACAACAGTCCACGAAGGAGGCATATAATGAAGCTTATATGCCTTCGCGTGTTGCCGGGCCCCATTACGCGGTCTCGGTGCGCCGAAGTATGACACGCGAAGATGAGATCCTTTTGTGCGCGCCCCCTCTTTCCTCGCTCCTTCGTCCTCTTCTTCCGCGCACGCAAGCCTTTTTATTGAGGTCTCTCGGATCGTAAGTGCGGATCCTTCCCGGGCTTTGCATCTGTGCACAGGGTAGAAGCCTAGTCGTTGGCAAGAGCGCAGTATGAAACTTTTGCACGCAACACCGCATTCGCGTCCATTTCCCTCTATCTTCACCCCCACCACTAATCTCTCTCTCTCTCTCGCCGTCTTCTTCAACGCTTGCTTGCTTGCATGGTACTTGGCTTCTTGCAAAGATGCCAAGTCCCTAGACCTCTCCTACGGTGTGTGTGTGGGGGGGGGAGGGAGTGAGTGAGGAGGAGAGAGAAATAGTGAGTGAGTGAGTGAATGAGTTTTTGTAAATGTGTTCGGAAGTGTGTGTGTCATGGTGAGGGAGTGTTTGTCATGTTTGGACGTTTGTGTAGAAGGGAAAAGGGAGAGACAGAGTTAGAATGTGTTATTGTATGTGCGTGTGTCGGTGCCTTTTAGTGCGATAGCATTCGTGCGTGCGGGCACGAACGATGTCTGTCCACTTTCTAATTGGGCTTGCGTGCCGTATAGTTCACTCGCTGCGGCCGGAAATCAGAGCGGTCGTCGTCTTGGCCTAGCTTGGCTATGTAGCTTCGCCTCCCTCTCGCGTCTGGCGCCGTGCGCGGCTGGCCCACGCATGTACTCGTCTTTTACGAGGGCCGAATTGCTTGGACGTACGCTATAACTTGCGCGTGCGTTGGTGTTGCCTTTTGACGAGTTCCGATCGCCATGGCGGGCGATTCGTTTTTCCAAAGGACGTTGCGTGTAAAAGAACGAAGGCCAGAGTGCTAGAATCACAGGAGACGTGAAGGGGGCAGCGCAGCCTGAAGGCCGGACGCGTCCGAAGCGCGAACAAACACACTCGCGTGCGCACGACTTCAGCGCGCTAACTGGCCATGGCTTCATATACGAAACTGAACTCGATGGTGTATAACTCAAGGTATAGTGCGAAATTCAGATACGAGATTGGCTTTGTCTAAATACGCGCACGCTGCCAAGGCACCTGGCAAGACTGAGAGTTTGTATTGGCTACATCTTAGATCGGTATGCAAGTTAAATTGTAGCTTTTTGTTCTCTGCTACTGTTTTAGACGTGGACATGCTTGCTTTGGCGTGTGTTTTCGTACTGTTGGCTTGCGAACGCTTATATGCGTTAATGTAGCTTGAATCCTCTGTGCAGTACTTGATTCGCCGTAATTATCGGTTTCTTTGAACAACACGAGATGTTAAGGTGGTTATATGGCTCGGTAACACGTGCGTGAAGGGGCAGATGACGACAGCATAAGCTCCAAGCGTTACTTCTAACTGTTTTATTCAGTGAGCGCCGAAAACTTCAAACAGTTGTCCTTGCTTATAATGCTGACGTAAGTGCGGTGCCGCAGTAGGAAACAAAGCAGCAGCAGTCCAGTCTGCAACGTTGAGGTCATCGTCTAGGAGAAGGCAGCGGAAGAGAAAAGGGCCCGCCAGACTATACCAAATTACATTACTTAGCATACGTTTTCTCAGCAGACGTGTAGCCTTCCTAAACGCTGCGCTTAGGGCACCGGAGAAACCGCTCACGAAGTTCCAAGTCACAAAGTGTATACATTAAACATGTAACTTCTTCGGTTCCTGCAGTGCCGCTACGCGGCACTCCGATACGATTGTTAACCCCTAGCCCCTCCCCCCCCCAAAAAAAAAAGAAACGTGTAAGGTCGTGTAACAGGAGAGAGCTGGCGCCGGCGTGCAGCGCGCTTTTTATTTTGTGTGCCTGTGTTTTGCGTTCGTGCGTGCGTGTTTACATCCATCTGACCACGCCCACTGGAATTCTTGCAAGCCGGCGCTACCTGGCTTCTTCTCTCCTCCACTCTTTTTTACTGACTCTCTCTCTCTCTTAAGAAGCTGTCCTCGTATAAGCAGGTAATCCCCGCTGAATAGCAAGTGTTCTCACACAGGCTACTCCTTCTTGCTTGGTTGCTTGCTCGCATGGCCGGCAAGCCTTATACTGCGAGATCGGTGCCTCCGGCGCGCGCCTCTCGGTGGTGATGGCATGCGTTGTTCGAAGCAGCTTGCTTCTTGTCTTTCTTGTTAAGTCTGACGTTGTGTGTATTCCTACGCTCTGCGTGTCTCCTTCTCGTTTGGTTCGCACGTGGTCATTACGACGTGTGTAATAGCTCTGCTCGCCCGGCGCCTTGTGTGAGCGAGAAGTCTGCTTCCATGCATGGTGCAAGCGCGGCTGTGTCCCTGTGCGCCTAGCATGGACTTTATATAAAAGGCTGGTTCGGCGTATAGTGCGCGTTGAGGCGTGTCCTCGAAAATAATTGATTATTGATAATCGAGGCGCGGTGACTTGGTAATCATGGTTCTCCATACTATGACGATAGTTATAGCGCGAGAACGAAACGATGACGACACAGAGACAAGAAGGACACGAAGGAGGCTTGTCCTTCTTGTCTCTGTGTCGCCGTTTTGTTCTCGCGCTATAACTATCGTCATGCCATACCAACTAGTCCAAGCTGCCACACTTCTCCATACTAGTTATTCTCCTCACGAGGCATTGCCAAAGGGAATGTTTACAAGATGCGAACTCGAATTGCAAATGGTACACTTTGAATCTTTACCGCAGCTCTATCGAATCGGGAAAAATTAATGTGGAAAATTAAGGACAAGGCTATGCTTCGGAACTCGTCACAATGTAACCAAACCTAAATCCTAGAGGCGCGTTTACACTAGAGAGACACGACATCGATTTCAGTCTGCGGGCAGTTTTTAGGAGTGTCTTTTTTTTTTCGTCGGCCTATTTACACTGCAAAGACACAAACAGTCCCCGGGTGGTCTCTCGAGGACCCTGCTTTCGCCTTGTGCTCACAGTATTTCGTTGGTCAATTCTGTAGTCACATTGGAGGCACGCGCAACGACACCGACTAAACTTCCACACCTGCGCCTCATTTCCAGCCATGCTCCCCGCTCTGCCATTGTCCCTGTCCGGCTAAGCGGCGCAGCCCCCGCCATAATCCATGGTAACGATGAACGGGGCTGGGGATACACAATAGGATAGCGAAGAAAAGACTTTCGTTTGGTTCTCGAGCTGCCTATTCAGACGCCGCGGAAGCCTCGCAGAGGGCATTGTTAATTCCCCCAAGATTGCAGGCTTCGTGGTCGTTGGGGTGAATTTTCGCTCAGCCGCCGATCTCCCGAAGACACGTCGACGACAGGTCTGCGGATGCGTTTTTCTGGGGTTTTCGATCTATCATCATGTTACACTACGAAGGAATGTTGTCTTTTGAGGCGTCGTTGGCCTAGTGTGACCATGGGGTCTGGCGACTTTGTCGGCGGGTGACTAGTCGGCCAACGGTTGGCGTCTGTCTCGTGTTTTCGTCGGCATCGTGTCAGTGTCGTGTCGCTGTAGTGCAAACGCTCCTTGAGCCGTCAGCTTGCGCGTGTTACTCGCATTTGTGCCGGTTTACTGTGAGTAAATGTGGCGTAAACGGAGAGCTAAACGTGTGGGCTAGATTTTATGCATATCTTCTTGTAGCGTGGCGCACCATGATACAGAAAAAAATGAAACGCAGCATCCGCATAATGGTCTTGTTCTGCAAATAATAACTTGCTCAACTGCGAGTTTTATAACAATATGTTCAATTTTATGGTGCCATTGTTGTGTATTGCGGATTGGTTAGTTGATTCATTGATTGATCGATCGATCGATTGACTTATCGATATTAATTGATTGATTTATTGATTTATTCGCAGTAAACGTATCGCGAGTATGCTTTTAGCAATTATAGCCCAACAGTCAACTCTATACAAAAGCGCAAGGATGTTCGGAAGAATTTAGTGTGTGTGTATTCTCAGCACATATGTGCCGCAGCACAAGTGAAGATTACCTATGTTAATTATGTGATAATAAACGTATTCAGTGACCTAGTATGCAGAGAAGCTTTGTCTGTATTTCTGACGGAGATTTTTCTGAGGAGAATGCCTTTTTTTTGCGTTCGTGTATCTTCTAACGTACGGCGCTGTCATGCACGGAGATATATGCGTACAAATCCCACGCAAACATTCCCAATACGAGTCGTGACCTCACTGTCACTGTCTTTATCTCGTCGAAAGGGACCCATTGTTAGAAGGCGTGTATCGTTTCCCAGATGATGCAGACTCATGCGCGACCCCTCGACCAGCGAAGGTCGTGGTTCCTTCTCAGAGGGCTGCAGTTCAAACGTGCATAACTCTGGCCGCCATGAAAGAGAGAGACGTCGTGGGGATGGTATGCCTAGGCGAGGTCTCAATCACAATGGCAGCGGCAACGTTATACGCTCGCACTGTGGACGCATAAGTGTATGAACCTGTGGTATATACGCACGCGCTGAGGATCCAGCTTAGCTTGGCTTGGCTTCGCTTCTGGACCGCGGTACCGTCTTGCAGATGACGCAGACTGACAGGCAAGATGGTTGTGTTTCGTCTGTTTGAGCAGACGATACACCCTGAGTTGTTTGGAGAGAAGTGTGATCTCTGGCCGGAATACCATGGCGCGAAGATGTCTTGTCATCTCCGATAGCTTTCTTCTCTGTTTGCACGGCCTTTATGTCTTTTCTTTTTCACGAGGGCATGCGTGGTCGCTGACAGCTGCGTTTTGGTCGTCTTTTGTTTTTTTTGTACTTTCGTCTTTGTTTGGTTTGTTCGCCGTTGTAACGTGGGAGCGTGAGTGTTGAACCAGGAAGCGCGGTCGGTGCGCGGTGGACTGCAGAGACATCTGGATCGTTCCGCGGGGTCTGGCATCCGCTCCTTTCACAGCTCTATAGATGGAGCTCTCAGCGTAAACCGTGTGATTTCTCCTGCGTTGCAGCGAGAACATGTCGTTAGCCGCTTTGCGAACGCTGCCAGCTCTTGTTCCCGCCTACGCCTTTCTTATCGAGAGTGCTCGTCTTTTTTTTCCTTCTTCCTTCATTGTCGTTTTCGCCAGTAGTGTTTTTTTTTCTTTATTCATTTTGCGGAGCATTCTCCGCAGTAATATGTGCGCAAGGTACGCTGCACACCGCCTGTGGCCAATGTTTAGCGAAGGCCGGGCACTGTATGTTTTGCCGGTGGGATACGCCTCCGGAAGAGAAGAAAAAGGAAGACATCCCGGAAACACGTTTCATCTTGTATAGCCGGAACTCTTTCGTGCGGAACTTTTTGAACGCTGTATAGTATATGGGAGAGTTCTGTGGAATGGTACATTCGGTAAATCCGTCAGATCGAAACGTAATTACCACTTTGTCATCGTGTGAATCACACGAGAATAGCCGCTCTGACACCATCGCGTTGTCTGGTGCTTCGCTTACGAAGTCCTTAGGTGAAACGCTTATTATCCAAGAGCAGCTGGGAGTCTGAACGCACGCAGGTTAACATGATTAGCCAATGTTCTAACTCACTGCTGTGTCGTGTGTGCCTTGTTCGAAATGGAGCGCGTTGTAGTTCATTCGCTGTCTCGAGGATAACATTTCACGTTGAGAGAACGTTGCAGAAGAATAAAAGGAAGGGCCAGAAGGTTTGGCTCCAGTTGGCTACTCTTGAGTTAAGGGAGAGAAAAAGGGGGCGATTAAGGATAAAGATAATCAAGGAGAAATTTTATTATTCAAGATCATCAAGGAGTCGACAACGCATTCATGAAATTGTATGGTCGTTCGCCGACGCAGTTGTCAAGCGTGCGCGTGTGATCTATCTTTTTTTTTTCACAATCGGCGAACCTAGTTTATATTTTCTGAACATGAGATGATGGTGCTTTGGGAAGGGAAGAACAGTAAAGAGAGGAGACACGGCAACGTTGACAAGTCTTGAACAACTAGTCTGATACCATTCCCTGAAAGTTGGTGGAGCATTCATACTCAAGGGATGAACAGCACGAATCATATATAACGTATACGCGTAGGACTCGTGTACATTTTATTCAGTTAGTACACAGATGACGTACATTAGCGACCGTACACATAGTATACACGTACTACTTGTCGATCTACAGCTGATACTTCATCAGCAGATATGCCGAGAAGGCCAGGGTTTGGGCACCTGGCTTCGACTCGTCCCGAACACTGACATAACGTAAGTGCACAGATAAGACTCACGAAATACTCACGTGCCTCATGATATTTTCGCATACGACATCTGCAAATACATACAGTCGAATCTCGTTGTAATGGAGTAGTGTGGGGAGCATAAACCATGTCGTCATGTCGGATATTGGTTGTGACAGTACAGATAGGAATTGGCACAAACAAGTCGGCAATCTGGCTTGTGCGAAAATCCTAAACAGAAAGACGAGTCACTCCATATTGTCTTCAAACCTACTGTAAGGGAGGTAATCTTTGCGGCCTCCCCGTGGTATTTCAAGCCACGCATTCCCGAATCGTGAGAAGGTGAAATGATTACAACGAAACAAAACGTCGTTCGACAAAACAGACCTGCGTTCACACCTATTTGAAAAAGGATTCGATCACACTTTTAGTCGCAGTTTAGTGTCCCTATCACATTTTTAAAGAAAGCTAATTGTGAACTGTCTCTAAATAATTATTTCGCCTTTTGTGCTTCGTTTCCTATTCTAGCCTAGCTCAAAACAACTATTTCTTCGTTACAGTGAATATCAGGGTGGCGTCGTTATTCTTGTTTAGTGATATAAATAACAAATGTCATTGAAATGAAACGTGGCCAACTGAAGGTCGGACATAGTTCACTATAACCGATAATTAGATTTGTGGGGTTTAACGTCCCAAAACCACCATTTGATTATGAGAGACGCCGTAGTGGAGGGCTCCGGAAATTTCGACCACCTGGGGTTCTTTAACGTGCACCCAAATCTGAGCACACGGGCCCACAACATTTCAGCCTCCATCGGAAATGCAGCCGCCGCAGAATTAGCTATACGGGTGTTTGTTAGGTTCAGCTGTATACACTCAGACGCCATTATAATGAAGTTGAATCTTGCAGACAAATGAGTTCATTATATCCGAAAACTTGATATGAAAGTACATTCCTAACACTATATATCTGTTGCAAGACTATTCTTCATTTTCATCGTAATAACGAATAGTTCGTTATATCCGGGTTCGTTGTATCAAGGTATAAATGTATATACTTTAGGCGGAAAGCCAACGTCTGTTGGGGAAACCGTGTGCCATGAATGGCGCCGTGGTGTGCCGTTTGTGTCCCGAGTGTCGCGCAGTGTCCACCGGTCGTAAACGACCCGTGTCCAACGGCTTCTTCGCAGAGAAAGTCGTGGCCTGTGTCGTCGCCTTGCCGACATCGCATTTCTCACACTTCGCTCTGTATACGGTTGACCGCGCGCGGAGATGGGCGGTTTCTTCTTTCTTTTTATCTTTCCCTCGTTCTTAATGAGGAAAAGTCCTTTGGGACCGCTCGTCGCTTTCTTTGCCGAGAACGCGTCGTTGTGCTTTTTAGGGAAGTCGGTGGTATATGTGTTATACGATGGGACGGCCGGCATAACGCCTCCAGAAGTATCACTGAATGTAATCCGGGAATGTGGATATATATACGTGATCCAGAGTGCAGCTGGGACACTTCCACCCCTCGTGAGCTATATATTGTTGAGGCGTCCTCCCCCTGAGAGACAGTTACGGGGCTCACTTTTCTCTTTTTTTTTTTCATTTAAAATCACTTCCCCAAGAGTGCAGCAGTGTATAGTTCCCAGACGTTGGCTTCCGTGTCGTCTCAGCAATACATAACTGAGCGTGGTTAAGCCGACAATGACATTCACTTGCAATATATGGCTAGCTTTCCTCGTGCGGCTCACGCACCTTCATGTATACAACGAATAACTGACGCCTTGGCGCGTAATAATGTGTACAACACCAGCAAATCAGCACCTGTCAACGATTTGCTAACGAATGGAACTCCTTGAAAACTTCCTGAGCGTGTGGCTGTTGGCACAGGTATTATGTTTATACCTGTGCCCATTGATGTATACCTGTGCCTATTTATCCATTCCTGCTGTTTCATATTCAAACACTCGCGAACTTTACTGGAAAAAAAATTACTCGGGAGCAATGTCCCTTGAGCGACGTATGTAGAGTGCCTTTCTTAATAATAAGAAAGGATATGACGAGTTGCGTAGCATTAAGAGGCTTGCCGAAGAGCATTAATTTAATAATCTAAGCGTATTTGTGAAGTGGTTGCATCGTTTACACATGGGACCTTGCAATACAGTGTGTGTGTATTATTCGGTATTTTAAATCCTGCCGTGACTAAAGCACTGTGCAGTATCATGGAATAAATAACGAATATAACAAATACACTACGCGCACCGAATCGCACGCCGTTTCGTGTTCGCGATTGTGGATATCTTAATTTATGAACCATGTCGACAGACTTGGTGAACTCTTCCAAAATCTAATGATCACTGGCATCGAGAATCGGTTCGTCAGTCCGACTTCTTTTACTATGAGCTTTGTTGTGTCATTTGCGAACGTACCTGTGGCTGTCACCTTAACTCTGTGCTTCGGGTTGGGCACGGCTCGAAATATTTTCTCGCGCACTCACGAGCGGCCTATATCCGCGTAACTATTCCTGAGACTTGTTAAATGCAGCCTATATATCTTAGCCGGCGACTTTACACCTGCCTTCACGCACTGTACAGTTGCCACGTGCTCTGTGCCAATTACGAAGTGATGAAGCAGCAGGTGCCTGCCCGCGGCTGCATGTGTCGCTTTCCATGTACGGCCACGCATCGGCCTGTATAGAAGGCAAGGCCCACATAAATAATGTGCGAGCGATGCCGCTGCTGTGAGTGTCCAGCTTCCTGCATGTACACCGGCGTTTGCGCAGTATCAGAGAGGCTTAGCTAGCAGGATACGTCTCTGAAGTGGTTATAAGACGGAAAAGAAGAGAAAAGTGAGCCCCGTAACTGTCTGCATCAGCGTGCGACACCTCAACAGTAGCTCACAAGGGATGGGGGTGCGGACGGATTAAACGGATAGGATTAAAGGTATATATATATATATATATATATATATATATATATATATATATATATATATATATATATATATATATATATATATATATATATATATATATATATATATATATATATATATATAGAGAGAGAGAGAGAGAGAGAGAGAGAGAGAGAGAGAGAGATGTGCTGGGACACTGAGCGAGGACATATCGAGGGATAGGAGAGATAGGAAAGATGGAAACACGGTCGCAGGAGTCCGAAGACCGGGCACCACTTGCGAGAGCTCCTGTCGGCGACAGGAGATAGCGTAGGGCTAATCCAGTCGGCCAGAGCTGCGCTTACGTCGTCGTATAGGAGACCGGCGGCAGGAGGTGGCGTCTCATCGTTGTAGTCGTAAAGGCGGGAGCGTGTTTGCGAGGTCCGCGTTTACTCGATCCTCAGCCACAAACTCTTTCCTCGGTATACGTTTAACGTTACGCGTCATATGCAAGGAAATGTAAGCAAGGAAGAAGAATAGACACGCACGGTTACTACATCTCTGCTGTGCTTGTCTTCCTGGTAATAGCCTACTAAGTTGGCGAAGGGACTTCAAAAGGCCCCAGTAGCCACACTAACGGTCATTACGCACGCCTTCATTATGTGTTATAATTCGGCTTTTTTTTGACGTCAATGATGATCAACATTATAGGAAGGTTATAAAATTGAACCAAAGTCCGAAAACCAGGCGAAACGTGCCGCTTGCTTTAGTTTATGATATTTGATTGTTGTGCGCTGATTAATTTAGAGTACAAGGAAACTTGCTTAATACGTAAATTAAGGACAGTCATCAACAATATTATTTACCCGCTCCCAGAAATGATTTCTGGGGTTTCGCGTTCCCAAAACACGATATCACTAACCATGTAGGTTTTTTTTTTCTTAATTCGCAGCTAAATTTAAGTACTCGGGTCTCTATAGTGTCTAACCTTCGTCGAAATGCAGACGCAGCGGCCGGGATTCGATCCCGCGACCTATGGGTCAGCAGTTGACCATTATAACCACGAGACCACTTTATCGGATTATTTACTCTTTCTCAAACTTGTCGGCTTGGTCGACTTAGGCGATGTTATCAGTAGTCTAGCTGCCTATAGACACCATATGCGAGCAACAACCGACTCTATAATACACAGTTTTCTCTCGGCGCTTCATATAATTAATTCTCCTCGGATTCTATCAATACTTCTTAGTTTTTTTTTTCTTCCGGCGCGTACGAACATACACAAATGTAAAACTTCTCGACCGCATCGCCTCTGGCGTGAACAAAGTCCCCTCCCCAATTTCTAAACAAAAGGGGCGCTCCCGTGCTGGCACAGATTCTTCCTTGTTGTTCCATTGCTTAGCATAGAAAAATATAGTGATTAGCGCGTCGTGGGGTGCCTGTAGTGGCTCACCTAAAACTCGGAACCTGTACTAAGTGTCCGCGCTTTTATACAGCCGACCGCTGAAGTCGGTGCTCGCTTCTTCTTGCTCTTCATCTTTTTTCTTCTCGTTCCAATTCTTCCTCTTCTTCTTACCGTTAATTTGTTTCACTTTGGGCGTGTCTTACTCACGAGCTATAAGCCCCCCGCTGAGCATTCTCTCCGCACGCCGCACTTGTTGCTCGTCTAATTATTTATTTTTTGAGCTTGTAAATGAGCGTTGTGATTTACGTTCTAGCATCCCACCTGCTGTTGAAGCTGCTTGCCGCAGTGAAAACAGGTCTTCCCGTTAGCTGCATGCGGGCTTCCTGGACTCTTCTCTCTGCCCCCCCCCCCCGCGCTTCTATACCACAACACGCGACCCCCCTCCCCCTCTCTTTCCTTGTCCCTCCACTCGTATATACACACTGGTGTGTTGCAAGCTCTGCGTTCCAATGAGCACACACGTCCCAGTTTCTCTCTGGAAGAACGGTGCTGCTGTGTATAGACTGCGGGTTAGAGAGTGTGGTATGTCTGTACGCCGAGCGCACGCAATGCACAACGCAAAACGGAGACACAAAAGCGATTGGAAGGCACCTGTATAGAAAGACCCCCGCCCTTCGCGTTTCCTCATTCTCCTCGTTAGAGCGCAAATCGATTTAGTGCTCGCTCTTTATCGTTCATTATCTGATTTCCTTACTCCATAGAATGCGCCTGTCTTATTCTTTTTTTCTTTGCTGCTTACCGATCCAGTGCTGTGTGGCTGGTGAAGCTTGTGTGTTATCCTGGAGCAGCCAGGAATGACTTGGAGGGGAGAGGCAAAACGGGGGGGGGGGGGGTGATATGAATTTGTGCATGTTACGTCGCACAGAGTTGGGGTTTAGTCGTAGTCACCATCTCTCGGACTGCGCCTTGATAATTTAGTTATTGCGCAGTTGATGCTAAATTTCTTTTTTTTAGCTTTCAATAAAACTAAAGTGTCTTTCTTCTCTCTGTTAGTGCTGTGCTTCTAAAACATCAAAATAAAGCCTATAGTAAGACATATTGGTAGTGAACGATGCAAGGGGAGTACCGTTCTGCATGTACGATCGTTGTTTAGGTGGTTGTATGTTACGCTGATGGAGCTTCGGTGAAGTCGAGGTGCGACTGTGGTCCTTTGGTATGCCTGAAAGATTGTTCTGCATCAAGCGGCAACCGTTCCCCATCATTTTTCAAGTTGAGATGCACCGTGTGTACAAGACACTTTGAGGGCACCGCCGCGTTGTGGTTTTGAATTTCCGTGGGACTTTGTGTTCGGGTCCGCCGCTGCAGAAAAAAAAAATGATGTTGCATGGTTGGCGTTAGAATACATGGCTGAACGAGATTGTGGTGCTTGCGCAGGCTTACATCTACATATGCGGCCGCTTTGATTGTATATGCAGTCGTGGTATTGGCTATTGGGCCGAGATTTTGTAGCGATTCTTTTTGCGACGCTAATTTTTCATGCGCTTTTGAGATTCGTCGGTCGTTGGTGTGATATTCCGCGATGGTTAACAGTGAGGATAGCAGGGTTTGAGTGATGTACAGAAAGAGTGGCATGTGAAATTGAGCCGGCATGCAATCAATACTGGTACAACATTTATCGGCTTACAGGATTTAACTGAGTTAGCGAATGAACGAGTTCGATATAGCTGTGTAACAAACTGAATTGTTGGGATAGTTTGTGCTGCATTCCCTTGACAGCTTGGAACACAATTTAAATGGCAGTGCACGAGGAAAGGAACACAAGCAGCTTCTTTTGAACTAATGTTAAAAACAATTCTGGATAAGGAATTGTTTCGACAGGAAGCAAGCTGAAGCCGCAAGTGTTGTGTGTATGTGCGGATCGTCTCCTCCCCCTCTCCCCCCCGGTTCCGAAAATTTCCAATTTTGCATGCGATATACATGCCGCCTACATACGAGCACACGCATGTGTATGTCCAATAGTTAGTTGAACCCTCCCCCCCTCCCAAAAAAAAGAGAATTTTTGGGTATATGCTTTCCTGATTATGCCCCCTCCTCCCCCCAAACAATTTCTGGCTATATACTCTCGTGATTATAGAACAATAACTTTCAAATCGTTCCCGACCTTCACACAACCACGTACTTGAACAGGCCGTGGCCGTCTGTTGGAGAATCAAAAAGAGAGATACGCGTCCATCAGGCAACGCTCACGAGAAGGCGCTGCAGTCACCACATGCGCCGCAGTACAGTCTGTTTATAAATGCATAGCTAAGCGCTAGTTCAACGAAATACGTGTACTATACGTCGGGGCCACGCTATGCTATTCATTCTCCGACGGCAGCTCTTTGAGAAATGATGTTCTCCTAGCGGGGTTGCATCCTTGAGCCCGCGCTGCTCGGTCGCTCTCCAAGCATCCGTATCTTCGCTCGTGTGGCACTTATAAGATGTATACGCGTATGCACACTCGTTCGCGCAGTATACGTGCGATTTGTGTGTATTGAAAAGCTGCTGGCTGTGCTCTTCCGGGATATGGTGCCTAAAGAAAGGAGAAAAGGAAAAGCCACATTCGTTTCTGTCGTGGGTATATACGCGTCCATCTTTCATGCCGAGAACTGTATACGCTTCGGAGTGTATGCCCTGCGTGCGTGCATACAGCGTCCGCGCCTATATTCGAATGGCGAAGAAAGCGGCACGAAGCAAATTAAGCACGCTTCGTATTGGCCACGGAAGCTCTTCTCCTTCTGTTGCTGCTGTTGCGAATGGAAAACTGCTGTGTATAGGAAAACGTGCATGCGAATAAGGCGGCTGGACGAATGTGAAGTTTTCCTCGAAGCGAAAATCAGGAGGGAGGGTCTATAGGAAGTTTCCCGTTGTTGGAGATGTGTGTTGACGAGTTTGGTATGCTTTGTTTTCTCGGTTTCAATTTATTGAGCATTCTTTTTCACATGAAACGAGTAAGTAAAACAACTTCATTTGGTCTACAATATGCACGAGTCAACTCGACCTCACCTGGCTATGTCCAGTAAAGGACGGTCAGGTTAAACCCGACCGCCCTCGATGGCCCACTGGATGGCCAGGATTTGAAATGGTACTTTTAAAGTTCAAGGATATAATGTTTGTATATGCAGTGGTTTCGTTTATTCAAAAGAGACAAACGAGAGACGAAGTAGTGAAAAACAATGGATACAGAGAAAATTGAATTGAATTGAACCTTTATGTCCTGGAAGAGAACGCCTCTCAGCTGCAGCTTTGGAATAGGCGTGGAAGGACTGTTGAGCGAACAGCGTAAGAATAGCAAACTATAAAATCTTTTCGCGTGAATCCGTCGAACGCGCAGGGTTCCATCCGTCTTCTATAGATGTTCAATAGAGTCGTTCTCGCACAATATCGACTATCACTTCTACGAGGAGAGAATTAAAATTAGGCACTATTGAAATGTGGACTTGTTAGCACATGTTGATGACGAGAAGTACATTTCTTGAGTGAAACGTGTAGTCGAGAGTGGCAATAAAACATTAAGTTGGAAGTTAGCGACCGTGTTGTATGTCTTCTTTATGTGCCCCTGTTCATTCAGTATTTGTATTGTTCTTGTTTTTTTTGTCATCGGGGGAATCATTGTCGAAACTTTACAGGTCGCTGTGATTTGTTTGGTTGGGACCCTGGATGACATTTTAACACAGCCTGAAGCAACAGGATAAACATCTCAGTGTTCCAATACCGCCGTGGAAATGTCATGGTGTTTGACGCATGATGGATGACGTATATTTGTGCGATCACCGTGCCGGTTGGCTTCAGACGTTCTCGTGAGAACAAATACATCACTGTACAACATACCTATATACGGTGCCTTTCAATACGAGTTGCAACACGGTGACCCATGGTTGAAGGCACTTCAAGTCTAGAATTTAACACCTGCAAACATTGGTATTGGAAATACCATTAGTCATATAGGAGTGTTTACGTCACTGATTGATCAATATGTCGACGCTACTGTGCAGTGTTGGCGCGCCTTTGATCACGAATAGCCTGTTGCAAACCATATTGTGTGCAACTGTACGTACATGTATAAAACAAGGCTAAGGAGCACCGCGATAGAAGAGTATCCCGATAGTATTTCAGATTCTTTTGAGTATCTGTATTTTTGTATCAAGATACATTTACAAAATATACATTTATCGCAGTAGCGGAAAACTTTTACGGTGTATCAAATGTATCGCGATATAGGGCACAAGTATGTCGTTGTTTAATTTTATTCATTATTTTCATAATGAGCAGGAGACGTGCTCCCAGAGGCCAAATGAAGGGTCTCTTTTTTGTGCCACTGGCACAAAGAAGAGACCCTTCAATATACACAAACAAAGGTTCACCGCTGGTCGGCGACATCGGAAAGGCGGCGAGGCCTCCTAACTACACGAATTGTACACGTACATCATTTCCGTAACAGTGGAAATGGTGTTTCTTTGTTTGGCTTTTTAGTTGGTGAAACTATCGAGTAAGATACACTTTTGTTTTGTATTGTTGCTTCTCTCTTGCGGCCTATCGTATAGACGCAGAAATGCGTTGAAGGACAGGCTGGAACAGCGCGCACAGACGAAAGACGATGAAGAGGGGCAAACAACAGCACAGTGTTTCTTCTGGTTCGAAGTATATTAGGATTGACAGATGCAAGAAGGTAGGATGCTAGCATTGTCCTTACAGGAGCGCTCAATGAATGACATGCGCCGAAATTAGTCTAACCGTCCTCTGTTGTATGGAGAACGCGTGTAATATACATGACCGTCCTTACTACTCTCGTAAGAATAAGTTTTCTTCCAGTAAAGTTATTGATTCCCGTTTTTGTCCAACTGCCAACTTCCCATATTTTCCCGATCTGCGTGCGTGGGTTGAGTTGACAGCGTGACAGGACGAGCACGTTTTCTTTCGGCGCTCTCCGAGGGGAAGAAAAAAAAAAGAAACAGGTATACAATAATCGGCTAGTTCGCTTGATGAAGGCATGGACGAACGGTACGCTTCCAGGAAGCGGCGTCCACGAAAGGCTGATTTATCGTTTACGCCATCAGGCCGGCAGCGGGCATGACTCCCGTAGACGATGCTCGCCGTGTATGGGCGCGTTCGACGAGAGACACGATTCTCGACCCTTCGAGGTTCTCCTGGTTCTTCTCTCCTGACGGACCGGACCGCAAGGTATTGAGGAGATGGGATCTCCTACGCAGAAGACAAGAAAGACTCGCCGAACACTTCGATCTCCGCACGCTGCCAATCTCAGACCCTCCGAACGTTGTCAGCGGGCCGCCTTGTTCTTCGCTAAGGCGGCTCTGAAGCAACGGCAAGTCGCCCGAGCGGCGGCGATGTGATGCGGGGTGCGGGCTCGCGCGCGCTTTTCGCGAGGCTGCTTCGGCGTCGTGTAATAATGGAAGTCCATCATCCGGAGAGGAAGAGGAGGGCTTCTGGAGAACGCCGTGTAGGCCTGCATGGCCGAGGCTTCGGCAGACTCGAGGCAACAGCGGCAGTGGGCGTGCAAGAGAACGTGCGTTCTCTCTTTCATACCAGTGTCGGTTGCGTCTCTCTCCTTCCTCGGGGGTTTGTTTCCTCCTCACACTCGCCTCTGCCACCGCCGCGCCTCCGCGCTTGACAGGTGTGCCGGCGCGCGGCTGCCTTGCACGGTGCGAGCAGGTTTCCTACGGCGGCCCTGCCGGTGGGGCGAACAAGTGGCCCCTGTAATTAGAAGGCTGCCCTCCTCCCCCACTACCACCGCCTCGCCCTGCCCGGCCCGCCTGCCCTGCCTTCGCGTCCTGGCTTTTGGCGGCCCGTGCTGCTTTCGGAGGCAATCTCTCCTCCGACGACTTCGGCCGTGCTCGGCGGTAGCGGCGGTCGTCTTGTGCGTGCGTGAGTGTAAAACGGGAGAGGGAGAGCAAGCGCCTCGACCATTGTGCTCACTGCTGCGGCTGCCTTTGCGTGAGGTTTTGCCTCGAGAACTTTTCGAGTGCTGCCCGCCGTGTCAAGTGCGCGCTCGCGTGTCACTCGCCGGTCTTGCTTCGACGAGACGGCTGCGACGTCGTCGCCGAGAAATCGGCGGCAGCGACGGCATGTGGCCCGTGTCGAGGCGTCTTTCGGTTGACAACTCGGTCGGCATGTCAAAGGCTGCAGCGAACGAGCAGGCGACGACGTTGAGACGACGGCACGCGTTTCCCGTCCCTTGATTTTATTACGAGTGGACGGAGAACAAGAGTAGCGCCGGGGGATAGCGAAGCCGGTGCCCCTGCGTCTGGCAAGTGCCCGCATCTTTCGGAAGTGTCTAGATCTTCGAGCGTTACTGCCGCCGGTCCTGCACGACACGACACTGTTTGTGTGTGTATAAGTTCATTGTGTTACCTTTTTGGAGGTTTGCCGTGAATACCGCACTGTTCCCCTTATTTTGATCATTTTTTTTTCTCTAGTGTCATTTTCACTGTGTCGATCGTCGATGACCGGCCACGCTTCGGCGTATCGCTTTTTCCCGGCTGGTCACCCACGGCCTATCGTTCTTCACGCATCACATCAAGCCCACTACCGCTCGGAGATGGATTACGACTGCGTTCGTTGGACACAGTGTTACGTCTCTGCTTTGTGACGTCCGTTTCTTCGGGCACCCTGACATCGTCTTCGTGTGTGCGCTGGTGCTTCGTTTCGTCGACTTCTTCGGTGAGCCGAGTTGCACCGCTGTCGTGTTGTCGACGACACTGTTCTTAGCGTGCGGCGATCGAGAAGGAAACGTCATGTCGACGACGATCATGGGTCGTCAGACGACAATCACGGGCACCACCGCGCCACCGGCCAGCAAAGTTCTGGTGTGTCGTCAGTGGTGGAAAGTGTGCTGGGTGTATGGCGACCAGTACAAGCAGTACCGGGAATTGTACGGCCGCAAGAGGACTACCACGGTGCATGTGCAGCAGGCGACGTGAGTATGTGCGCGCATGCGCGTGGGATGTCTACTCGTTTCTCTAACGGTCGCTCTATCTCTCTGCTCGCTAAGACACACTGTCAGCCGTGATGCATGCGCGGGTTTTCAATGTACAGCTTATAATAGAGATGACGTTGCATTTGCAGTGACGTTTCGTTGCGTTTCGCATTCATAGTTCGCGCGTCACGTCTTGGACGCAGCTTATGAACCTACCAGCTATGGTACCAGCTAACGTACCACAATGGCGACTCTGATGCATAGGTGGCGATCTCGCTCATGACTCGACAGACACTCAGGCATAGTCTGAGCGCATGAGTCCGAATGAGTAATGCTTTGAAGAACCAGAGTTTGCTCGAGTGACTCCTATTGAGAAAAGTTTCAGTGAGTCTGCGTATGAGGGACTCAGTTTGAAGAAAACTCTGATTAGACTAAGTCCGAGCGAGCCCTAAGAGCGAGACATGTTTCATGGGTGCGACTGAATGAACTCTAAACATTTTGCTGACCTATGCTTTGATGTCGTGTGGTTAACTTGCTTCAATACGACAACGCGCGACGTGACAGGAATGCTTTTGTGCGTGAATAATGAAATAATCTGCACGTGATGTTTTGATAACATGAATGTGGCATCGCAAACAACGCGTGGCCCCATGCTGGTGCTTCAACACGGCAGTTTCAGTGACGTAAATGCAAGCCATTTTTGCAAGCCAGATTCGTGTTGAAATCCAACCGAATACCACTCACGCTTCTTTAGCTAAAAGGGCTCGCAGTCATGAAGAGAGTAGAAAACTGCGGGCAGAGGGTCTGGAGACAGTGTTTATAAAATTATATATGCGCAAAAACTGTGGCGTTGCCTGTGGTGCCTTCAGTGGAAAGCACTCTATGAGCACCCAAGAGCAAAAGTTAACAGGACGTTGGGGAACAAGTGCGAATTTCTCCATTAATTTGTGATGCTTCCTAATTTAGCATGTGACTGTATTGGTAGCAATACCTACCGCAGTATATGAAACATTTTCTCGGAGGTTGTGTCCCCAGACAAAGCGATGATGCAGCTTTTTCGAACATTTCGCGTCTTGCGAACTTTTGTTCCTGGGTGCATGTGTTTAGAAAAAGTGGTTAACGATTTAGAGTACTTAGTACTCTACTATAAGAGAGCTGAGAGCCGTCCCGTGGATGGCGGACCAACAGATCAAAAAAGAAAACGAATATATACGCGTATATCTGTGTCCCCCAGTCCCACTGTCCATCGCTTGCACAATTTATTGAAGTTACCTTACCTACCTGGCACTACAATGCTGCCTTTAATCGACTTCCTGTCCAATTGCAAATGAATATCGCGCACAATTTTTTGTGACGTACCGTGTGTCATGTGCTCACTGATTGCATTGAATAGTTCCTACCTGGAAACGATTTCCTATATTTTTTTTCTATTGGCATAATCGTTTGGGAAGTGCTGTAGCACTGAAGCGGGGTGCTTATATTCACGCGCTACTGGTGTTACTCGACAGTGTGATAGTTGATAATGTTGAGGAATGGAGCATTAAGGCGTGAAATAAGTCACTAGCCTTCTTTTTTTATGTGTTAGTACTTGTCACACATGTATAGCCCTGCCCTCTTTGATCCTCCGCAGAGGGTCGTTTGGTCTCTCTCTTTGGCTCTTTTTGCCGGCCCTGTTGTACGTATACGAGAGTTCTGCGCTTTTTTTAAATCACGCGAATGACAGGTGCTATATTTATGGTCATGCCCTCTTTATCTTCTCGGCACGGTGATCGGTACAAACTGGAACGTAGTGCCAGGAACTGTGTCACTTGCCTATACTTATACTTTTTTTATTCTGAGAGGGCAGGTGGCTTCTGCAGTAAGCAGCTGTAATGGGCAGCTGCCTGGGGTTCGTGCCTATATAGGTGTGGTCGCGGCGAACGAAATGGGTAATTGGATTCGGATGGGAAATGAGGAAGGCTGCGTACGGTAGCGTTTCTGCGAACTGCTGGGTGTGTGTACGTGCATATGTGCGCGAGCGTATGTTTCTCCTGTATATTCATTTGTCTCGCGTCCAACTCGTGCTATATATAGGAGGAAGCAGGCCCAATAGCATCGTGAACGTTACGAGACGTGTACAGTCGCGTTCAGCATGAGTTTCAACACGCTGTCTATAGAGTAAATGGCCCCAACAAGGCAGAAGGGCAATTACGTAGAAAAAAAGTGGCGTCTCGATTAGCGGTACTTCCCGAACCAATTTAACGTCTGTCGGTGTCAATGTCCAGGTCTGGGTTCATTTTAACCACAGACAGTGTGTTGCAGCTTGTATTGATCTCGACTGTATACATGAGGATTGAGCGTGGCTGTACATGACGTGAAGCATAGGTTCTGGCTTTTGATTGAACCCACATATAGCGTCATGCTCGAGTCAAATATAACCGCGGGTTCTTAACGCGGCTGTGCGTCTGTACACTGTAAAAAATTAGGGCGCAGTGAAATCGACACGTCTTACCACGCTGCCTTGATAACCCTCGAGATCACTTCAGTGTTGACTCTCGGTTGTATAGCTTTGCTCTGCGACGCCAGATGGGTGCGGGTTTGAACTCCGGGGTCACTGTGGCCCTGTTTGTATGGAGGCAAAATGCGAAAATTGAATTTTCTTTTCCCATTCTACAACACGAATGGGGAAACTCAAAAGCTGTGGTATAGGCATCTTGACGAGCTTGTTAATGTTATCTTCAACCGGTAGGCTATACCGCGGGGCTTATGTAACTGAAAATGGAGGCGATTAGTAACGCCTAGGAATCTCCGGAGTATAAACAAAAAAGTATATATTCACACTGACCGTGTGATTGCAGTAATAACGTAGCTTTTGCCCCGGTAAAACGGCGAAATTTGTTAATTTCAATTTCGGTGTTGTACTTGCGTTTGATGGTTTTCTAGATACCGTTTTCTGGCCATGTGTTTGCGTTTGTTTCGAGCACCTCTGATAGTGTAGGAATAAACTCTTAAATTGTGCAGTTAATGATGATCCTTTTCATGGTGTAACCTTTTCTTGAGAACAGGTAAATTTCCGCAAAGGCGGGTCGCATTTCGATGGTGATGAAACAATTAGGGCCCGTCTACTGTGCGATGTAGGTTCGCTTCCGAGGACCCTTAGTGTTCGCAATTATCCGCAGCTTTTTACTACGACGTTTCTCGTATAACCTGGGTCGCTTTGAGAAACTCAATCCCGCAAACCAACCGCTAATAACAGTTTTCTAGCAATTTTTATCGCGCTATATCGATTCAGAATACGCAGTGCCGCAATCTTGCGCGAACTCGTACAAAACCTCAAAAAGCATCTGCGAACGTTCGTGAACACCGGCAGCGTAATCGCTCTCGCAGCGTGAAGAGGTCGCAGTAATCGTTAAACGCTTCTAGGAGTCGTCAGCTTAAAGCACACTTCGTGGTCGACCGCTCTCTTGAGTGGTTTTTCTTTGAACTCCGCTAACGGTGCGGTAGCCTGCTGGCATCTGCGCTTCCCGAGGCCATGACCGCGGACCATTACGTATACACGCCCGACCGTGGAGTGTCTTGCAAGGCGCGTATACACTCTGCATGCGCTAATGAACTATCCTCCCGTAGCGTGCGGTAACACCGTGCCTATATGCAAAGACGGCCGCCGAGTCCGACGCGCATGGGCTGACTCGCCTTGCCCGGGCTTCGCCACAAAAGCCGCATCTTCTGGGAGACAACGAGCGCGCATATTCTATCAACGCGAACTCGCTCGCGCCGGTCGCTTCACCGTGCATTCACCGCACGCGACGACGCCTCCAGAATGCATTAGCATATCGGTATACCTGTTTGCGCAGGCGCTTGACGGCTTGGACGGGCCAGCGCGGCTAATAATCGGCACTAAGGCTGTTAGCGTGCTATAGAGAACGCGTCAGGCAAATGCTGCGACTACCCGTGAAACGCGCGTGATGTATGTGCAACCTATTAATGAGCCGGGATCCGTGGCTGATCCGCATGCGCCTCTATAGATGAAGAGTATGAAGGCAACAGAGTAGTAGCGCGCGAGTAAATTGAGAGCCGAGTTAGAGAACCACGCCCAACGATATCGGCGTACTGAATCGCATGCGTCTGTCAGATGTTCTACCTAGCCTTCTATAAGTACCAAGCTCAGCAGTTATCTAGATTATTTTCAGCTTATTGGCATAAGCTTGGCGCTTCCCTGCATGTGATAGATAACAATTGTTTCAATGATTACCCCGAATATGTTAGCCGGGCTCATCGCCTCGATTTCTAATCCAATTGAGTCGAGTTCCGAGTTTGGTGTGTACAGTGATCCCAAATATACACACACAAATACGTACTGTCACGCACACACATATTACCAGGGCTAATCACAAACTCTCGTTATCATTACTCATTGACTTTCGTATATTAGTGAATATCGCAGTTCACGGTTAGTAGTAATAGTAAGCACATCTGAAGTTCTACGTGCCAAAACTATACGATACCATTATGAGGCGCATCGCATCGTAGTATAGTGTCTGGAAATTCAGACCACCTGGTGTTCTTTGACGTGCAATGACATATCGCACTGCACAAAGACCTGTAGCATTTCACCTCATATCGAACCTGCGACCTTCGGGTCAGCAGCCGAGCGTTGCAACAGCTCTTCCACCTTGGCGGTCTATTCACGATTGGTCAGCGCCTTCCCTGTTGCTATATGCCATAGCCGTATACAAACTAGCCCCGGTATGAATAAATGTTGCCTTCCTCTTCTTCTTTTTTGTTGGCTATCTCGATTCACCAGCTCAAGTGATCTTCAACCACTCGCACGGAGCTTTTACGTGTGGAAAATACGCTTTCGTGAACTCGTGTGCCGATCAACTGACCTCTTCTTAACGCTACACGTGTAACCAGATCGTCGCATTACAATTCTCCCGCGAAGTGAACAGAAGTTTTTTTTTTTTCCATTTCACACAATGGGGGAAGCCGGGGCTATAGGCGCTGGAATGCCTGACAAAAGCCTCGGCTCCCTTGTACAGCCTGACATAAACAAAATAAAACACATAAATGCAGAGTTTGCTGCATTTGCCACAATAACACAATACTGCTGTTAAGCATGCAGTGTAGAAAAGATACAAAGCATTATAAAAAACACGAACTGATACAAAATACAAACTTATACAGAGCACAACTGAGATTCGAGTTATATATTTCTTCGTTTGCTTTTTTGTATAATTTCAACGCAACATCAAAATCAGCGTCGTGCCAGCCAATCAAATAACTAAAGCTGGTTGCGCGTGCTCTGTAAGATGGCCGATGGCTCGCGAACTGTGTGCCGCTAATCCTTCCGCGTGTCGCTTTCATTTAGACGAGGCGTCACTATGCATTGTAGCGAAAGCAAGCAGTTTGATTTACGCATACGCTGCATGAGGATTGCTTGTCTCGGCGTGGTGACGAGTGGCTTATACGTACTCCCCAACTCTTCTCCTTCATAAAATAACAAGAACAGACTAGCATGATGATCGTGAATAGCATAGAATCTTATGGTGGACAATACGCCTATTTGAGACGGAGCGAAACTTCCGTGGTGGTGCACCGAATTGGCTAACAGAGTGCGACAGCCCGACCCTTTTAAACGTCGCTCACGGGCGGATAAGCCAGGCGTGACTATTGGCGGACAGAGACAGCCGTCTTCCAACCGCCCTCCTCCCTCCCCCCCCTCCAATCCCACTTCTTCCCCGACCTTCCTGGTCTTCTTTATCCTCTCAGACAACGGCACTCGTCAAAGCCGCCGAGGAACGTTCCGCGCGCTTATCCCCCCACTGCGTCACCTTCGACAAGGCCTCGGTCGGAAAGACCATCCACCGGGCGTCTATTCGAGTCCCCTTCGGCAAGGCCTGGATTGTCAGACCCGAGACACCCGAGGAGGCTTACACGCGTGGCACCAGGAACTCGAGGCAAAGTCCTTTGGAAATACCTGCCATAGACGTCTTTGCGGCGGCAGAAGCTTTCAGCACGTTGCATTGTAGCTGGTTGAATCAAATAGCGCGTACGACGTCGTCCCTGTCTTTGCGAGTCGAGGCACCGCGGAGGTCACCTTGGCAAGCGTGGAGGCGATTCTGCAGGGGCTGGACTAGACGGGCGGCATTCTGGTCGGGGTGTGGTGTGTCTCTCTTGTTCGTCCGGCTCTCCTTGCTCGCTTATGTATGTATGCTGCACGTTCTCCGCCAGCTAATAGTTTTCCAGATTAGAGAGCCAGACGTCTGCGTGCTCGTCTCGTCCGTCGGGGGCGCGGTGTGCTTAGTACGCCACCTGCGCGACCGATGAAGCGTAATGAGTGTATGTAGAAGGACACGCCTGTTTCGTTGGGGGCAAGGAACGCGATGACGAGCTGCTCCCGTGGACCTGTCAGTTATCGTCATCTGCGCATAGATCCATTTAGTTGTGATCCACGCTGGGCTGGAGACGCCGCTAGAACGACTGGTATGCAAGTTTCTGGTGATCGTCTGCTTTGGACAGGCCGAGATTAATAAAGAGAATGTGTTGTTCGTGTATTTAGACGACCTTCAAGACCCTGTACACGATAGGTTCCATACGTTTACGACGAACAGGCCTCAACGTCGCTGCATGCTGGAATGATGACACATTCCGGAATAAAATTTCTGTTATGGTAATACGACAACGTTAAAAAGCTCGTTTCGCAGGAACTCTGGTGTTGGCTTCCTTGTTTGTGAGCGAGAAATTATCTTATGCGTGACCGAGAAATTAAGACCGATGCAAATAAAATAAGTAATAAGAAATCCTGGGTCAGGGTGGGAACCGAACCAGGGTCGTTTAAGGTAGGAGTGGGAATGCAACCCGAGTGCAGCCCGTTTGCGTGATAAGCGGATGCTCTATCACACATCCACGCATCGGCTTGGGAGTACAGTGAAAAGAACTTCCGCTGCTTGGAAATGCAGTGAACGTACTGAAACTCTGTAAATGAGTTTCCTGAAGTATGAAGGCAATATTAGTGTGCCCACTAGCCTTGTTTGTCCATATGTTCACCACGGGGGAAATTCTTGCTATTTGGTCTTAATTGAAATTCTATTAATAGGTGTGGTCTGAAGACGCCTTTCTATATGGGTTTCACCAGGTTGTGTGTGCGTGCGTTTGTGTGTGTGTGTGTGTTTTCACGGTGTCTACGATCTCATCTCTGACCTAACATCCCGTGTAGGATGCTCGGCATTCCGCGTGGCTCACATATCAGTCTAGTTTCTCATTACATTTGGCGTTTCCATAATTTCTCTCCAGTCATTATCAGACCCAACACCCCGAGTAGGATGGCCGGTCTTCCGACAGGCTGACATATCACTCCAGTTTCTCATCAGTGATCACGTTTGCCGTCTCTCTCTCTCTCTCTCTCTCTCTCTCTACACACAGACATTCTGAGAGCCACACCTGCCGCGTCATGGCGTCCTTTCATGCAGGGTAATGACTCAATTGACTGCCACGTCACAAGGCAGGTTGGATGTTCGTGAACTTTGTAACGCGGGCGGCACCGAGTGCGAGACGATTCCTTTGTGTGGAGCCCACAAAGGCACCGTCTGTAGCGTGCCCTTGGAGGACGCGAATCCGCGTGCCGATAATAATGATGGGCGTCATTGTCATCGGAACGTGTGAAAGAGTTTCGTTGAGGCAACGGCGAAGACGTGCTTCCGCATTTAGATTAATATATGCTCCATCTTCTGCACTCGCCCGTCCTTACGCTGAGTGTATACGCCCGCTTGCAATAATGGGAATTATCTGGCTAACTCAAAGCACTCGCTCAGTGTTCCGTTGACAATTGTGACGTGAAGTTAGTGTCTTCAGGCCTATCGTGAGAGCGCCTAACGAGTGATTCTAGGGTACTCAACTTCTACGAAAGCGCTATCTTTTAAAAAACTGTCTCAGCTTTGTGTTTCTAAAGGTCTCGCAAGAGGCATGCGATTGCGCTCAGTATGACTTGTAACACAGAAACGCGTAGCCTCGCAATCTCATTGGTTATAAGTTACTTCAACTAGCGCTTATTTTCAGAACTAAACGCTGTTACATCAAACGCGCTCAAGAGGTGGGTGACCAGGCGTTTCCTGGCAGCCATCTCCTATTGAAACACCGACGGCTTGCCGTACAAAGTTGTTTACTACTATAGTGCTATCTGTCACTTGGGCTTTATTTGAAATACAGAGGGGAAGTATGTGTTTGTGAAAATCAGGGCAAGTTAAAGTAACGCGGAATTTTGTAGCTCGTGGGGCTACGTGCTCCCGTGTTGCAAGAACCTACATGGGGCGTGTCTGTACAGTCGTGAAAAATATGAAAGGGAACACTTGAGGTTGCTTTCAGGAATCTATATATAGTGGCTAAGCGCTGTTGCCAAGAACAAAACATTTCCCAAATGCTGGATGCAGAAGCGGAAATGTGCATTTTGCAAATCCGTACGCGATATTTTTTCACGTACACCTCTACTAATGGTGGCTCGCTCAAACTTGAATTCGGTGTTCCATTTCACACTGTTCACGACTGTACATTAGCTCTATAGCTAAAATTCAAGTTACACAGAAAATCATATACAACAGCATTTAGACAGACTGATGAATGGATGATCAGTAACTTAGGTCAACGTGATGTCATACCTGAGAAGAGGTATTCGAAGTCCGTCCTTCGTTCTTTTTTATTTGTTGTTAAAGATCTTTTTTTTTTTGCTCGGTTATGAAAATTTTCGTGAGACCTTCGCTGTGAATATTTTTTGTGCTATATGTCTGATACACGGCACCGAAAGTACGGGAGGTCCTGGAAGCAAAGATGATGATTAATTGCTTTAGGTGCTTAAGTAATTTAGCATATAGATAAGAGATAAATGTGGAATGGGGTGTCGCGATCTCATCATGTTGTTATTATGGATGAGGACCCTAAAGCGAAAGAGAGAGAGAGAGAGAGTTGAATAAATTAGGTGTTATTTATCTGCAGGCCACATCGTTGAATGTCTCGGGAGAAAACTTGGGCGAATGCCAGTGAACGTAGCGCCACTCTGTGACTGTAAAAATAGATTTTTACTTTTATTGATGGCATTATTATTATTATTATTATTATTATTATTATTATTATTATTATTATTATTATTATTATTATTATTATTATTATTATTATTATTATTATTATTATTATTATTATTATTATTATTATTATTATTATTATTGCAATATTGTTTTTTATCTGGGACTGATGAAGGGAAGGTGCATGTAGGAGCTGCTCTAGCTTTGTGAAGGCAGCTTGACAGGGACCCACACCCTCAGTCATGTCCTGCTTAAGCTGCTAGATATAGCCAGGACATCAAGCCTTTTTCTTGCAGTTTCTCTGCTATGCACATTAGCCGGGACCTAAGTATGCGCAGCTGTCTTTGTTCGCAACGTTCATAAGCGGCCATTGCAGTGGCATTCAACAGCGAACCGAGAACGCCTTGGACAGAAAAAAAAACGAGAACAATAATGTAATTGCGAAACGTTAGCAATATCAATATTTCATTTCCCGCAATCTGGACCGTGTGCAGCGCTATATATATATATATATATATATATATATATATATATATATATATATATATATATATATATATATATATATATATATATATATATATATATATATATATATATAAACTAAGTTTTACTTCTACGTGTTAGCTAGTGTAGGAACTATGTCAGATAATTTACCCACGGAGTAACTTCTTTTCGGTGATCGAGGTTGATTGATTTATTAGTTAAGCATTCCTATTTGCGTTATTTGTTTACGCAATTTTTGTTGTTGCTGCTGTCGTCGTTGTTGTTGATGATGATTATGATAGTAATGATAATGTTCTTTACGCGGCCATATCCTCAAGAAAGGGGATGTGGGAGCGAATTTTTGGAGATATATATTGAGAGTGCCTATTAATCAATTCATCGTTCAGGAGTCACCTACCTCTACATGAAATTGCCGCATACGTCTCTTTTGAATGGCGAAGCCGTTCATCAAGTCATTTTTCTTCCGGCATACCAAAAACCAATCATCATCATCATAAACGGATGTTCGCCACAGAAATTGAGTAAGTTCCACAGCTCACCCCTCGCCCGACAAACTGGATGTTCCATTGAAGTCTATGTGGCCTATCTGAAAGCTATCGTCATCATAAACGAGCATGTGCCACAGAAGTCGGACAAGTCCCAGTTCACTCAACTTCCACCGAAAAAGTTCAACATCGCTACAGCTAAGTTCAAGCAAAAGTTAAAATACCATAACAGCCGAGATCAAGCAAAGCTATGACAGAAGTTCACGCAAAAAGCTCGGCATTGCTATACAGTCGAGTTAAAACAAATGTTCAGGCGAAAATTCGCCTTGATACAACAATAAACGAGCATAAGACCACTGATCTTCTCAGTGTATTGTGCGGCGTATGTTCATGTGCAAGCTTTCCACTGTTTTCTTTTTTTCCCTCGCAACTATGTGACACACGTTCCGGCAGGGCTCTCCGAGGACGAAACTGCTAGAATACGTGTTCCCGTGGACGTTCTGTAGCCCTCTCCGTTCATCGCAATAACTAAGAGCCCCCCCCCCCCTACCTCCCCTCCCCCCCACCCACGGAGATGGAAGACCGTTGCGTGTGCGCTCCCGCTGAGGCTTCTCCACATAGCGCGAAGGTGCCGATGATCGGTGAACCCCGCGGAGAGGTGGATCGAATAGCTTGGAACGTCTTGTTGTTTTATGCCATTTATAAGCTTACACATCTCGCTTGCGCTCACGCGTATCGTTTGGTTGCTTGCGAGAGGAACGGGTTGACGGAGCTGGCATCTAGAGGCTGAAATTAGAGGCGGCAGTGGAACGAGCTTTCTCTTGATCGAGTGCCTTTAATTTACTCCACGTTCTCACACCAGGAGGCGCAAATGAGCGGAAGCCCGTTTCGTCGAACCTTAAAGAGTTAGAAAAATATGCACAAAACGAAGAGATGAAAAAGTACGGCCAGATTCTTTTATTGTTTTTGCCATTATTTTGTTACGGTTAATAATTTGGGGTATATAAGAAAGAGGAGAGGATGAATGAGGGAGAGAATGGAGCGAAAGTGAAAGCGGGTGTGCTGGCTAACGTCGTTAATCCGTTCAGCGATGGCGGTTCGAAAAATTACGGCGCGAAACTGGCCCGTCCTCGCAATCGGCGTTACAAATGAGTTAATAATTGTAATTGATCGCTAATTTCATATTCCGATCCCGCCTCCTTTCGTATAGACTTCTGTTACGTCTCGTTGGACATTGAGAGGATGCAATGCATTTCCGTCTTTTTTTAATTATTGATAGAACGTGATGAAGACAGGGAAAGTGTTTTGAAACTGAGAATGAGAGACAGAGAAAGAGAGTTGTAGGACGATCTATGTATGCGGCCTTCTCTATGACCTAACGTGAAGAACAGCTCAGTGATTTCTTTCAAAGATTTTTGATGGGTACAACTTTAATGATTCGTCTGTAGTTGACTTTATTGTTTCTCGTCATAGTGGGGTGTTAATGAGCACATCCCATAGTCGTATGTCGCACATAAGTTTTCCGCCTCGGCGATACATGAGTGGTTAAGGTGCTCGGCTGCTGGCCCGAAAGTCACGAATTTGATCCTGGCCGGTGTGGTCGCATTGCGGTGTATAGGTGAAATGATTTAGGGTTCCGTCTACTGTGCGACGCCGGCGCACGTGAAGAAACATGAAATGGCTGAAATTTCCGGAGTCACCCTGTACAGCGACCCTCGCAACGGTATCGTGTTTTTAGGACGTAAAACCTGGGTATTATTATTATTATTATTATTATTATTATTATTATTATTATTATTATTATTATTATTATTATTATTATTATTATTATTATTATTATTATTATTATTACCACTACTACTACTACTACTACTACTACTTTCCCCTATAAGACTTTGCCATGAGACATTTTTATATCGAGATCGTATGTGTACATAGCCGATCTGTTTTTTTGTTTTATATTCTTATTCTCTGTATTTTTCTTGTTCGTTGTGTCTATTATTCAACGTTTACTTGATTATGATTTGATAACTTGGTATGACGTAACGCCCACGTTTCTGTGTTTTTCATAAATAAAAACGATGAAAAGAGTCCGTTTTGCGAGCGTTCGTTTGACAGTGTGTGGCCCGCAATGGTGACTGCCGACGACCAGGAGCTAAATTCAAATTTCCGGAGCCCTTCACTATACGGTGTCTGTCATAGTGATATATCGTTATTTTGCGACGTTTAGCCCCGGTAGCTATTGCTGCCATTATATTTTACGTGCGTGTCGAGGCAATCTTGTTCACGCAGTCTCTGTAAACGCGACGATCACGGCTATACGAGTCAGCCAGACGAAGTGCACTTCTGCAGACCTTCCGTGATTGCTGTATTCAAACACTATAGAACAAGTGAACTATAGCGTTGCGATATGCGTTGTAGCATAGGTACATACAGTACAGTACAGTATACAGTGCAGTACAGTACATTATACAGTACAGTACAGTACAGTACAGTATAATATAGTGGTGATCGCGAGACTCAGGCCGCTGTACAGGCCATTTTTCGCGACCGAAGATGGTCACACCGATGGCGTATGGAAGATATAGCGTGGGAACCTATCCGATCGGCGTCCGCGTGTCTAAGTGCCATAGCTTACACCTTCAACCATCGTATAACACATATCCGCGATAACTTGCTGAGCACGTAATAAATAGCACAGAAGCTGCCAAAGCGGAGATAAAACCGTACTTGCCTTTAGAAGCCGCCGTGCGTCTAAAGAAAGAAAAGTACCTTTTTCGAGTCGTTGACTATATATACAGTCGATAATGCCCCCGAGTCACGCAAACCGTCGAATGCGTCCGCGCGGTGGATGGATTGACGGTATATAGGCGGCTGCCGCTTTCAGATGCGGCATGGCGGCGTGGGCCGGTACATCTTCCATACTTCAAGAAAGAAAGGAAAGAACGAATATATAAGGCGAGACATTTGGGTCACGTCTTTTTCGTCGCCGGGGTGGGCCCGCTCTCCCGGCGAAATTGCCTCGGACGTGTAAAGTGCGGCGAGGGCCGACCATGCCATATGTATAGTAGGTTCTCCCCCAATCGAGTTCACGGTGATAAGCAATCTGTGCGCATGCCCGGCGGTGCACCTGTCCCTTTGATGTGTACCTGACTTGCCGGCATCGCGGCCGAGACCTCGTGTGTGCTTGCGTCTATAGCTATACGATACAGTATGGAGCAGGTGGGCCCTCCCTGGCCCTCTCACATTCTGTGTGCGTGCGTGCGTGTGTGTCCTGTCTGATCCCCCTTTGCCGATACAGGTAATGACGAACAAGTCCGCGAACGAATAAACGATTTACTGCGAGAGGCCGTGGAGGAAATGGGGATCAAGCGTCAGTTCGCGCGCCTCGCGCCGTTCCACTTTTACGAACTGCGTCGTCTTGCCTGGGCCGCACTATAGAGCCCCGTTTAAATTATGGCGCGTCTCTGCGGGTGCGTATAAGAGGGAGCTCGTCGGAGTGTATAGTATAAAGATGTAAATATAAGTACACGGTTTCTGCCCGGAGCTCATTAATGGGCATTTATTAAAGCGCTGTCCTCTCTCCGAGGGAAAGAAGACTGAAAACCCAGGCGCAGAATTTATCGTGTCTACTTATTATTATCTTCTTTTTTTTTACCTCACGGCGTTTTCTTTTTCAAACTCTTTTCCCTCGAACGTACGGTGTAATTTGTGAGCATGGCGGTCGGAGTCCCACGCCAAGATGCACGGTAACCTTTTCTTATCAATTTTCTTTTTGTGTGTGTGTGTGTTCTACATAGCTGGCGGGTTGAATCGGTGAATAAACTCTCTATTGCCCCTTGAAAGAAAAAAAATGAAAGAGGGGCGTTAAACGTTGAACAAGCCGGTTTACCTAACTTTATCACACTGCAAGTTCTCGGGACTCCTGTGTGAGGTCTTGCGTTGACGAGGTGCTGAGAGAGAGGGTATAGCAACTAGCCGAGTGAGAAAGAGGGTGAGAGAACCAAAAATGCATGTGGGCGTCCCAACTTGCTTGGAAGATCGAGTGTAATACGCATCGCAAAAGTTTGCGAATAGGGATTTTCGTTTAGACCGAATCGGGTGCTAGTTGAATAGTGTCAGAAGCGAATAGAATCGAATAAGGATTTATTTTCTGGTGGCTTTCGATTACTGTGCCGCCGTTTTTGCAATAATTGTAAAATCATCTTCGCATCCTTATGTTTGTAAATTCTGTACCATTAAGAAGCACGAACGGGTTGTGAGGAAAATAATAACCAGCATATTTTTACTTTGCACAGAACGTACGGCTCTCTGAGACAGAGTTTCGTAACATAGGGAAATCTGATGTCAGTGTCTACGGGAGCTGCAGCGCATACACTTCAACCGGCATGGGAACGCCGTGTAGTGCGTGGATCTGCCTAAGCTACGTTCTTTCGTCTTGCAGGCGCGTTGTCGCAGGACGAAGTTTATCGCTACCTTTTACCCTTTTAGGCTTTGCAATTCAATTCAGCTCGATCACGAGGTTTGCAACGGGCGCCGATCTTTTATTCGAAACAAATTCTAAAACACAACAATAAACAAAACCACCAGTGCGTTCGAAGTCGCAAGCACGCAGACTGTAGGCAAATGCGCGTACTACATTAATCATTCCATGGTGGTTGAATGATGGCAGGGGAAGAATTCTCCCTGGTAAAAGAGAGGGGGGCAACGAAAAGGCAAGGAGGTTAACCAGGCTGTACCCGTTCTGCTATCTTACACGGGGAAGGAGGAAAAGAGAGGGGAATAGGAAGCTATAGGAAGAAATAGACAACAAATGATACGCGCACACGTGTGTCAATGCTGTCCACGCACACTTCGACAGCCACATTGCAACCTCCACGTGGTTGAGACCAGTTCCGCTGCCGTTGTATAAATGTTGGCCGGAATCCGAGATGGCTCACAAAAGTCGTTCAAAAACCGGCTCCAAAGAATCCAAAACTCGCCGTAGAAGTGTGGCAGCTTGGGCCTTCGTGTCCTTCTTGTCGTCGTTCTGTTCTTGCGCTTATAACTATCGTCGCCGTATAAACCGTGGACAACTGTATATGTCTAGGACAAAGTGTAACGTGATACACGAAAGTCACGAAATATGTCGTATGCACTCTAGCATATACGTTTGGCAGTTATTTAAATTCTGTTACATGTTCACATCTCGAAATATTTGTAAACTAATCGATAACCGTTCGCAGTTATGAATAGCGGCTGTGATATTAGAATACCAAATCGAAGTCAACTTGATATTCGAAATTTTTTTTCAGATATTCAACCACTCCTATATACGTTCACGGCAAGACTTCTAGATAAGTGGTTCGAAATAACCGCGATCGAGGGTCGCGTGCCTTCGGGCTCGCTTCTAAACAAAGCGTGCACGTTCGTTCCGCACTACTTACTTTTTACGGCCGACGTCGTGCGGTTTGCTCCTTTGAGAGGCCGATTGTATATATCCTCGATTTTTATCTCGTTTGATGAAGACGCCTTTGCTGCGCGGCACGCGGTCTGGTCCAGTCTAGAGACCTCGTTTCGGACGCGTGCCACTTCAAGCACTTTACGCACCCTGTTTACGCGTTTAGGCCTGGGCTGTTCTCGGGAGCGCGCCTGTCTGCCGTTAAAAGTGGTATGTAGCGCCCTCGGAGAAGATTTTGCAAAGATCTCCAGGAAGGCTAAATGCATAGAGTTTCTTAATATACACTAGAGGGAACTCTGGTGCCAGTGTCAACGGGAGCTGCAACGCATGGCGCTTCAGAGAGTATGGGAATGATGGGTAGCACACACATTTGTCTAATCTTCGTAATTTTGGCATGCTTCTGGCTCCGTGTGTGTTCGTGTGGCTTGGAGCTGTTTTCTCACGAAACAAAAAAATCAGCAAATGTTCAGCAGTTGTGCTTCGCCACCTTATTTTTTTCAAGCTTACCTTTTTGAAATCAGGCCACGAAGTTTAAAAGGGTTCGTCCTTTTCTTTAAAACGAAACCGTAACCAGCAATAAACGAAGCCGCAAGTACGATTCGCCGCCCGCAAGTATGAAGACTATAGGCAAATGTGTGTACTACCCATCATTCCCATGGTCGCTGAACGATCGCAGCGACAGAGTCCCCTCCATAGTTAATTTTAGGAAACTCTATGGCTAAATGGTTGAGAGTGTGTCTATTCGTAGTGAACGATGTATAGGGCTAAAAACACAGGACTAGAATGCTAAACGCGACGCGAGCGCAAAATAAGGACGAATGTTATTGGCGAAATCACGAATATATAGCAATAATAATTTCTCGAGTTGCACGTCCCAGAAGCACGATATGATTATGAGAGACGCCGTATAGTGGAGGACTTTGAAATTTTAAACCACCTGTTTTTTTTTTTTAGCGCGAACATAAATACACGGGCATCGAGCATTTTCGCCACCATGGAGTCGAAAATGCAGCAGCCGCAGCCGGCATTCGATCCCGCGACCTTCGGGTTAGCAGTCGAGTGCCATAATCACTAGATCAGCGCGGCGTGGCCGAATATATAGCAAGGTATGAGCGTAGGAGTTTTCAGATTTGTAGTAGGCATTTAGGCAGTGTGCCTTTTTTACAGCGAAGCCTATGTAAAGCAATCACAAGAAATGTTCACTCGAACCTGATATTTTGGTCTGACACTGAGTTTTGCTCCTTAAAAATTACAGTGTCTCGTATGCATTCGCATATAAGTCGACTCGAAAGTGAAAAGCGTCATGTTTTCTTTTTTTTTAGTCGATATATTGATCCTTCCCCTTCTACCCCCCTCTCTCGTTGTTTTATGCATCTAACCTCGTTTTGCATGGCCTCCGCGATCGGCAGTATTCCAAGCTTTTTTTACATGTAACCTGGTTTAGCATTGCCTCCGTGATCGGCCCACTTTTGACCAAACGAAGGTGCGCGATAACGTTATCATGTGACTTGACGTTCTTTGGCGTCACGATGACGTCACAAGTTTTTGTGATCCGTTACCGACGCCGACGGTCAACATTAGCGTTTAATGGACTTTCGTTTTAATGAGTAGGAAGAAGTTATCGAAACTGGCGCTTTCTTTTATACCGCGACTCGCGACTCCGACTGTGCATATTCGTGTGTTCCAGCGATGTCAGTAAACTGGCAGGCAGCGGCAGGTGAAAGCTGTATCAACAACGTGCGTACATGTGGGTCATAATAAATCAAGGTACTACTGCTGTTTGCCCACCTCCCTGGTCATCTCGTAAACCTTGCCTATTCTCTCGTTCGTTCCCATCTGGGTCACTCAACTTTGGTCCTGGTGCTTGTTGGAACACAATAGCGCCTGCCTCATCAGACCGACCTTTCACGTCGCTCCTCGGCGTGTACATATATTAAAGTGTCGCCGCTACACGACGACGCCGCTCAGAGTTTATTCACGTCCGTCAAAAGCCTCACGTCAATACCTGACGTGTGCCCGCGTGAGTCCAGGATGGACGAAAATGAGAACAGAATGCGGCGACTTGGCGCTGAGCGGGCAGGACGTTGTACGTCGGGGTCACAGCATAGGCAAAAACAAATGCAGATTGCGTAGACGCGAACCGGAATGCCAATGAAGTTCCGACACATCTGACTTCAGTGCCCTGTCTTTTTACCTTTCTCGTAACAGCCGAGTCGAGACCGCTACGAATGATTCGAGTCCGTTCTTACCTATCCGTTCTTACCTATTTGAAGGGCTTAGCATTGGACGAACACCATTAAGGGAAAGCCACATATTCTCAGCAATGAACGACCAAACAGTGTCGAAAACTGCTACAAAGGCTGTTCTAGACTTTATAAAAAGCACTGGACAAGAAACTAGACTGTAGGGTACTATGCTAAGGGGCTACTGTACATACGCACCACCTCTTCTTGTCCCCATCATCACCCTTCATCCCTCTTTCCTTCCCCTTTCCCTTATCCCCTGTGTAGAGTAGCAGGCTAGAGCGAACTAGCTCAGGCCGACCTCTCTGCCTTCTAATAAATTCTCACTCACTATTTGAAGGGCTTGGTATCGATCTTAAAGAGTTCGCATCACGTGGGCGACGAATACAAAAGTGTGGTGTCTTGATCAGAAGCTCATCTTGTGTAAAACGTAACGCCACGCATCGGCGTCTTCGTGCTATATAGTCCCACATCAGGTACGCGTAATATAGGTCCTCTAATGTCATATATGTAAATAGGCAAGCGCAGCTTTGTGAGAGTGTGCGTGGGGCTAGCTGAACTTTGTTCGATTAGCCCGTATGTATAGGTGGAGATGTGGATAACTGGATGACTGCAGAAGAGTTCACATCACTTCCATATAAGTGCGTCAGCCATATGCCGGCGCACTGCTGATTAATAATCCACCACTGATTGGGATTCGGCTGGATCGAGATTAGATCTCGGAACAATGATTGACTTTCCTCTGCAGTTTCGCTGGAAGGAGCCAATCGCGATCAAGAAACTCGATCGAGATCAGGCTCGATCGCGATCGACATTGGCCGTGTGTCACCGCGTTCAGGCAGCAGTACAAATTGAATTACTTTCATACTCATATAAATAGAGTCGACATTCAGTGTTTCGTCACATCACGTATAATGGGGTTCAGTCGTATAATGACGAAACCGTGCTCCCTGTTGGTCTTCTGTATATAGGGTATAGTCCAGCGAGTAGACAAGATATAACGCGCGGGATAGATCTTACATAACGCATCCTTGGCAGTGATATATGAGGTCGTTGCTGCGCAGTACATGCTTCTGAGATTGCGTATTGCGCGGGCAGATCGTGTCCCTTTTACCCTTCGTTTTTCCGTGGTGCGACGGCTCGTGTTGTAAGTCGTTGTCCGCCGCGGTACATGCAATGCTGCCCGGCGGCAAGCATCTGAAGATCGTGAAAGCTGGCCCGAATGGCGCGCCGTGGCTTAATAGTCCTAACCCGATTTCCAACCGCACAGGTTAACGCGAGCGCAGGTCGCTTCCGCCGGCCGACAAGTATTACATACACACGCACATGGATGCCGTCGACTGGAGCCATGCCCGCACCTCGTCGCATTGCAACCCGCCGCCACCCTTTATACTCACATAAACACTAAAGCGCAGTGCCATGGGCTTCCCTCTCCCACTCGGCGTCGTTCTTTAATGACTGGCCCAATTCGTGGCCGAGCGTGTATCGTGTGAAGGCAATTTATCGACCGCCGCCGTTTCGTGCATGTCTATGTAAGCATTACTGCTGTACACGTGTTCACGGCGGCCGCATTATTTAACGAATCTGGGCTGTACATATCGCCGCCCGCACCCGTCTCCCATCCGCGACAAATGCGATACACTGCGACGTTTGTGCGTTTGTAGGCTCGTTCCATATACACACTGCGTTCGACGACACCCCGTGAGAAGTGCACGTTCACCACGTCCTGTCTATCGGGCGGTGGCGGCGGCACCTGGTGCGGTCATGAGAAAATCTAATGGCATCTTCGAATAGTCTGTTCGGTGCGCACTGGTTAGTCCGATTATCGGGGTTCCGTGGCGTTCCGGTGCGTAGCGACCGGTGCGATTGATCGAACATACCATAAATAAATTAAGAGGTTGAATTCTTGGTCGTTGAAAGCGCAATTAAAAGCGAAAACTGTGAGTGAATAGGGCTGCAGGTCCTTGGAGAAGGTGATGACCGCTGTTGAACACTTCAAGCTGTAGAATTTAGCATAAAGAAGATCATTGCGTGTATTTGTCATCGCAGTGACTTGTTACCAGTGCAAATTACGACCTGGTCGGTTCATGATATTGTGTTTTTTTTTCCTATATAGGTAAAAAGTAAATTCTAGACCGCCCTCTTGCCATGATTGTTATAGCTTTATTTTATGGAGCACGACATCTTTGTGATCAGTATCGTAATAATGTAACGTGTGTCGTGACGTTGAAGAAGGCCGCGGCAGTCGGCAAGTTCTAAAACAAACTTTCTTATTTGGGTGAGCTCGTGCCCGCGAACGAAAAGTCGAATCGGGGTGCCTTGGCGTTCCGGTGCGTAGCGACCGGGGCGATTGATCGAACATACCATAAATAAATTAAGAGGTTGAATTCTTGGTCTCTCTCTCTCTTTGTGTGTGTGTGTGTGTGTGTGTGTGTGTGTGTGTGTGTGTGTGTGTGTGTGTGTGTGTGTGTGTGTGTGTGTGTTTGTGTGTTTGTGTGTGTGTGTGTGTGTGTGTGTGTGTGTGTGTGTGTGTGTGTGTGTGTGTGTGTGTGTGCTTTTGTATGGAAGAATACGTGACCAACGTGGAGACATCAACGTCCACGTAAACCAGCAGGTTTGAGATCCACTGTGAACCCTGCGCTTTCATCAAACCTTTTCTTTCGCCCCGCCGCGGTGGTCTAAGGTACTCGGCTACTGACGCGCAGGTCGCGGGTTCGAATCCCGGCTGCGGCGGCTGCATTTCCGACGGAGGCGGAAATGTCGTAGGCCCGTGTGCTCAGATTTGGGTGCACGTTAAAGAACCCCAGGTGGCCAAAATTTCCGGAGCCCTCCACTACGGCGTCTCTCATAATCATATGGTGGTTTTGGGACGTTAAACCCCACATATCAATCAGTCGTCAAACCCTTTGTTTCCATTTCTAAGCTGTTCACTTAATCAAGCCAAAGTCATAATTTGAATTGAGATCAGCAGCAATGCATTTTACTCATCCGTACACTTCGTTCGCGTTTGAATTTAAGCCGACGGTATACAGGCAGCGCGGCGTCACAGGAAACGCGACGGCTACGCGTGCACCGCAGCGCCAGCTGCGGCTGAATCCGATACTTCCCGGTCGTGTCGACCGGCTGCGATCGTGTTCTCCCTTTCATTCCGGCCCGGCATGATTCCGTAGTGCCGTATGCTCGTTGTAGACGCCCCCCCCCCCCCCCCCCCCGGCCCGGTCTGTGCACTCACTGTACGCACGAGTAAGAAAAAAGAAAATAAAGAAAGGCCGCTCGCACGACGCGAGTATACGGTATGCGCACGAAGAACGTGTATACTTCTCGCCAAGTGAAAGAGAAGAAAACGAAAGCAGTCAGCGAGAAAGATAGAAGAAATTCACCGGTCACGACTCGGGGCGCCGCGCGCGGACCCCCCTCCCGGGTCTCGTACGATACGATTCGGTCTGTGCTCGCTGCGTGAACGGGGTCGGCCACGTATATGTATGCGGCCCGCCCTCGCTCGCTTCCCGAACACCTTCAAACGACGACGTGTGTGTGTTTGTCTGTGTGTGCGGTGCCGTATATATATACTGCGTATACGCTGTGATGGTAGCCGAGGCTTCACGCCCTCTTATACACAGGACCGTGACCTGCTTGGCACATTCGGCTGTGAACGCGGGCCTCAAACTTTCGTTCTCTTTCTCTCTGTTTCTTTTGTTTTGACTTGGGAGAGGAGGGAGATGGAAATACACGGGAAAGGCGTACAGCACCGCGTGCTGCTAACTTTCGTTCGCGTTGGCTCTGTTCTTTTTTTCTCTCTCTCTCTTTCGCGTTCTGTCTGGGCAAGCGTGTTGTTCGTGCCTGCGTCGTCAGCAGATACGTACGGGGTGTGAAAATTGTTGACCTCCCACCCGCGTGCCCTTTGGGGCTGTGGGTGGCCCTCCCCGCTAACTGGTGTACGCGTAACGGCTCTTTCTCTGTCCGTGCGTGCAGTCGCGTGCACGTAACCTGTACGCTCGCGTCGGTACACGCGCAGACCACGGAAGTGTTGCGTACGATGCTGTGCTCTTGTGATCCGATTCGGTTTCCGCTGACGTCCCTTATACGCCACTGCAGGTTGCTTCGTGCGGGCCTGTGGGATGTAACAATTTTCGAATGTGGACGACGTGTGCTTCTACAGAGATACAACTGCCGAGTGGTGTGTTCGTACCGGGAGAGAATAGCGTTGTTCTGCTTACGCGGCGTCCTCTTCAATAACAGTAATACACGCTGGGAACAAGTTGTAAAAAAGGGAAAAAAGTATCAGTAGGAAGTTTGTGAAAGCAAGAACGTGTAAAGGGGTGTAAGCGATGCCAATGGCGGGCTGACGTTTTCCATTATTTGCAGCTCGAACTGATTATGCATTACCACCGGTACCAATGCAGTGCTCGTCGTAAGCCTACTTGTCAGCGTTCTCTTTGTGTAAGTTCATCCAGTGCCCACGTCGTCCTCGCAAGATATTTAAATGTATAGCGCCGTTCATTACCAATGCGGCCGCGTACAGGTCGCGTTATAGGGTTCATGCTGTCCGATGTAGAGGTAACGTGGTCCAACAGTCGTCCTATACTTGTCGTCAAGGTAAACATTCGACAGAAGTCTGTCTGGTTGGGTATGAAACTGGGAGATGATTTAGACTCCAACCAAAAGTTTTCAAGAAACCCGACGTTTCGAAACCGACTTGGTTCCTTCCTCGGAGGTGACTGCGGAGACTACGTGGCAGCGGCGTCTTCAAAGCACTCGCGGGGCGGATAATGAGCCCTCTCTCTCTCTCTCTCTCTATCCCTCTCTCTCTCGTTTTGCCGTGGGGCGCAGTCCATGTGTATACACTTGCGGAAAAATTCCGAGAGAGTGGTTGATGTTATGGGCTGTCCTCTTTATGTGCCACGACTTGAGCAATAACCTTCTCCTCCAGTTCGGCTCGCTTTCAAGGATGGCCGTTGCTTCGAAATTTATCCGGTGATCCAACGTCTCAGCATGCTCGGTGACTGCGCTCTTAATTGTCCAACTTCCCCACATCCTTAGCGTGTTGCTTCAGTGTTGCTTCAGTGTTGCAAGCGGTGTGTTGCTTCAGGAAGGAACCAAGTCGGTTTCGACACCTCGGGTTTATTCAAACTTTTGGTTGGAATCTAAATCATCTCCCATGCTTGTCGTATAATAGGCTTGATCAGCCCCGCCGCGTTGGTCTAGTGGCTAAGGTACTCGGCTGCTGACCCGCAGGTCGCGGGTTCGATTCCCGGCTGCGGCGGCTGCATTTCGGATGGAGGCGGAAATGTTGTAGGCCCGTGTACTCAGATTTGGGTGCACGTTAAAGAACCCCAGGTGGTCAAAATTTCCGGAGCCCTCCACTACGGCGTCTCTTATAATCAAATGGTGGTTTTGGGACGTCAAATTCCACAAATCAATCAATAGGCTTGATCAACTTCGTTGTGTAGTAGTTCGCATATTTTCACGACAGGATGAACCGAGTACAGATATCTACTGTGTGCTATACTACAAGCCTGGGAGACAATTCCAAAACGTTTCGAACTGCCTGCACGTATGCCCTCCCCGAAACTAATCGCGGTATTCCTGCACAATAAGCGGAGCAGAACTTCGAGAGGGGCAGCCCACGCCATAATTAAACACCGACGCATCCTATACTCCCTCTCGCTGAAACGTCTCGTGCAGCGCTAATTCGATGTGTCGCCGTCGATATCGAGCAACACGATCTCCGCCGCACAACTTGGGGCGACGGCGTCCACGATTCCGTGAGATAGTTCAAAGCTGCAGCAGCCCTTATAAATAGGTGCCACCGTCCGCAAATGACCCC
The DNA here is from genome assembly GCF_043290135.1 of Rhipicephalus microplus. Taxonomy (NCBI): domain Eukaryota; kingdom Metazoa; phylum Arthropoda; class Arachnida; order Ixodida; family Ixodidae; genus Rhipicephalus; species Rhipicephalus microplus. The sequence continues at coordinate 50,625,164 of NC_134704.1, read as the reverse complement.
TATCCGCGTGCATACACGCGGCGCACGCGTCCACACGTGCTCGTGCGGCGATGCGTGCAGCTCGATCTTCGCTGCCTGTACAACGTAAACGGGCACCACGCGTATTACATCTCGCGCACGTTCAGTTGGTCGTTGCGCACAAAAAAAAAAAAAAAGAGCGCTCGCGGACATAGCCGCCTATTATCGACGCCACCTCCGAGGTGGCGCTAGCATCGTACGCTTCGCGCGCCCTCTGCGTTCGTTCGCTCTCCACTGAAGCGTGGCGTATTGAAGTCCCAACGTTGTTGCGCGCCTTTTGCGGCCGTCGTCCATCTCTTTTGTTGTCCAGATATCGTTACGGGACTCGGGCGAGAAGGAAGGCGGCAATGCATTACTATGCACCATATAAGGTTGCTTTCCACACCGTCTTGGTATTTTGTTTTTCCCGGGCTGTGCCGGGTGAAAGCACCTGTTGTCTTGTTCGTGAGGTGAACGTACGATGTTCCGCGAGGGACGTAAATATGGCGGCGCGCGGTGCGCTATTCATCCTCTTAGCGTCTTTCTGTATTTTTGGTGCGCGATTGGATCCGTGTTCCCGGAGTTCCGCATATCGAAACCAAAACTATAGGCCCACGTTGAAAGCGCAATTATAAGCGAAAACTGTGAGTGAATTGGGCCGCAGGTCCTTGGAGAAGGTGATGACCACATTTGAACACTTCAAGGTGTAGAATTTAGCAGAAAGAAAATCATTGCGTGTATTTGTCATCGCAGTGACTTGTTATCAATGCTGGTTACTACCTGGTCGGTTCATGATATTGTGTTTCTTTTCCTATATAGGTAAAAAGTAAATTCTAGAACGCCCTCTTGTCATGATTGTATAGCTTAATTTTATGGCGCACGACATCTTTGTGATCAAAGAGCGCCATACGCAGTATCATAATAATGTAACGTGTGTCGTGACGTTGAAGAAGGCGGCGGCAATCGGCAAGTTCGAAAACAAACTTTCTTATTTGGGTGAGCTCGTGCCCGCGAACGAAAAGTCGAACCGCATGCTGCTATACACGCTTTTCACTGATTCCGGCGGACAGAGAGTCGGCCGTCGATAATCTGAACACGGGATTAGCGCGGCGTCTTTTATAAAGCAACCATCGAACCTTCCATCGTTATTCCAGATGCTTTCGTAAACTCTCAAGTAAACTTGTGTGTTCGCGTCCTGCGCGCAATCTCAACAAAATGATCGCAAACGACCGCAAAGCCTCCCAAGCATTGCGGCGTGGTCTACGCCGAGCGCTGCTAACAGTTTTTTTTCCTGACTAAAGCCCGCAAACATCAAAATGTAGTTTATAAACGAGCGTGTCATGGCAATAAATTGACTATGTTTTCGTAAATTGCGGATGTACCTTCATCGTTACAAGGCCTAGAATCAGTATATGTATAGGATGGTGAAATGCCTTATCAGCCCTATAGGCTTGAGCAAAAGATACGGATTCAATTAACTATAGCTTCAGATCATACGCACTGCGCATGCGCCTCTATTTAACTCTTCCTCAACCGCAGTTCGAAAGCCGCAGGTGCCTACATTGATTTCAGACTGTTCAGCAACTGCCTTCATGTGCGAACCTTGTCGCGAGCTGGCGGAACTGTGAATTAAACCCTCGTTGGGCGCGCGTGGTGGTAGTGGTGCATGAAGCAACAAAGGACTTTCTTTTCATTTCATTTTTTTCAAAGGAAAGGCTCTCTTGCGTCTATAGGCCTGCGTGAACTGCATTTCCGACGGATGTGCGAACACAAGCGGCTCTGTAAAGTGGGCCGTGGATGCTACCTTTTTCGCAATTCGAGCGTGTCGATGAAATGAAAGACGGGAGGCCGCCGCCACCGGAGATCGCACAACGGAACCCGCCTCCACCGTCGCCGCATTCCGCAACAGCGCTGATGTAAGACTCCGCGGAAGAATGGGCACTGTTGCTACCGCAGCGCCAAAGGGTCGCCGCGCACAGTACTCCTCACTTCGCCGGGGGCGTGATCAAAAGAACAGCTTTTCAATTTCGTCGGAGTTACTATCATACTTGTGTGTGCGTGCGTCCGTACGTACGTGTGTGTGTGTGTGTGCGTGTGTGTGTGTGCGTGCGTGCGTGCGTGCGTCCGTCCGTACGTACGTACGTGTGTGTGTGCGTGCGTGTGCGTGCGTGCGTGCGTGCGTCCGTACGTACGTGTGTGTGCGTGCGTCCGTACGTGTGTGTGCGCGCGTCCGTACGTGTGTGTGTGTGTGTGTGTGTGTGTGCGTGCGTACGTACGTGCGTCCGTACGTGTGTCTGTGTGTGTGTGTGTGTGTGTGCGTGCGTCCGTACGTGTGTGTGTGTGCGTGCTTGCGCACGTGTGTGTGTGTGCGTACGTCCGTACGTGTGTGTGTATGTGCGTGGTCGTGCGTGCGTGCGTCCGTACGTGTGTGTGTGTGTGTGTGTGCGTGCGTGCGTCCATACGTGTGTGTGTGTGTGTGTGTGCGTCCGTACGTGTGTGCGCGTGTGCGTCCGTACGTGCGTACGTCCGTACGTGTGTGTGTGTGCGTGCGTGCGTGCGTGTGTGTGTGTGTGTGTGTGTGTGTGTGTGTGTGTGTGTGTGTGTGTGTGTGTGTGTGTTTAGACCTTGGAAGTACAAGTGAAAAAACGTGTGAGGTACCGGCTACTCCTGTTTTTTGGTATGATAGCTGTCGTAGCTTTCATCATTCATAACAATGCACGAAGACATGAAGCACCGTTAACGTAACAAGTCGCAATACACGAACTTCGCGTTTGATATATTTATGGGAATAAATTATGGACTGACAAAAGATGCCTAATGTAATATTTCACTACAAAGTTCTCTCGTGGTTTTTGCTGTGGCATATTTGTAAGTTTCTGTGGTATTTTGTCGTTGTAGTAGCGTAGTAGAAGTAGTTGTAATAGTAGTATAGTAGTAGTAGTAGCAGTAGTTGTTGATGTTATAAAATATTCATCTTGTGCGCACAAGATACCAGCGTGGAAGACATCATCGCGGGCGAAACATTCGCTCGTAACCCAGCCGGATCTGGCATGGAGACTAACCTGATGACAGCACCAAAAAGAAAAAAAGAAATAAAAAAGGTAAAGAAGATAAGAACACGTCGGTGAGATTGTCAAAGATGCTTCGCATTATTAGAAAAGAGCCTGTACAATGATACCTTGCTTCCGAGTGCTGTCGACACCTACACAACTCTTTGCTGCTTTCGGCGATATTCCGGGTCTGGTCGAAGCAAAGTAGAAATAAGTGAAAATAAGAAAGGTGATATCAACGAAAGCGAGAAACGTTTGAGACGAGCAAGGCTCGTGGGCCTGTATGGCTGATAGTTGGGATAGACGGGGGGGGGGGGGGGGGGTTAACCCGTCTTTGGAACAATGAAAGCAAGAAAGCTTTAGAATGCACGGAAAGCCGTAGTATGATAGTCAGGACCGGGAGCAAGATTGTGGGGAGCTTGTTTTGGGTGAGGTGGCAATGCATGCACGGTTGAGATAAAAAAAACGGACATTGAAAGCGAAAACCGAGCGCGGTGTATTAGAGGGCGATGATAAATGATGTCGAAATCGTCCGATGTATCGATGAGACTAGTTTTCGTCCCGCAGCATCGATAATGGTCGTACCATCTTACAAAAAGAAGAAAAAAAATAGGCGCGTTGCTATCGTGTGTACTTGCACGTGTCTTTACTATACGTTGCCACAGTCGTCGAGCCTTCGTTTCTCAACTCGTGAGGGACACGGTGTGCCGCCCCCCCCCCCTCTAATTGTGGCCGTGGAGTGGTGGCTGTGACGCGGTTGTTGGATTAATGATAACGCCGAGGGATGCCGCGGCGTTATCCGACTCTCGGATGAGCGTGAGGAGAGTCGAGAAGCGGACTCGTTAGACGGATAATAAATAGACGGACGTTGGTATAGGGGTGCGCGGGTTTCTACATTCGAGGGGAGTCAAGCATCATCTTGAGCATCGCGATTGAAGCACACAACTGCCTGCTTTGGTCCCCGTCTTTCCGGGGGTGCAGGTGGCAAGTAAAAATAGCTCTTGGATTTGTCCTTGGAATTATTGTAAAAAAATTTGCATGCACGTGAGCACATGACATTAAACAATGATCATGATAGGACAGGTTCTACTGAGTGAAGGTGTATGGCAGACTTGGCGCCGCCCCCGGACGATTAGGGTTAGTCGGTAATCATTATTATCTTTATTGATTAAAGGTAACTGGTAAATGTGTGGAAAGAATTTGTGTTCCCTTATTTTGACGTCATATTTTCTGCACTTTGCCCCATTCACCGAGACAGAGTTCACCCAACTAAACAGTTCCAAATTTCTTTGTCTTCCATCAATACTTCCCTCTCTTTGTACATTATGTCGTATTCCTGAGTAGGACGACAGTAAATTGATATAGTTGACAGACTCATAGCATTTCTGTGTAAACGAGGCATACAAACCCAGTAAAGGATTAAAAAAACACAAATCCTTACTGTAATCCGGCAGGTCGTACTCAGGAGAGAAAAAAAAGCTCAATATAAAACGTATCTGCGCAATGTACGAATCAATCAATCAATAAATCAATCAAACAATCAGAAGTTTTTTTTTTCACCAGGAAATTTTGGATTGTTTTTAGGGCTAAAATGTGCCCTGGGCAGTTTGACTGGGTTCCTGAATACATTTACATTGGCAGCATACGATGTTTACAGCACCAGTATGCATAATCAGATTGTCCTACGTACTGTAAGAGCTTCAGTATAGGATTCACGTCAAGTAATAAACATAGCAAGCAGTGAGCTACAGTGGGACTGCCGCCCATCAATCAGGCACACGTGCAGGTTAACGTGCGTGCATAGCATTTGCCACCCCTGCATCCCAAACGCCAATGGTTTATGTAATTTTCGAGTTTACTTCTTCTCACGACACTCCTTTCTATCTTAGTTTGTTTATTTGTATCTTTGCTTGGGACGTTTCTCGCGCAAACTGCCTGTTCGATCGGTGATCGGGAGTCACCACCTGTGCATAAACCTAGAAAGATGGTTATTCAACGAAGTAGATCGAAGGCACGAAGAACTTATAGGCGGACCGTGCAGCGCGTTATCTGTACGGGGGGGGGGGGGGGGGCGTTACCGCGTAATTTCCTCCACGCCCGTGTTTCGCGTGCGGTAGCCCGCATGGAACAATGGTTGCCGTAGCTCCGGGGTAAGTCGTGTCTATGCAACCGCGATCAGCTACATCTGTGTCACGGCCGCGAAGTTTCGCTCAGGAGTAGCGCGGCCGTTCGATCAGATGTCGGCCTCGCGTGCATGGTCGCCGTTCGGCCATCAGCTGCAAGGTTTCGTGAAGCCTTCCGAACCTTGGTCCCGTCTCGTTTCGTGAGGGGCTGTGGCTCGAATAGCTCCCTGTACCCAGTGGTGGGCTCACAACTAAAACCGCTTTAAGGAGAGTGCGTTTGTCTTATCGCCTCGCATCTATAGCTGCGAATGCACGCCTGGTTTAATAGTTGTCTTGTGTGTTGTCTTCGCCTCCTTATCTCTTCTTCCTTTATGTGGGTGGTTTCGCTGGTAAAAGGGTGACCGGTGAACGCTTTATCGGGTGTATTTGGAAGGTGGTTCTCGAGTTATGTATACCTCGCACGAATTTTTGTCAGAAGTTTTAAGAATTGTGAATGGGCGGCCAACTTTGACAAGTAACGGTAGGCTCTGACAAAGACGACTTTTCTTGTTGGAACATTGGCCTCAACCTAAGACATGCCTTGTTCGCCCTCCTGTCTCAGCAGAGCTAAGAAATATGTTTCGTTTTGTCTTGGACAGTCTGCATCTCATAACAAAAGACGCCTGCACAAGAACCAGAAGCGTGGTTTTCCAAGAAGTCACTCGGCAAGCTAGTACCTGAAGGAAACCTAGCTGTAGCCTCCTTTTCTATAATCTTCGCTGACCGTTGAGCTCGAGCGCTTCTATCGAGCTCTATGGTGACGTCATAACCACAGGCAACAACACTCGCAGCCATATGCAGCAGCACTGTGGAGCGCCACCTGTGTCGTTATTAAGAAACGCGGCCACGCGTCAACGCAGGGGAGACCATACACCAACTACTTGTCCTCCGCACTTCTCGCCGAGTTCTTCCAACGGACAAGCCTCGCAACGAGCGCCCGAGAGGGCGTTGGCGTTGCCGATGTCCATTACCGGCCGCCGCCGCTGCCTCAGCGGCGTGCGATATATTCCACAGCGCGGTAGCAGTTCATCGGCTTGGCAGGTGGCCTGCGCGCACCCCCAACTTCTCGCCGCGTTACGCTATTACGCGCTCGTACTCTACATGAGGTGTGATCGCGTGGGCATGCACAGCTTCGCGGAGCTCCGCAAATGAGTCAGTTCGCCACGGTCGCATCGCGTGGGCATGAGTGTACTATGATTTCAGCGTGGTGTTTTCGTATCGCTCGTCCAACCTACACTTCTTTGATAACTCTGCTCTGTCGTACACACACACCGGCCCGCCGGCCGTATGCTACCGTGTCGCGACAGGTGCGGAGACCTCGGCATGAAGGTTTACCGACATCGCCGCTCGTGCGCCCCCGTATTCGTTTTTTCTTTCCCTTTTTTGGTGGCTCACTCTCTTTCAGGTGACAGTAGTGAGAGTGAGAAAGAAAAGATGATGAACACCGGCTTGGCCTTGATGCATGCGTTCCTCCATACGAAATGCGTCTGTATCGGACGATGCAAGGAGCGACAGCATAAGTCTTCGGTGTAGCCGCTATGTAGACAATTTCACGTGAAGCACACGGGCGCCTCCCCCTACGGTTGTTATTAAACGAATATTTTCTTATTTTTGTATATCCCTACGTGAATTGGCTAGGTCAGGAAACGTTTGGTGCTCCAACCGAACCGTCTTCGCGTGTATACGTCGATCCACCGCAGTATGTTCGTTTGAAAATTCAAATCCGCGATGTTAACAGGAGCGGCACAGAAACCCATCAGTAATATAGTATATAGACATTTTTAACGAAGAGGGAGAGTTGAAAATGCTGTATCCGTGTGCTCATATTTGGGTGCACGTTAAAAAGCCCCTGGTGGTCGAAATTTCTAGAGCCCTCCACTGCGTCATCTCTCATAATCATGTGGTGGTTTTGGGACGTTAAACCCCAAATAGAGGTGCACCAGAGTATAAGGACCGACGTCGCAGCCCTCCTGGTGCATTTTTGGACTTCGCGCATATTTAAAACAGGCCAGATAGGCTTATGGCGGCGCCCAAAAATCATCCTTTGAAAAGCGGTATATAAAGCTGCTAAACGTGCTGTATGTATGACTAAACATGAACATTTCAACCACATGGCCAACCAAGAGCGGGGCAGTCAAGGTGGCGTTTGGCCCCCGCCGTGGTGGTCTAGTGGCTAAGGTACTCGGCTGCTGACCCGCAGGTCGCGGGATCGAATCCCGGCTGCGGCGGCTGCATTTCCGATGGAGGCGGAACTGTTGTAGGCCCGTGTGCTCAGATTTGGGTGCACGTTAAAGAACCCCAGGTGGTCGAAATTTCCGGAGCCCTCCACTACGGCGTCTCTCATAATCATATGGTGGTTTTGGGACGTTAAACCCCACATATCAATAAATCAATATTTAAATCAGTCCAGATAGGCTTATGGCGAGGCCCGTGTGCTCAGATTTGGGTGCTCGTTAAAGAACCCCAGGGGCTCAAAATTTCCGGAGCCCTCCACTGCGGCGTCTTTCATAATCGTATAGTGGTTTTGGGACGTTAAACCCCACATATCAATCAAGGCTTATGACGGCGTCTAAAAACATCATTTGAAAAGCGATATAAAGCTGTGCAAAACGTGCTGTTTAGCGTGTCTGTATCACTAAACACGAACATTTCAACCACATGACTAACCAACAGCAGGCCAGTCAAGGCGGCGTTTGGTCGGTCGTGCACGTGATTCAAATGTTCGTGCAAATGCTCCCTCAACACTATTCGAATATGACGAAGCGGATGAATACAGACAGAACAGATAATTACCTAAACAACAAGGCTCTGACGCTTTGTCATATCAATATATAGGCTACACGATCCTCGTGAAAAGATATCGCACGCTGTAGCATGTTCCCGACATTGCTTGCACCGCAGCGCTATAGTAGTAATAGCCCGTTGGTTAGATTTGTTTGTTGGTTCGTTTCTTTGTTAGCATCAGTATAGAGAGTCGTGTTTGAGTGCTTCGAAGTAGATACACCTTGCGCACTTTCTGATGCCAAGTATGATGCCATCTAGCCGCGCCGACCACGATTCCCTCACATTGTGCACGTGCGCGACTCGCCTGCATGTCTGCTCGCTAAGATCGCGTGCTTGCGAACCTTCGACATCTCTTCCATCGTGCGTCGTGTGCTTTATGGTGTGGTCCACCGCGGACACAACGCACGAGGTGGAACACCCCCGAGCCTCGCCCCGACGACTTCGGCGTTCATAAATCTGCCGATACTATACCCGCGTATTTGCGTGCATGTTAATCCGGCACGCCTTGTGGGCTGTGCCCCGATTTCGCAATCGGAACGCTTCCCTTTGTTCCTGCTTCTTCCTATCACGTTTACATCTTTGTTTTTGGCTCGTCCTCGCATCTGATGCGGCAAGAAGCTAATCGCCTCTCGCGTAATCTAATAAAGGGCCACGCTTTGATAGCGTTATGGGAATCGTACGGGGGCATCGGTTCGATGCGGCTGCTGGGACGAGTGGCGTATGGGCTGGGAATCGGGGCGTCGTCTGCCATCGACGCGCTCGATCTCGAATTGCTGATACGCGGGACGAACGAGCGATGCATGCGTCGGTGCGATCTCCACTGCCTTTATCATAATGCTCGCGTATGCCGCGGATATACTCGCTCGCGCCACTCCGAGCTTGGTGTGCGGCCATGAATTATTTATACAGGGTGGCAACAAGGAGGCAGGCAGCTGGCCGGCCGAAACGAGCGAAGGCCCTTGCTTTTTACGCTGGCACGGCTCTCCGGCAATTACGTTCGGCCTGTGGCGCTCTTCTTTCGCGGCTTCTCGAGCAGTTTTGTGTAGGAGACCCGGGCGGCGCCTATTGCTGCCTTGGGAGCGGAGAATCAGGCGAGCATCCGGGGAGCGCCATGGCGCTCTCTCTCTCTCTCTCTCTCTCTCTCTCTAAAGCTCGAGCTCTCGTTGTTCCCTTCTAGACGGCTGCTGGGCGTCGCTGAGGTCAGTAGACGACACCGCCGCTTCCTTGACAAGTCTCGTCCAACTCATTCCTGAGGCGTTTTTGGAAATGCAGTGCGCGCGGAGTTTGTCTGCATGTATATAGGTGTGAGTTCCGCTAATGAGGTGGTGGTTGACGTTACGTGTAGCGTGTCCACTTCGTCTGCACTAATGGCGTGCAGTACAGACGAACCTGTCTGGCTGTAGCGTCGATTGCGATTTATGAGATTATTGGGTACTTACCTACGGTGCGGAAACCTGGAGGCTTACAAAGAGGGTTCAGCTTAAATAGAGGTTGACGCAGTGAGCTATGGAAAGGAAAATGATAGGAGTACGCTTTATAGACAAAAAGAAGGCAGAGCGGGTCAGGGAACCAACTGGGCTTAAGGGTATTATAGTTCAAATAAAGAAGAAATGGACATTGGCAGGGCACGTATATAGCGCGTAGGCAAGATAACCGCTAATCATCAAGGGTAACTGACTGGATTCCCAAAGAAGGAAAAGGCGCGAGGGGGAGACAGAAAGTTAGTTGGGCCAATGAGATTGAAAATTTTTCAGGTATAAAGTAAAAGCAGAAAGCACAAGACCGGTTTGATTATTATTGGTGGATCACGGGAGAGCTATTTGCCCTGCAGTGGGCGTAGTCAGGCTGATGATGATTATGATGATGACGACGACTACGACGCGTAGAAGGGGTCGTCGACAGTCTCACAGCAACGATGGTGGCGATGAGGATTGTTGTAAGTATTGTGTACAATAGAGTTGCACCTGCCTCTGTGGATAACGCCGTGAGAATTCGAACCATAGAGGATGCTGTATTCACGAAAAGGCGCACAAATAGACGGCAGGTCTATAATTTTTGCATAATTTCTTTCTTGACTTTCTGACGCGATCCGCAGCTTCCATATCACCGCGCGGAAATGCGTCACGGAAGGATATTTAGTGTACAAGGATGCGGCCGGTTTGCAGCGTGCAAAGCGACGCAAATTACCGCTACCGTGTCACTATTGCGACTGCTCGATTATCAGTCGCTTGCACTGCCTCGCCCGCTTCTTCGAGGCCCTAATGGGGGCTAAGTGGTGAATACCCGTTGGAGTAACATATACGTTGCATTTAACAACACTGATTAGACACACTATAGACACAATCAATACTTACGGTGTGAAAATTACATGTCCGTGGTCACACTTCCGTAAAAGCCACACGATAATTTGAATTGTTTGGGTTTTATCTTGCGAAACCATGTCGTGATTATGAGGGATTGAGTGGTGGAGGGCTCCGGTAATTTCGACATCCTCAGGTTTTTTAATGCGTGCCTAAATATATGAGTACAAGGGCCTTGAGTATTTTCACCTCCATAGAAAATGCAGCCGCTGCGCCTGGGATTCTACCCTGCGAGCTTCGGGTCAAAAGGCAAGCACCAATACGACTATAGGCCACCGATGCGAATGTGTATAAGATGTTCACGTGGTTTTAGCAGCATGCGTGTGGAAGTGCGGACATTGATTGAGGACTTTCGATACAGTAAGTTCTCTGCAAAGGTATTGATAACGCTGAACATTGTCATTAATGAGAGCCAACAGACAATCAAGCCAAGTATGCCGGTTTTGTTAAGTGATTTATAGCAATTGTGATATATATGCAACAAAATTAAAGTGAACTAAAAGACGGCTTGCCGCCGGCAAAGACCGAAGCAGCAACCTTAAAATAATTCGTCTAATTATCAATCGGTATCCGATACCCTTCTGAAGCTACAAACATTGAATAATATGTCCGGGACATATGATTCAATGTTTGCAGCTTCAGTCCCTAGCTGCCAATGATGAGTCATGATTTCGTCCTCTTTAATTTATTTAGTTTTCTTTCACGATTGCTGCCAACAGCGGGCTCTGTGCTTTCTTTGGCTTGAGTGTCTCTAATCTTTCATTAAAATTGCGTTTATAACAAACAAGAACGAGCCCTTGAATTCCGCTGCTGTCTTTTAGAACTTTGCATTATATTGGATTTCAACGACATGGCCACCTGTTGATGACCGCCCTCGTGTTTGTGTGCGCAGGAAAGTATGTCGCAACTGCAAGTGTCCCCGCGAGGACCACCAGGACGGTCCAATGGCCGCCAACCAGGCGGAGGTGGACCGGCTGCTGCAGAAGACGACGTCGCCCGCCTACTCCACGTCGCCGCCACCGTCGACGCAGCAGGCGCACCACCACCCGCAAGGTTCTCCGGCTTCAGCCCCCGGAAGCACCGAGGCCGTCCAGCGGCAGTCGCACTCGGATGACGACAGCGGCTGCGCGCTAGAGGAGTACACCTGGGTGCCTCCGGGACTCAAGCCCGAACAGGTATGACAAGATGCCACGCGGCGCGAGGAGGAGGAGCAGGAGGAAAGAAATAAATGAAAGGCAGGGAGGTCAACCAGACGCACGTCCGGTTTGCTACCCTGCACTGGGGGAAGGGGTGAGGGGATTAAAGGAGAAGAGAGAGAGAAGTGAAGGGCAACGTGTGTGTAGATGTGACCTTGTCCATTGCACGCTTATAAGCGGTTGCGTAGTCCGGTCGTCTTTAGAAAACTTAGCAATGCCCGCGTCGCTTTGCTGGCCAGCGACGCATAGAGCCATGAGCCAAGTATCTTCTCTTCGGAAAAAGGTCTACTGTCTAGTGTCTCTAACGTTTCGCGTAGCAAGTTGCGTTCGCTCGCAAAACGTTCACATGAACACAGTAGATGTTCTATTGTCTCGTCAGTGTCGCACGATTCACATCGGGGGCTATCACATTCACATCGGGAACTTGAAGCTTTCTCGATGGGTCCAATTTGTGTAGGTGGCGGTTCCTGACACTGGGGTTACTCAGCCAAGTTTCCGACATGATGTTAGCGAGCGAGTGAAGGCCCCTTGCAGCGTCGTGCGCAGTAGATTGACTAGCCTATAACACGCTAGGCAAGACGCGTGCAAACACGCTTCCGTCGTCCTCGATAAACTCGGCGTCGATCGGATTCGACGCATTCAATCGACTTCGAGCTCTACCCACTCGGCTTCCGGATCGACTCTGTCATGTCGATTTCATCCACACGATGTTTGTTAATAAACCACTCAGGCTCGGTATATAGCACTCGGTGACGTCTGTAGTTTCCATATACGGGCATCTGTATTCCTGCTGTTATGCGTAGTATTTGTGTAGCGCTCACAGTGTCTGCCATAAGTAAGAATAAGTTAGGTTAGGGAGCGTAGGATGGGGTAGGGTAAGGTAGGTTAGGTCGGCTTCTCAACTTTGCAAAATCAGACAAATAAGAAATCGTTCACCAAGGGTGTGCCGCTGCAGCTGAAGTGTCAAGTCAGCAACCTTGAAGAAGAAGAAGAAGAAGAAGAAGAAGAAGAAGAAGAAGAAGAAGAAGAAGAAGAAGAAGAAGAAGAAGAAGAAGAAGAAGAAGAAGAAGAAGAAGAAGAAGAAGAAGAAGAAGAAGAAGAAGAAGAAGAAGAAGAAGAAGAAGAAGAAGAAGAAGGAGGAGGAGGAGGAGGAGGAGGAGGAGGAGGAGGAGGAGGAGGAGGAGGAGGAGGAGGAGAAGAAGAAGAAGAAGAAGAAGAAGAAGAAGAAGAAGAAGAAGAAGAAGAAGAAGAAGAAGAAGAAGAAGAAGAAGAAGAAGAAGAAGAAGAAGAAGAAGAGGAAGAGGAGGAAGAGAAGGAAGAGGAAGAAGAGGAGGAAGAAGAGGAGGAAGAATTGGCTCAAGAATTCTTCAAGGTTTCTTCAAGAAATCAGTGTGAAAAAACACTCGTAGATGCGAGAGAGTTTATGTCCTCGTGGGTCTCGTGCCTTGGTAGGCCTCGCACGTTTCGGATATGTATGCGTAAAAAAAGGAGCGTGGCATGGAAAAGTGGCCTTGCGCAAGCCACCTTTAGGAAAGGTGAAAGTTAATTCGACCGGTTTTTGGCCACAGTGTAAGAGGGGTTGGACATCGACTACGGAATGCGTTTCGTGAGAGGCTGGGTAAATGAGCGGAGACCGCCAGTACGGAGGGAAAGGAAGTTTTATGTAATGCAGGTGGCGTCTTGTCAAAAAAAAAAAAAAAAGAGGCGAAGGAGTGTGACAGCGACGGTGTTGGGTGCGCTATAAACGTCGGAAAGGGGACTGGGTGTATAAGCGAAAGCGAACACTAATAATAATGAAGAGAGTTTCGTAGCCGCCGGCGACGGCTGCCACTGCTGCTGCCAATTACTCCTATTCAAAACGACTCGAGAGCGGAGGGCCAAAGTGCCGGGAGACGAAATGGCTTGGATTATTGCCTCCATTTTCTCTCTCTCCTTGTTTTCTGCTATAGGTTCTATAGCCTTAGCTCCATTGCATTGCGTCGCCGTCTCCAATCACGCTTCACGACTCGGAATTGCCGATAATGACGCGTGCCGCTGGCTAGTCATCCACGCGCTTACGTATGCTTATACTTCGGTTTTCTTGTTGCGTGCGCTATTAATGGACCCCTGTGTTGCAAACACGATCTCCCAGGCGCGGCTTTTGCTGCTGCTGTAGCGAGGGTAATTCCGTGCAGTAGATGTAGATATTGTCTACGCTGTCTCACGAAACTAATGTCGACAGCATAACTTCGTGGACTACATCTGGTGCGGGCGATTGGTCGGGAATCACAGCGTCGTATACGCATGAATGCGGTCGCTTATAAAGGTGATGTGTCCACTGATGTGAGTTTACGACCAAACATTATACATCTGTATATGACGCAAGCAGAAGACGAGGGGGGCCGAAATAAGTGCGTTACGCAGTCCGAAATCGGCGTATACGTGAATCTCCGTGAATACTGAAACGTCGCGCTGCCTATAGCTACAGCAGGTCCGAGTTTTGTTACTGGAGCTGTACTTACAAAACGTCCTGTGGCTATGTTCAAGTACGTGACTGAGCTGATTGCGCATTTCGTAGCGCTTGTGTATGAGTGTTGGGTTGAGGGTTGGTATATCGTTGCATGGTGGCTGGTGTACCGGAAAATTATGGAAAACGTAGATCAAGTGAAGCCGGTTGTAGAATGTGTTAATGTTTGCTGGTGCGGCCAGCATGATACGTTCTTCGAAGGAGGTTACAGTGCGTACAGAGTTGCGTGTCATCTGCACGAATTCTGCAACGCCGAGCACCAGGCTGTCGACGGAATCGCCGAAGGAGTCTGTTGACATTGCAGTGAAGAGGAGAAAAAAAAAAAGGAAGAGTTCCATGCGGCTGTCTTGCGCGCCATCAGCGTTGGTGTTCTACTGTTGCTGCCTCGATGGATAAGATCGTCAGGGCTGGTAATAAATCGCCGTACTTCTGATGATTGTTCTGAAAGATAAACTCGGTGCGTCATGTCTTTGCCCTTCTATAAACGATTCTTGCACTTCTTTTGGCCCCTTTTCGCGCTATGCGATCACGTGGTATGCCACCCGACGGCCGAACTAATATGCAAATTTCTCCGAGTAAAGCGAGAGGCAATGATATGTGTGGTATTCAGGATCGCTTTCCTTTGAGACGTCTACCGCAGGACCGTCATTACTGTAAGCATTGCGTGTGGTGAACCGTCCCGGATAATCGCAGCTGACCACGATGCAATCTTGTTTGATCAGTACCTCTTTCTTTTTCTTCGATAGACGTCACTGCGTCTCTAATCATGCTGTCGACGTCGGTGGTTGCGATAGTCGGATACGAAGGCTTCGAGGCGGTTAGGGCGTGGTGCTGGTTGAAGGAGATGGTTGATATCGTTCCAGCTTATAATTTATCTTTGGCATGCGCTGATTGCGGCATGCCTGTGTAGCCTGTTCTGTGGCCCCAGCTGTATAAGACGGACGTCGTATGTGTGGTTGAGAATATCTCTAGTTCCCGTCGTTAGTTTCAATCGACCTCTCGTTTTTCAGCTCTGTACCACGGCTTCCTACGAAATATAGCGACAGAGCGTTTCTCTGTTACAGATATAGCGCGCTGGCTTAGCCGTTTAACTGACCCGATAAGAACCACGCAAGTTCGACCCCGGCTGTCGCGTTTCGATGTAGGCAAAAATGTTATGTTAGTGGTACTTATATTCAGGCGAGGGTTAAAAACCCCCAAGGTGGTCGAAATGCCTGGAGCATCCCACTAATTTAAACATACAGACACACACACACACACGTGTGTGTGTGTGTGTGTGTGTTTGTGTGTGTGTGTGTGTGTGTGTTGCGTTTTTAATTTATCTCTCTCTGTGTTCTTGACAATTCCTTATTTCCCCACCCTGTGCAGGATGGCAAGCCGGTTACCTCTACCTGATTGAACTTCTTGCGTTTTTCTTTTCATCTATTTTCTTTTCTCTCTCCTACTCTTTCTCTCTGTATCTGCGTTTTGGCATGCGAAACCCGAGAAATTATGGTGATTATAAGAACCATAGCTTATTGCTCATATGGAATCCCGTCTTGATACGCTGTTACGGGCTGGAACGCGTGTGCCGGTAGCGTTTCAACTGTCGCCGCATGTGCAGTAAAAACACGCCACCGCTGAGCACCGTTATATGCGCAGCGGGCTACACGATAGCGAACGCCAATCGAAGTAACTCGCTGCTTTCGAGAGAAGTAATACTTCCTAGCCGAACGAGTGAAGGTTTTTTTTTTTCTTTTTTATCAGCAGGAAGGAGAATTCGCTGACGTTGCTCTGAACTCGCCTGAAAGCGTGCTAAAAATCGTGACCGTAGTCTTGGCGAAGAGTTTCAGTTCTTCCTGCAGACACGTGCGTCATTGTGTGCATGTATATTACATACCGTGTCTCTCTGTCTCCCATCAGCCTTGCTTGATATCTACGCTCGTCAAACTCAGCCTGTACTCACGTTCTTGATAACGGCGGATAGCTTTTTTCTTTTGGAAAACGAGGAACACTTTGCTGGTTGTCGTCTTTCGGCACCTCTTACTACGTTCGGCGCCGATCTCGCTAGAGGTCGCTGGCATCGCCACCACGATAGGAGAGGATGCGGGAGGAGGAGGAGAAAATCAGAGTGCGGGAGGGGGGGGGGGGGGCGCTCGCATGCAGGCTTTCGCGGGAGGCTACCACCACCTGGACTAACTCGGTGGTGGTGGGGAGGCTTGCTGCTGGCGTAATCACGGGTATGCTCGTAAAAAACACAGTGCTTCGAACCCCGCCAATCTGGGCATGCAAGGCATGCAGCCCGGTCGAATGTCTATACCCCACAGTGTGCTCACACACACACACACACCCTCTCTTACATAAGAGAGTCCTGTAATATCGGCGGCGTCATGGCGCCCAGAGCCATCCCTTGTTCCGTAGCCGATTGCAGCCAGGATCATTCAGATTACATTTTGTATCAGTCTATGTTCGGCGTCCTGTGTGTTTACGGAGTCGCGCGCAGCAGTTGCCGCTCATTAATTTTGCTCGAGGCAAATTTTGTTATGTGTGACTTCCTTTTGTGTTTGGACATTCGGCATACGCGGAGCACTAATTTCATCCGCGTGTGTCCCTGCCAATTTCTCCCCATTTTAATTCGTTTTTGTTTTCGATAGATATGGCGTATGCGGGTGGTATTTGCGATCTTCGTAACTGGACATTTCGGCTCGTAAACGCGCGGCACAGATTGCCACGTGCTGCAATCGTACACCCAGGTTTCCTTCCCGTACTTATCTCTCGATCGCTTTGTGCTGGTGATAAATACTTTTGCTATACTGAAATCCCACTTACCGGTCTTAGGTCGCTTTATCAGGACTCTAAACCGAAATATACACGACATATTGAGCGCTAAGAAACAGGGACAGGAGAGAGTGGACACCACAATGCGCTAACTTCAACGATTTTTTATTTTCAGGAAACGCGAACCTATAAATCCGTGTACAGTGGCGCCACCAGTCAATCCACTAGCCAAGCAGAAAAGCCCTTTCTCGATCTAACAAGTCAACTGACGGTGCACTTACACATGTGTCACCTTTGCGAAAGATAGCATGGGCTTCAATTATCTCTCGCACGTCTTTATCTTTATGCTTCGCCAGAACACTGCAGGATGCGTACAAGGGTGTGCAACCACATTCCACGCAATGTACTGACAAATGGCCATAATTATTCTTGTTTTTAACATTGAGCTTATGTTCACGAAGACGGTCATTAAGGCATCTACCCGTCTGACCTATACATATACCACCACAAGTCAGAGGAAGCCCATAAACTACCCCTTCAACACACGCCACAAAATGATCGCGATGCTTCTTGGAGCAACCGACAGCAGGCTTGCGGTGCGGGTCCGTCAAGCGACCCGCACCGCAAGCCTGCTGTCGGAATTGAAGCCCATGCTATCTTTCGCAAAGGTGACACATGTGTAAGTGCACCGTCAGTTGACTTGTTAGATCGAGAAAGGGCTTTTCTGCTTGGCTAGTGGATTGACTGGTGGCGCCACTGTACACGGATTTATAGGTTCGCGTTTCCTGAAAATAAAAAATCGTTGAAGTTAGCGCATTGTGGTGTCCACTCTCTCCTGTCCCTGTTTCTTAGCGCTCAATATGTCGTCAAGCTCCCTTTACCAACACGCCCAAAAAATGGCACTGCGAAATATACAGTAACCGTTTTTGTGGTCAGAGCCCGAACTCCCAGAGTTCCCAAAGTCTGCTTCAGGAACGCAAGGCCAAACGCATGGGGAAGGGGGGGGGGGGGGGCAACTGCCAGTGATAAAGAGGAGGGTTTATCTATCCGAATTCGACCAGTGAATTGTACATACATTTAGTGGCTTTGTTTACAGTATTCCAAGACTGGACAGTTTGGAGCAAGCTGTAGTTTATTTACTGAATCCACGTTTGCGTTTACGAAGCTTAGGTGTTTCAATGCTACTTCATTTTCTGACGGTCAGTGTTACTCGTTTAAAACAAGAAAAAAAAGAGAAAAAAGGAACCAGAGTTCCTATGACAGCAGTGTTTCTCAGTCACGGCCACCTCGCGGCGCTTCGTGAAAATTTGTCCGGTTATTCAGATGTCTGGATCGCAAGGTCCGAGTTCGCATCCCTCTCCCAGAGCATTTCGAGCAGGGCGTAAGCAGTGGTCGACGCTCTGCCATTATGCGCGTAGTGCACCGTTGCTTCTTCTTTCACGGACACCATGAGGGTTGCATCCTGGGCAGTTTTCGCCAGAAAAAGAATGCTAATATCTATTTGTACCTGAGATCTCAAACACGCCGCTCGCGAACCTGTAGCTATCTCGCATATGAGTGTCATCGTCCCATTCTCTTTTCTTTTTTTAATAAATGTGTTAATGAGCTACACAGACGTGACCGATCTCAAACGTATCGTTTTTCTGCGATGGCACCCCCTGTTGCCCCCACGCGTTAGAATATAACCGCACAACACAAACTTCATTTCAGAAGAGGAGTCAGAATTTTGGTCGTTCTGAAGTTCAGTATTGAGATTGTTTCTCGAAACGTGACGTCGAATCCCCTTCAGAATGGACCTTTATGTCGGCTATGGTAAAAGCTGTTTTTCAAATGGTAGCGTTCGCCGACAATGTTCAACGGGTTCAAGGCCACCCTCAATTTTCCTCAATGTCCCGGCCCCTGCCGGGAGACTATAAGTTGCGCTACTGCGGCCCGCTATCTGAGATGAGTTGGACAGACACCCTTACGCAAAAGAGAGGGAAAAAAAACAATTTTTCGTGTATTACTAAAGTACAATTTATCTATCCTGAAAACACCACTCTTATAACGAGACGACGCTTGGTGAGAAAATGTGGGTGGAGACGCCACCTTAAGATCCCCGCACCAAACACCTTGACGTCATAGATTTTGAAGGTGTCTGCTGGGACCTATGTAGTTCCTGATAGGTAAAAATGAAGTACATTGCCATCTGCGGGGACCGTTGACATAACGTACAAAGCTTTCAGAAAATTTTATTGAGCGAAGGTCGCGAAAATAAGAATACTCTTTGAAATTTGTGACGTCACGCGTGGTGATTTCGGCGCGAAATATGAAAGAATAGAACTTCAACCATGTGATTTGATTTACTCTAAGAACTTACCATTGCGAAACCTACGACGTTTGAGTTCTCCTAGCACGCTTAATCAATTTAAACCAAGTCGCTGTTGTATACTTTAGCGTTCCTTTAATCTACATGATGCAACAAGTGACGGCCTGGCCCGCTGGCGCGTACGCAAATTCCTCTTGTCCGGACGCGAGTGGCCCGAAGGCCCACTTTCCTTCCATTTATAGTGATCACGGCGGCTGCTTGTTCGTTCGCTCTTACGACTCTTCTTTCCTAAATAATGAGACCAGCAAGAAGAACAAGAAGCCACGCTATGCAGGTGGTTTTTCTTCTTACTCGAGGCGCACGGTGGGCTCAGCGTAGCGTGAAAGCTACTCGCCCTAGTGGCGGACACAGGCAGTTCGCCGCCATTTGGCGTCTTTCCTTCCACGTGGTTTTGTTTCTTTGTTAAGTCTTCTCTTTCTCATTTAGTAGTCGACGCCGCGTCTAGGTGAGTGCCAGTCGCTTCGTCTTCGGCGTGAGCTTAAACCGCGTAACCGAACGAGGATGTATAAAATGAGACTCAAACACGCACCGCGGCGGGACACGCGTTTGTCCCGCGATGCGTGTCCGCTTTCTCGTTCTTGTCTAGATGCGTTACATTCAGCATAATTTGTGCCACTTTTGCCTAGTCTTCTTGTTGCCGCCTGATACTTCTCGACGATGACGACGGCTTCTCAGACTTCGCGAAGGAAGTGAAATGAAAAGAGGCGGCGCGGCCCGTTTCCCTCCGTCTCTTTCCTTTTTCTCTCTCTTCTTCGTAAGGGGGAAAGAGAGCGAATGCTTGCGTCGATTCTGACCAGAGCTGGCCGACCACTTACGCGGCGGCCAATGAGAAGCGGAAGACGCTCTCGCACCGCGCCAGCTGTCCTCTGTTCGTGTTAATCCGTGCAGCGTTGTCAGCGCTGCGACTGCAGTTTCGGCGAATCAGGGGACGTGTAGTTCGAGCGCACTCATGTGTTCTTTTTCATACTGCTAGTGTTTGTAATTGGTTAGCTTAGAAGGACATCATTTCCGGCCTTTTGGTAAGGCATATTATTAGGCTAAAGTAAAAGCAGGACTATAACGCATCATTTCTGCTTGTCTACTGTGCTGTTGGTTGGTTCGTTTGGTGCGCCTTTTAATGAATATGAAGCATGTTCTTTTATTCTGGAGGTAGGTCAGTGTTATAGTACCCCATATTGGAAAAGGTAAAGAATGAAGTGACATGCGTTAGGATTCACGTCACAGATGAGTCACGTACACAGAGTACACATAACCTTGAGGCGCAGTTCGAACAAAATGCTTTTACAACAGGTATAATCATAGCTCGACCTCGCATTTGAGGGATGACTCCTGCTCGACCCTCTGCTGTTTAGAGTCGACATTACGGCAAACAGACATGCCTTCGGCTTGTTTTGAAGAAGAAAACTTGACCTAATAAAATGTTGGCTTATTCCTTGACAGGTCATTGCTGATTACTTCTCCGTATCTGTCTTCTGGTGCATTCTTATCTACCTTGGAATAACGGAGAGGCGCCACAAACACCGTTTATGGTGTCTGACACTACACAAATTCTGTTTGTACCGTTTGTGGTGTCTACGTCTTTCTCGTGCCCGTGTTTGTCCACCATTTCTTTTTTAACGCGATTATCTACAATCTTTTGAAAAGTGTAGGCTTCTGTTAACGTCCGTACCGTAAGAGCTCGACACCGTATCAAAGGGAAGCCAGGATAGGCGAAGAAATTTCAGCGATATTGCGGCTGGTGAAGTAAGCTAAATTCTTTTATTGAGGGTTTGAAGCAGCCGAGATGATCTTGTCCAGAATGCTGCTGCAGTTCCTGGAGCGCAGTTGATAAAAGGTCAAACCTTATCTCCAAATACTTTTATTTCTTTCGCTGGAAATGACGTCGCGGAACACCTGGGCTCCTCGAAACCCCTTTTGAGGGCCTATGTTTTATAGAGCACCTGCAGATGTCTTTAAACTTTATATATACAATTAACAAAAAATTTTAGGGCTCGTGGCTTCATCATATTAGCCACCGGTGCTCGCTTGTAAAACTTTATCTCCGCATCGCATACACTGCACGTATACTCCACCGTGTACAGCAGTTTCCGCAACGCTGCGCCCTATTAGCGGGCAGAAAAAAGAGCGTGGCAGCGCTTTCGGAAACAATGGAAGGCCTGCTCGCTTGCCAGCTTGGATGACGGCTCGTCTGGCGTGTCCCTGCGGGCGCGGCCGACATTTAAACGACCGCTCGGCACGACACCGCCCACGATGTCTCCGGCGTGGCTGGACGTCGTCCCCCGTCGCTTTGTTTCCGCGGCGAGAGGAGATCCTCGGAATCCGGTCCGAACTGCCGCTGCTGTCTCGACGGAGGCTCCGTCATGCCACTCTGTCGGTGCTGCCCCTGATGATATAGTTTCGCCGCTGAGCGCTCTGTCCGTTCCGGGGTTGAGAAACGGGAGACAAGCTGAAAGGGCGTATGTGTGTACCGACGAAATGGGCTGCGTATACGGTCTTCCTTTTTCACTCCGCGAAAGAAATGGCGCGAGTGCCTCGATTTAAACGCTTTTCTTTGCCGTTTCGGATGGAAGTGTGTGACGTCGTCGGTCGACGTCCTCCGCTGTGATTCTCCCGAAGCGATTGTTGGCTCGTGACGAGGCGGAAAGTCGCTAAGTGTCTCGTTCGAGAGTGTTTTTTGCGCGTCTTCTCGACAAAGAAGGGCGGCCGCTCGATAGGTCAGCTACTTTTTCGTCTCAATTGCCCGCCGACGGTGGTCAGTGGTTAATCATGATGCTCCGCTCGAAGACGGTCTCCAAGATCGCGGGAACGAATCCCGGTCGTGGCTGCCGCATTGCGATGGAGACGAAATGTGAGAGGCGCGCGTGCTCACGTTTGAGAGAACGTCAAAGAACCCCAGGTGGTCGCAGTTTCTGGAGCCTTTCACTGTGTCATCCCGCATAATCTTTTCGCGGTTTTGAGATATCAAACTACAGCATGGTATTTCTTCGCACTTTTCTTGTGTGTGCTAGGAGTATAGCTGTCTATCTCAATCACATACACATGAACCTGAACTGAACTGACATGTTATGAATGTTTATTTACTATGAGACCGCAATATTGCGAAC
Organism: Rhipicephalus microplus; assembly: GCF_043290135.1. Taxonomy (NCBI): domain Eukaryota; kingdom Metazoa; phylum Arthropoda; class Arachnida; order Ixodida; family Ixodidae; genus Rhipicephalus; species Rhipicephalus microplus. Next base: position 50,602,880 of record NC_134704.1, on the reverse strand, counting down.
TTTTAACATCATTATGATTATAGTTTCTGGGGTTTTACGCGAAAACATTAAAATATATTTGTCAGGCCCGTCGTATAGAGTATGGTATAGAGCTCCGGGTATCTTAACCGCCGCGGATTCTTTAACGTTTCCCTACTTCCAAGAGTCACATTTTCGCCCCCATCTAAATGCAGCCGCCGTGCCCGGGACCCGAACCCGCGTCCTGGAACTTGGCAGTTCAACACCTTAAATGCTAAGCTATATATGTCACGGTGCGTGATAGGCAAGTGCAAGCGCAAGCGCAACGGGCACGACATTGACTTACTGAAGCCATGAATTATATGCCTCTTGCCGATGCCTCGTAGAGTATATTTGTTACATGAAGAAGATTAAAAAGTTATAGTGGGAATAACGTGGTCGCAGCAAGCACTGGACCAGGTTAATTAGCGAAACGCGGGAAAGGCTCTTGCCCTGCAGTTCGCGTTGTCGTCTGCAGGCTGACAATGATGGCTCGTTGCATCAGCCTCACCATCAATTCTCCTTCCTGCTTCGTCCATTGTCATGTTTGTGTGATTAAGGGTACACGCAGACAGATTGAACTAGCCGGAGAACCGTAACTATATGTCAGAACACCTAAGCTGTGACCACTAACACGCCTTGCTGAACTATGGGACCCCCGTTCATATCGCGCCTTTGTTCGGCCTCAATCTCATCTCGTTGTGAGTGTATCTTTACTTGCCAATCGGTGGGTCGTGCAGGAACCACCTCGCCTTCTCCGTTTCGTGGCCTATATGTAATATGCGTTTCTTGACCCACGAATGCTGGCTTTAGCAGCCGGTTGTTCGGCGCCAGCTTTAAAAAAAAAAAAAGCGACCTCCGTATTCGGTTTGTTATTGACGTCAGCTGCGCACTTTCCTGGTTCCTGCGTGGCGGCAGGGCCCTCGATACACCGCTGAACTTGTTTTACGGCATTTTTACGGCCATTTTAAACGTGTACACTACATTTTATTTGCATTTGCTGCCAAGAAACAAGTTATATTTCAAAGCAATCGCTGAATTCTACTTTTTATTTTTACCCCCCGGTTTCGCTTTAGTAAACGGTCGGTTCCCTTGAAACTGCTGCTAGTTTTAGCCTTGCCTTCAAGGCAAGTTGTAGCTGAATGTCCCTTTGCATAAGCAACAAGTGTACGTGATCGGATATGTGCGGGCTGCAAAATGGCTTTGCACAAAGCTTTCTGCGTGAAGTTTGCGATCGGTTTGCATTGAGCAAACCTAGCAAATATCCATGCTTTATATGCTGGGACTTCATTGCTCGTTTATTTCAAGGAATGTAAGCGAGAGGACTACCCTGTGACTGTACGCCTGCGGGTGCTGTTCAATCTAAAGGCAATGAAAACCGGGCGAGTTGGAAGGAATTCATTATGGACAGTTTTCCCCGCGCACGCAATGAACAAAGGCGCAGTATGCGCGCACATTGGACGTATACAAACAGTAGACCGCAAAATAATACGGGTCATATGAGCGCATGACGATGTTGTCGTGTGCGCCGTCTAGTGGCGAGCCGCCAACTTTCCAAAGTATTGTCATAGCCTCGAAACTGCGGGCGCAAATCTCGGAGGCCGCGCGCCCGCAATCTCGGGGGCCATGGTATTGCATTGAAGCCGCGCTTTTCCCATAGTTATGCTCTCGACAACACACGAGACTCGCCACTATCTTCTAGTAGTTGGGACTCGACTGCTGACCCGAAGGTCGCAGGATCGAATCCCGGCCCCAGCAGCCGCACTTCAGTGAAGGCAATGTCCCAGTGCTTATAGATTTAAGTGCACGCTTCGGAAATTTGGACCGTTAAGACGGTCCAAATTTCCGAAGCAGTCTACTTTGGCGTTCCTTGTTATCATATTGTGGTTGTGGTTTTGGGTCGTAAACACCAACAATTTTTAATCGACAGCTGACGACTATAGCCACTAGATGGCGCTGACGAAATTTGAATCGTTTTAATCAAAGTATATAAGGCATCAGGCCAACATAAAAAGGTTTTCTTTTCGGGGTTCTCTTATTTTTTCGGGCCTAGTGGCACGCATGTCACCGCCCCATAATAAAGTAGACGCCCATAGCATCCATCCACCGATCCATTTATCTATCCATCCATCGACACGTTTGAATGTAAACATTCGACAGAAGTTTGTCTGGTTGGGCATGAAACTTGGAGATTACTTAGACTCCAACCAAGAGTTTTTAAGAAAATTGACGTTTCGAAACCGACTTGGTTCCTTCCTCATGGGTGACTGCGGAAACTACGTAGGACGCCGCTGCTACGTAGTTTCCGCAGTCACCCCTGAGGAAGGAACCAATTCGGTTTCGAAATGTTTGGTTTCTTCAAAACTTTTGGTTGGAGTCTAAATCATCTCCCATGCATCGACATGTTTGCGTGATCCGTATCATTTTGGGACGCATGAATCACTTTTGTATACATTTTCTTCCTTTAATCAAATCAAATAATGTGTTTCAACGATTGCACAGACAATGTTGCGGATCATGAACCACATCGCGGGATCGAATCCCGGCCGTGGCGGCTGCATGAATTTCCGGTGGAGGGGAAAATGTTTGACGCCCGTGTGCTTTGTTAGATTTGGGAGCACTTTAGAGAACCCCGGGTGGTCGAAATATCCAAAGCCCTCTTCTGCGATGTCCCCCGTAATCATATCGTGTTTTTTTTTTGAACATCAACCCCCCCAGATATAGATATTACTACCATGAACCACGTCAAGGTTCACGTCGAAGACCAGGTCTACAGCAATTCTTGATGTGATCCTTGGCCCCATTTTTCGAGGCAGAGACAAAACAACAGATGGGAAAAGCAGTTTAACGCCAAAATATCGAAATTATGGGATGCTCACGCTCACAACTTATAAAATAGATGATTATACTGGCTTAGAAATTGTACTTGTCGTCAATACACAATAAAAAAACCCAAAAGCAAGTTCAATGTAAATGAAAAATGAAAAAGAAAAACACCAGAAGATCGAAAAAGAATGGAATTTCATGCTGCATAAGTTCCTTTTTTGAGGAATGTAAAATATCAAACATTTCATTCCAGTGACAATACAAAACATGATAAACATAGTACGTCTTAGTTGCGTAATGTGTTGTCTATTCTCTACTGAGCGGAGCCGGCACCGACTCACACTTGACAAAGTCGGCTGGCGATTGTTTAAGATAGCGTATTCCTACTTTCGATACATGTTTGGACTATAGTTGAGCAAGACTGTAGCATAACTGCGAGGTTCGCACATTGTGGCAAACAACCTCGTTGCTGCGCGCTCTGTGCTTTCCGTGTGCCAGATAATTCGAGCAGATATATTCCAGCAGCTACGTCCTCCGGCGCAACAATGTGCCTTCACAATGCGCAGTTTCGAAGTCGTTATAGGCAAGGCAGTGCGAGGAGCCGCAACGCAAATACACGCAACCATTTATAATCGCGATACTGGGAGCGTTATCAAGTGGTCGCGAGTTACGTCGCGATACCGGGAGCGTTATCGGGTGATCGCGAGTTACGTCACGATCGACCGTCTATATATGCGTGTATAGACGAATGCCCGTTGCGCGACCTATATGGGTTTATATGCGCCTCACGAAGTCGTTAGTTTATTCGTGTTGCTACTAATTGCAAGTCCACCAACTTATATAGCGTGTGGTCGAGGCAGAGCCGTTTCTGTCTTTTTTTTTTTTTCGTGTGTGTCTTCCACATTTGTTATACCGTATATTTTCGTGCGTGAAAACACTATATTCGTGCCGCACTGGCCTGGAAAACAAGTGAACTAGGTTTTGAGTAAATACGGTACGCTAGAAATTCTCGGCGCAGGCTGTATCTAGAGTTCGTCGCTATCGATCTTTGACATTCCTGATATATATGTCCGTTCCCGATGGTAACGCATGGGCCTGGAGAGTGGTTGGGCGTACAGCAAGTAATTGCCGCCTCAGACTGTGCGTGATTGCCGCTAATCGCACCGGCCCTTGCCGTCCCGTGGCTGTGCAAACCCAACCCATGCCATTTTTTGTTGTTGGATGGGGTGTCCGTGGTTTCTTGCGTACTGCGGTAGCCGGCGCATCGACGTTGGTCAAACCGGTCTCTAAGTATACATGTAGCGCTTCGTACTGTCAGGCTGAAACAAGAAAGCACTACAGAGAATCAAAAGAATCGGCCTTTCGGTAGAACTTGAAGAAAGATAAGAGGTGCCGGTAGCACAATGTGCGAAGTGTGACTGTATGTATGGCTGTAACTGGCGCGGCATGAAGATCTTTTACTTGCCGTAGTCCTTTTTTGTCTCTTTTTTTTCTATAAGAAACAGTTGACGATCAGAAAGGGCACCGCCGAACGCTTCGACTGGTTGTTGCTTTAGTTCGACTTCTCTGGCTCCGTTATAAATTGTTACCCTCCATGCCTCTGTTCCAACGTGCACACGTCGAGGTCACGACGCATACGTTGTTCGACAGCCAACATCAATGCTCAGATCGGGGCGAGACTCGACTCGTATTAGCCTCCCCCTTTCCTCCTCTCTCCTGAATCGTTGAGGGTCAAATTCCACGACTGGCGTTCGAAAATAAGCGGTGGTTCCTGTTATTGCTGTCGCGGCCCGTCTGATCTCCGACAGCTCGCAGGAACGGTTCCGCGCGTCGTACAAATCGCTAAAAAGCTGGAACGCGTTCTGACGTATATACATTCCGTTACCTTGATGCCTGACTTGGTTGCTGTGTTCTCTCTGCTCTCTTTGCTCTGCATAACAACATGTTTTCGCAGCCATTTATTTATTTATTTATCTATTTATCTTTATTCCTTTCTGTCGCAGTTATCCTTCAGTGCAAAGCCTGTTTTCTTTACTTTGAGGTGGAACATGAGGTTGTGGCCGCCAATTCTGTGTAACCCTTCGCACACACTCATTCGCTCACTCACTCACTCACTCACTCACTCACTCACTCACAGTCACTCGCTTACTACACTCACTCACATTCACTCACTAACTCCACTCACTCACAATCAGGTAGCGGTATCTCGTGCCAAGTGTTTTCAAGAAGGAAACGTTTGGGGAACACATCTATAATTTGTCGTTTACTTCTGCCGTTTTATTCCTCAGACGAACATATACACACAGACGCCGCATTCGGTGTAGCGTGTGAGCATTCCGCCGTGTCGGCATAGCTAGTTGAAATTCTCCGAAGTGGCGACTGTTGTCGCGTCCTTCGTTTATCTGCACACTTCTCCACGTTGGGCGCCGCTTTTCCCGCTCTTCCTGAACGCGCGCGCGAAATCAGGTTGGTTTTTTTCGGTTGGGAGTCTTCTCTGTTCGCGCGCAGTGCACGGCGGCCGATAAGAAAGCTTCGAACAAATGTGCTTAACTTGGGCCAGGAATGCCCACTTGTGCTGAGCCCGGCCGACGATGGCTCCCGACAACTTTGTTATCCGCACGCCGCCCAGGTTTAAAAAAAGAAGTAGAAGAGCCTCCTCTGTATTAGTCGTGAACAGATTAGCCTGCAGCAATAGCTTCCTCTTCGAAGAAGTTGGACGCCGTTCCTGTAGTGAGTTTGAGGACGTTATCTTGCACAGCAATCGTCACCTATACGTTGCTCTGTAGATGTCTGAGCGTTTCCGTTTGACTGGCGTCTCTAATGGAGGCTGCACACCTGACAACATCTCTTAGTATGTGACTGACCTATCGTTAGTTGTTTTAACAGCAGCTTGCTTTTTTGTTGTTTGTTTTGTCTCAAGGCGACATTCGCCCGCTATTCAAGAATTTTGCTTCTTGAGATCCCACTCTTGTGCAGTTTTGTGTCTGATCACTTAGTTTCAGCCTTTTAACGAAGCTTCGTCTGGTTGTGTAAACCGTGCAGCCATTACCTAACAAATTGTCATTGTTTGTGTATGTTTGTTCCGAAGCTTCACTTGCGTCAATATTCAATATACAGAGTGTTGATTACCTGTCTATGTGAAACAGGATATGTTAGTGTGTGCGTGCATTTGTGCAGTCATGGCATCTGAAATCGACATCTGATTGTCACCTCCAAGGAAGAAAGCTGCGCGTTTATTTTATGTTTTAACCTATCGACCTAGCTATACGAGAAGGTCGTATACCGTTACCGTGATAGAAATATTGTGCAGTAAAGTTTAATAGAACTCTCTCAAGAATGGATAACGTTGTCTTATTTGTTAAAAAAAACTTCATAACGGACCTCAAAGAAGTGGTCACTGACGTGTGCATATACACTTTCAATAAGCGGCGTGTTTACCCCTTACTTCTGTGGAATCGATTGTCTATCAACGCTCCTGCACGTTTTAGGTAAAACTGGCAAGCGCGACCATGGTATGCAAAAATCGAAGTTGCAATATGTGTTATGTAGTTAGAGTTACATAACTACGCAGGTTGCCGTGGTTCCTACACTTATCGCCGCTCCTCGCCCTCTGCCTATTTCGGGCTGCTCGAGGATGAAAATACAAAAAGAGGAATTAGAATGTTCGCTGGAACAACGCGAAGTGGCGGTGTGCCCTTGGAGCGATGATAATGGGCTCTGTACATGTACCACTTACGTGCACAATAGTCTCGCAATCGTCTTCCGTGTGGAGCTCAGACATCTGCGAAACATCTCGGGCAAAATGCGGTAACCGTCAATCGGGCGCACCTTTTTTCGAGTCCGCAAGGTCGTCCGTTGCGCGCCCTTCGCGCGGAACGCGTAATCTGCTGTGCCGCTTCTTCCGTGGCGCCCTAAGAGGAGGTTCAATGGCCTCTCGCTGAGCGGTGATGGGAGAGCACAGCCGAGTGCGTGCTGCCACTGTTCATGTAGTGTCGGGCTGTAGGCGACGGCCTGCTGCCGCGTCTTGGGAGTCGTGGCAAAGTGGGCGCGCCCCCTGTTTGCCCGTGAACCCGAGCCGCGACCAAGAGGTGGACAGGGGGACAATTATGTGGTTCGTCGTCTCCGTTTGCCCTTGTGGACGTTGTTTCCCGAAGAAACATTATACATTATAAACAATCTCGCGTGACGTGTGGCGGGTAGCGCATACGCAGAGACCTCTACGCAGAAGCACGTGGTGCTTTCTCTGGCACCCTTGTTCGGTGGGGGTCGCTCTCGCTTAATCTCGCTTGTTCACTCACTCACTCACTCACTCACTCACTCACTCACTCACTCACTCACTGACGCACACTTTTTATTATGCACCAAGTGAAGGTGGCAGCAGGCGAGTCGTCTTGTGGAAGGCGATTGTATCACGTGAACGGTGACCGGGCACTAAAGGACGGCAACGGGGTCATAATCCAGAGCAGCGACGCGATGACGTGCTGCCCCTTGCTAACAATGGCGACGTTTTTACGAGCGTACTTAGGCGACGTCGGCGACGAAATTTGTCCTCGGCCATGATACGGGGCATTTTCGTTCATTCCCGTTCTTTGCTATAGCTGAGCGTGAACTGGAACGTCGCACAAGTGACGAGGTCATATCCTCCCTCTCTTCCTAATTGTTTGTTACTGCTTCAAAAAATATAAACAACGTAATTATAACAAAAGCTGGCTGTCCTATTGGGCGGATACGCCCACAACTCAGCCGCAAGACATTTCTGGGCTCTTCCAGTCCGCCTCTTTGCTGTCTTCTGCTGTTTTGGCTGGGGCCGGATCAACCGGCATCGTCAAACGAAAGCCTCTGGTAAAGCGTTTCACGACTGTCCGCTAGGGAAAGGATGCATGCGCCGTGCCATCGTGAAAAGGGTGGACCATTGCCATTATGCTCGAGAATCCGAGAAACTCCACACTTAAAGCTTTCCGCATATGATACATATTGTCACGTAGTAGTCACGATAAGATGCAAATCATTGTCGATCGCAGTGGTCTCTTTTCTAAGGAAGTCGTTTTGTCGTTGTGTGTTTTCATTGAGAATCACTTAGCCACACGCACGCCTGTGACAAGAGTGGCAGTTAGGGCGAGTTAATGTACAATGACGTTCTCACTGTTTCCAGCGCTCACGCTGTCATCTGACCTCCCTTCGAAGCTTGTATTTGTTTCTTTTTAGTCTGCAGTGCGTTCCACTAAACATTGAGAGGCTGCCTGGGGTCGACGTTGTCGTACGTCGCTCTATCTTCTGAGCAGAGCGAACCGTTGTGAGTGTAATTAGCAATATTGTCAACTATTGTCATCGCCGTGATCAGTAAGTGCTTAAAATGAGAACACCTTGAAAATGCTCCTGCAATAAAAATACGCTACCTAAAGATCCCTTAATCTTGCTGGTGTGAGTGAAAACAACAAAGTGTGTTTGCGCGTGTGTGTCCGTAATGTGCTCTAGTTCTAGTACAGCGCTAAAGTTGTTCAGAACTTGACGACGTCTGATACCACTTCTTTCTTTGTGGATCAATCAGTAAGAACTGTCAGAAGATTGGTCTGCAACAACGAATCTGTCAGCTGCAGATAATATGCTGGTCACCTTTATCGGCATCCGCGAGTTCACCGCCATTGTAGTGCATGTGCTATTTTATGGGGAAAAGTTCCAAATGAGTGTGGTTTATCAATTCGGAGACTAATGACGCTGCCACAGCTGCTAATCCTTCTTTAGGAATAAATGTACCGGTTTTTAACTGTTAATATACTCATGAAGTTCCTCTTCACGAAACAGCATAGCTGCTAGCCCCCATCTACACCAATTCTGCAGCCGTCAGTGCTGGGCTACCGTGCGCAACATTTGCATCCGTGACTTGACGCCATTTTTTTTTTCGTCGCTTAATTCCATTGTGCGGAAGCCCGGCAGGAAGCATTCGCCAGACGTCGGTCTTTGCCTCAAGCGCCCTTCCTGACACTCATATATACAGTCGGCTACCGCAAAATACACAGATCTTCAAGCATTCGATTTGCTGGTTATGGCGCGAATAAAGTTCGCGTGCGACTGAGTCGAGGGGAAAGAAATGAAGAAAGAAAACACAACCGGCCTCTGTGGGCGGCACAGTCTACAATCTTGGCTAACCGTGAACAGACCACCGATCACGCAGCGTGTGGCTGTGACTCGCGCATGCGCGGGTCGTCGTCGACTCGCGTTTTCGTAAATGCCAAAGGTTAAAGGTCTGTAGTATAGCGTTTTCGAGGGCTCTTTTCTTTTGTTCCTTCACGTCCTCGTCGTTGTTCTATTTCTGATTCTTGTGCTCGTTTCGTTTTTGTCTTGTTGCCCGTGTTTTTCTTTCTTTGTTATCTCGTTTTTGTCTGTTTAGACACGAAGCAACAAGGAACGATAGAATAAAAAGGTCAGAGTGCACTGCTATATGCGCGGTGGGCGGTGCGCGCACGTGCCGTTTATGTTCGACGTGCCCGCGCCTGGAGTTTGACTTATTTCGCGGTCGCCCCCCCCCCCCCCCCCGTTTCGCCCTTTGTATGTATACGACTCGATTCGACGCTTTCCTTTTTTTTTGTTTCGCTTCTGTTTTCATTGATTCCGTTCTTGTCTCTCTCTCTTTCTCTCTCTCTCTCTCTCTTTTTTAGAGTAGGGTGAACGAGGGGAAGTTGACAGGTGTATCAGCCGCGCTGGACGCAGGTCACGCTTGTGAACCACCGCCAGTCGGACCACGTCGCTGCGAGAGATTTATCTTCGGGGCGCTGCGGAGGGGCAGTCGTAAATAAACGTCGCTGTGCGGACGACGCGAGGCCTTCGCTCTGCGCCGGCGTTGGACCCCCGACAGCCCGGGGCACGCCTGCCTCAGAGCTACGAGTCGGTAGTCGTGTGGATTTCGCGATAGCTCCAGTGTGCGACCTCTGGGTGGTGGATGGGGGGGGGGGGGGAAACATGCGTATAAAACTTTGTGCGTGTGTGCATGTGTGTGTGAGAGAGAGAGAAAGGCTGTGTGTGAGTGCGAATTGGCGTTTTTTTCTCTCTCTCTCTTTCTCTGTATAGAGAGTGAGATAAAGAATTAGTGTGTGAGAGAGAAGGACGAGGAGGAGAGGCTGTATTTATGTGGAAGTTCGTGGGTGAGGTAGCTAGTACGTATGTGAACTACCGACCACTATCACGTGAAGGACCACTAGCTTTGTGTCCGTGCGTAGAGAGTGAGAGGGAGTGAGTGTTTGTGCGTGAGAGGAAAAGACAAGCTGTGTGTGCTTGAGTGAGTGTTCGTCAGTGTGTGTGGTGTGTGAGCGCGAATCAGCGTTTATTTGTTATGGAGAGAGAAAGAGAGAGAGACAGAGAGAGAGAGAGAGAGAGAGAGAGAGAGTGTGTGTGTGTGTGTGTGTGTGTGTGTGTGTGTGTGTGTGTGTGTGTGTGTGTGTGTGTGTGTGTGCGTGTGTTGTGTGTTAGAGAGAGAAAGAACCTTCTGAGCGGTCCCGTACCTCCCGCGGGCGCGCCCGTGCAACATGTTTGTGGCATGGCGTCTCCCGACCTGTCGAAACATTTGCTGCTTCGTTGGAATTCAGCCGGCCGTGTGAATATCTGCGACACCTGAAATTGATCTAGCGCTCGCCTTTCGTGAGCATTGATCTTGTGCTTTGGCATGCCTAGTTGTGTGCTATTACATGCAGCAGGCGTCCGAAGTAAACGAAAGTGTGTCTACGTCACAGACACTGAGTTCGCGAACAAGAAAGTCGTCCATACGAATAATAATGCTAGTAAAATGCACCCCCCCCCCTTTTGTAAAAAAAACATAGACAAACTTGATTCCGAAAGTACCAAATAGAGATAACGCCGTTTGTTGAACCATCGTAAGGATATTCCAAATATAGATGTTTTCTTGCGCTAACAATGGCCTTTCAGTGACCGCAGCAATGCGTGCTTTGCTGCAAAAACGCGTACGCCACACACGAGCGTACCTTGAAATTGTTGCGATTGAAAAATATTGTCATTTTTGGATTATGCATCCTGTCATATGCGTTTGCATCATAAGCTATCTCAGCTATATAATGCGTAAACCGAACTGGAAATGTAAGAAAGTGTTTCCAGCATAGATGAAACTAGAACGGCGTCAAATGGAGAGAGAGATGGAGAAAGACAGGTCGTAATTGTTGTGGAAGGTAATTGTGGAATTGCAATCCACTCTCTTCATCGTAAAACTTTAACAAAATATATAAGAAGTATGTTAAGGACTTACCACTCGCGTACAGCACGAATGCGTGCTTCTGGCTCCTTTGTACTTCGTACGCCCGAAATCGCGTACAACACCAAAGTATCAAGTGGTTGTCATGGAGCGATTAATATTTATATCGCATATTCAAATTATCTCGTCCGCGTGCTCCGCACACTCCGTTTCGCCAGTTAAGTGTTATCGATTGCAGCGACACCTAGTGACCACCTGTAGACTCTTACATCAACTGAATAGTCGGACTATCTATTACTTCAGCTTGCTCGGCACTGCAACCTCTTCATTTCATAGCATTATCGTTCTTGTCTGCATTTTCATATATGCTTGTTTTCCTCTCTTTTCTTTTTGAGGTTACCCACTACTCTCCCTTTATTCTATAATGGTCTGCTCTGTAGGAGAGCTCAAAAAGAAAAATGGGGGAGGGGTGGCTAAGGTACTCGGCTGCTGACCCGTGGGTCGCGGGATCGATTCCAGGCGGCGGCTGCAGCTGCATTTCTGATGGAGGCGGAAATGTTGTAGGCCCGTCTGCTCAGATTTGGGTGCACGTTAAAGAACCCCAGGTGGTCGGAATTTCCGGAGCCCTCCACAACGGCGTCTCTCATAATCATATCGTGGTTTTGGGACGTAAAACCCCGCATATCATCATCAGAAAGGGAGGGGGAGGTATTTATCGAACAAATTTGTTTTTGTTGATAAACGCGTTTGACGTCAAGATCACGCGAAACACATTGATCATCTATAATTCGAGGCTTAAGGGCAAAGTTGTTCATAACCTGCTTTCGGCAATTGGTAGAGGGACAGGCATAATTTGTCGCGGCTACTTGAAGAAATCCTCGCGTGCACCTCATTATAGTGCAGGGATCTTCGAGTGAACGTCACATTCTCGCGACATATGCCGTATTTGCTCAAACGTAACGCCAGTGTTTTTCAAGTTTTTTGCTTGCTAAACACTACCCTCGCGTTGCATTGAGATACCGAAATAACGCTATTTTTCCTAATTTTTTTTTCTTCCCGAATGCAAAGATTTGTCACCTCTCGCTTTGCAATTCTGGTCGTGGTACAATCAAGTAAATACGGCAAGTGGCATGTTTGGAGGGCTTGACAGTGTTCTAAAATACTCGCTGGGCTAGACCATGTGTTAGTAAGAACGCGCTGTCAAGACCACCCATGGAAGTATACTCAGCCAGCCATGCATGGCCCACCGCCACGTACACTAGATGATGCCGTTAGTGATTACGCCTTCGTTCGGGAGTAAATCTCCGTCCCTTATTTTTCTCACTTTGCACAGGAAGTTTTTACACTCCCGGTGGGGTGTGACTTCTGAAGCGGGTCGACCGCGGTAAACGTTCTCTGGGGCGAGTAAAGACAACTCTTAAAAAGGAAAGTTTCATATATAATGAATGGTTTCACACGCAAAACGGAGTCCCCAGATCACCGTCCGTAGGTTAATATGGACTGTTTTCGTTTAGGAGGCGATGAGAATATTTCTAAATTGACTCATTATAGAGTCGTTCTGCGATTTAAAGGGGAAAATAATAACCTTAATCAAGCGAGTATTCTTGGTCTGCTAGAAAAAAAATGCAGGGGCTGGGCTACTTATAGCCGAGCACAGTGCGCAAACTGTATACCCCCCCCCCCCCCCGGAGAAAGAAAGAGGCGAGTAAGCGTTACGCACGCACTTACATCTATAGATAGCGCCCTCTTTTGGCCCGTACGCGTAATATTTCTTCGATAGTGCGGGCCGCCGCCTATTGGGGGCGCGTGTCTCGACAAAACCGCAGCCATGTCCAGAAATCGCAGTCCTCCATCTATTTTTTCTTCCTTGCAGGAGGGAGTCGGCGAAGCGGCGCACTTTTACTGCTTTTACTGCTACAAAGGGGTTGTACACGCACCGCAACGCGCGCACTAAATTAGGAGTGGGGCTATACAGTGCGTCCCCAGCCCTGCAGCGAACCCACTTCTTATAAACACCTCGTCTATTTTTTTTTGCTTACATCTTTCTTATCTCGATGTATTTAAGTGCAGAATGTGTGCACTATTTCAGTGGGACGACATCGAGGACCCACGCGACGCTTTCTCTTGCGCGTGTCCGAGCGCAGCAAGCAGGTCCGCTTCGTACGACTTTCCGGTTTATACGCACGCGGTTCACCGCACTTCGAGAGTGTAGACGTGATACATGGGCGGCGATATATTTTGTTCGACGTATATACGACTGGTCCGACGCCCCGCCTGTGCCAGTAAGATGTGTCGCGCCGTACATTCTCGAGGTTTCAGTACCGGTCTATACACATGGACTCTAGTGATTCAAGTCGTGCATGACTCATTTTAGTTTTTTTTTTTGTGAGACGCGTTTAAATGTTTTATTGCCCGTAATCACTCCTAGCGTGCGACGTATACCATTAACTATAGGTTAGTAGTATATTGACGTGCAGTGGCGCTCAATCTTAGTTGCAGCACGGTGGCATAGTTGAAGGTGCTTGAAAACTACACTGTAACAACGCAAACGTGATGCTGTTGGAAATACCAACAGGGGACGGAATGTTCACGTCGCTGATTGTTCTTCATGGCGGCGCCACCGTGGAATACAGGCAACGCTTTGAGAACGGCAGAAGTTTGGGCTAATTATATTGAGCGTGGTTGTATAGATCATTCGAGGATAAAAAAAAGTAAACACGGTTTGGAATGCAATTATTTTGGGAAGTAAACATTCTCTCCTTTTGGGTAGTAAATGGGAGGGTGCAAACTGCTACTTTTTCTCCAAAGGAGTTTACTGCTGGACGAGTAGGTGCCTGTCATCGTCTGTTTCTTCTTGTGTGTCGCGTTTAGTTGCGCTCTCACGGTGGTTTCTATGTTTCACTGTTCCCGCTGCTCTACGAATGCACGTATAACCTATAGCTGTGCCCCACGAGTAACATAAGTGTGCACGTGTGTGTGTGGGGTGTGGGGTGGGGGGGGGGGGGCGCCCTATGCATGAATTTTATGAGAAAAGGGGATCGGGTCGCTGCAAAGAGCCCCCCCCCCCCCTCGTGCAATCCTTCGTATGTTAACGACAAATAGCTATTTTTACGATTATGAAAGATAACTTAACCTCTCATTCGAAATTCATAGCTTGAATAGCAGTGCTAGCTAAGGTAGTTGGTGCTTATTCATTCTAAAAAGACAGGCGCGTTTGTGGTGTCCTGACCTTTTCCTTCGGTCCGTGTTTGCACATCCTGTCCTTTTAGAATCATGGATTAGAATCGCTATCCGGTGAATTGATGGCAATTGGGTGACAGACATGACAGTACGCAGAGTCGGGCGTTATGTGCGCGCAATTCGATAGCAGTCAGCTCTTCCCCCTATATATATCTCTCAGTGTTCTGGCAAACACGACTCAATGCACGGCAGCGGTATCCGAACGCGTACACCAGTTCCGATATTTTGCGTTTCCATCGGCTGCACAGGTAGCCAGCGCACGTTCAACGAGATTGGACGTGCCCCAATAACGCGTCACGTATCGCTTTTCTGCCTCGTTAGTAATTTTAGACGACAGGCGTGACGGTGCAAATATCTACATGCGTTATCTACAACGTGCTAGTTTTCATATGACGTCCGCGCTCCTCAGAGCTCGAGGCGTCTGGTTATAACCACTACTGAGCGTTCGCGTGAATTCGAAGAGATGTTACCCTTGCGACTGCTAAATGCTAATTTTGCTAATCGATAAATTTCACATCGGAAATCGCCAGCGGGTTTGCGTTAACGACTTCTTTCAGGCAAGTGATAAGATTCGGTTCAGTGAATATTCAAGCGCCCCGTCACGACTGTCCTCTCTAATTATACGACAGAGCGATAGAGGCGATTACTTCACGCCAGAGGCGACAATGTCTGAAGATTTTCTTCGCGCTTAATTTCTGATTAGTGATTCTAAGATAAGTCTCAATGGAGTCGGAATACGCTTTACGAGCTTGAGTAGCTCGCTGAGCTGCAAGAGTTGAGGCAAAAAAAAAAGAAAGAAACTATACCGCCCCTCACAGGCAGAATATCAAGTGTATAGAGGCATGACTGGTCATGCTATAGCCATGCCTCCTCCCGCCTATTCCTCATCTGTGGATGGTTTCCGTATTACGGAACTCTCTGTAGGCGGATGCCTTTCGGGACGCTCTCGTATGCTTTGTTTTACTGTGGTTGTATCTGTGCATTATGAGGAATCGTCGGTGGACCTCGTGTGTGTTGTATTGTTCGCTAGGAGCGAGTAGAACAAGTACACTGTAGTGTATTTGTAATTATGTGTAAATACATAGCCTATGACCCACTTACAGTTGTTTGAAATATAAATCCTAGAGTATTAAAGCACTCTAGGAGAGCTTTAACACTTGCCAATACGTTTCATATTCTCTCTGAGCGTTACTGCATGGCACGGAGATTCGAATACACTGCTGATCGAGATATGTACCGTACACACTTCTTAACGGTCACATTTTAAAAACGCTGCGTGGCACATCCGGGGACTGTGCCGGTTCGAAGGCGCATGCGGCGAATATACAGTCGAAGCAATCTCCTCTTTTTTTTTTTTTTTTCGCGAGTCGAGTGTGCTGTCACGTCTTCCATCTTTATGACACCCCTGAGGCTTGCAGCTCGAGAGGGTCGAAACGGCTGGATGCTTCATGATGCCCCGTATGCGCTCGTTTGGTTTCGTAGCGTGTTGTACGCCTCTACAAGGTATTAAACTCTTATGAGTGTTCCACGTCTTGCGTTATATCTTTACGGCTCTCTGCATGTTTCCACGTTCAACGGTTTCTTTCTTAACGTCTTCATTTCCTGGCGGAGAGAGAGAGAAGCTCAGTTAATATATAAAGTTGAATGGCATATACCTTCCACGGGGACCTAACTCCATCAGACTCCTGGCTTCATCAGACTCCATCTGACTCCGTGTAAACGTAGCATGTAAGCTACGTTTACACGGATCAGGTCACTCTGACTCGAATCTAGTCGGGTTTGCTGGTCGGTCAGAAAACGGGTCCTCACTCGATAGCACATGATTGATTGATTTGTGGGGTTTAATGTCCCAAAACCACCATATGATTATGAGAAACGCCGTAGTGGAGGGCTCCGGAAATCACTCGATAGCACAGATTTTACGCATGACAGAAAAAAACACTGATGTTTAGGACAAGCGCTTGTCCTGTGCATTAGTGCTCTTAATTCTGTTCTGTGTCGTGTCCACATTATGCAATATTTAAGATTATGAACCAACTTGTCCAGAAACGAATTTCAAATTTTGTCAAGGAAAGAGGTCGCCGGCGCTCGTGTAAGATGGACGGACGGACTCGCCATACCTTCTAAGCAAAGTGCATGCGAACGCAGTGAGTCGGAGCTGAGTCATCTCGACCTCCCACTCCTCTCATTACGCTTCATGTTCTGCTCGACGCGAACTAAGAAGGAAAAGGCTGGTGAAATAGCTTTTTTTTTTCTTTACCCTTGCGAAAATGGAGTGAGTGAGAAAGAATGGAAGACACGGAGGCCAGACAGATGCGCTGTGGTTCCCATTCTTGCGGAAGGGGATTAAGGGAGGAGAAAGGTTCTACCAGTGTGGAGCATGTGTACCTGTCAGACGCTGCGCCGTGCTCCCTAACGGGCTGCAGAAATTAGGTGTATTTTCTTTCCTCTAATCACAACCACCACCAGCATTACATCAAGCACTAAGCCGTGCTCCTGACCGGGCAGCAGAAATTAGGCGCCTCTTTCCTCTTAACCACCACAACCACCACCACCATTAACTGCCTATATACAATCAGTCTTTCTCATTTTCTTGTGCTGCCCTCGGCCTTTTTGGTTGGGGCCGGGACAAATGGTATTGCGAGGACGAAAGCCTCCGAGATCGAGAGGCGGTTCGCTACTTTTCCACCAGGGGAAATGAACATGCGCAGTGTTATTCAGGAAAAAATAAAAAGAGAGGGAGAGTGCGAGACCGTGATGCAATTGGTTTCTGACGAAGTCGCCGTTTTTGTCTGTACTCTGCCAGGTTCACCTGTACTTCTCGTCCCTGCCGGAGGACAAGGTTCCGTACGTGAACAGCGTGGGCGAGAAGTACCGCATCCGTCAGCTGCTGCACCAGTTGCCGCCGCACGACTCGGAGGTGCGCTACTGCAACGGCCTCTGCGAGGAGGAACGCCGCGAACTGCGCCTCTTCTCGAGCCAGCGCAAGCGCGAGGCCCTCGGCAGGGGATCCGTCCGGCAGCTACCCGTCAACGCGGCCAGCCTGCCGCCCATCGTGTGCCAGAACGTGAGTGGGCAGCTACCCTTCTCTTTCTAACTATCTGTGTCTGTGTATATATCCCCGAATCACGAACCTGATGACAGAGGAAGAAGCTCATATAGACAACACGGGAAGTCGCTTTGCAAGAGGCCTTGTAACCCGTTTTCTTTTTTAACTGCACATTGTATTTCTTGTTTTCCCTGCCGATTTAGTTGAGCCTTTGGGCCCTGAAATATTTTAATAAATAAATAAATAGATATGTCAGGTTCACACAATTCCAAGTCACTCGATATTACGCTCATCAGTTATAAGCCCTATAGTGTATATAGTATGTACATAGTGCCTCTGATTAGTTTTTCTTCTTTTATTCTTAAGTTTTCGTGTTTTTGTGTTTATCTTGTACGTTACTGTCATGATGTTGGAATATCCGGCTCCAAAGTAGCTTACATTTCCATATTTTGCCAAATATAAATTTTAAAAAGTTACACTCCACGGAAAGTAATGTGTGTGTGTGTGTGTGTGTGTGTGTGTGTGTGTGTGTGTGTGTGTGTGTGTGTGTGTGTGTGTGTGTGTGTGTGTGTGTGCGAGTGAGTTTCAGCAACTAGTCTTCATCAGCATATAATAAAACATTTGCTTACTTTTCAGGCAGCCTTGTTCCATTTCGCATACAAATAATCACACCTCTAGGTTATGCATGTGCATTTTCTTTTTACTTTAGAGGCAAATATATACCTTTGGCGTCTGCCCTGGAATACAGCACGTTGAACGACCTCCCGAGCAGTCTATAGTCATAAGCGTGCCCGGAGTTCCCCCTTCAGGGGTGGGGTGGGGGGAGGAGAACGAAGGCTCGTCGTAGCGCCCCCCTCCCTAATAAGCCGATGTATGAGGCAGCTGTTAACCCCCCCCCCCTTTTTTTTTTCAGGCTGCTAGCATGGTCCCTCAAGGTATTGAGGGACCAGGCGGCCGCCCCGCGGCCACCTATGATTCTAGTGATTTCACCAAAGCGTTCAGCTGTGATCAGCTCGTTAAGCTATAGACACACTCACTCTACAGGTGTTTCAATTCATCGTGTGCGATATGCATCTTTCTCGACCAAAGAACTGACAATTCAATTCAACTGACAATTCAACTGACAATTCAACTGACCAAAGACCAAAGAACTGACAACTCCGAATTGCGTCCGCATATGTGGACATTGTGCCTCAAGGGTAGGCCTTTACGACGAAGCTGTCTGTAGGTATATAATTTTAAGGACCTCGGGGTGACTAAGCGAAAAAAGGAAACGGTAGCGTCCTCTATAGAGCAGTGAAAGAAAAAAAAACTGATATGTAATGAAGCACTCCGAAGCATTACGGAACACCTGCTTCCTTTATGAAGTGGTGGAACCACATTGTAGCATTTTAGAGTGTATAAGTTTTTTTTTTTTTTACGGGTGCTGGTGTTCGAATTTGGGTCCCATTGCTCCGAAGACCATTCTATTTATTGACCACTAAAATAAAGTTTTCTCTCTCTCTCTCTCTTTTTCTCAGCAACTAAGCTACTCACCTAGGCCACGCACAGGTTCAGGTATATGCGAATATATCTGAACCTGTTAATAATGCCTTGTGTTTCCTACAACCGTGGTTGGGACTCTCGAAAAGCAACCTGCCAACAACAACAACAAAAAAAAAACAAGGCGAAGGAAACAGAAACGAAATTTCAACGGTGCCAGCGGACCCGCCTCGGGGCAATTAACAGCAATTTATACGTGAATTAAAAGCGTCAACACGCTAACGGGTTATATCGAGATGGCTACGGATGATGGCCATGCTAACATTGCTCTCTACTGAGCATCTACTTTGAAGTCACGAGCTCAGATTCGGTATCTCGCGACAACAGGCTGGAGGACGTTAAGACTCTGAAGAACCAGTATGTCAGCATGTCCGTATCTCTCTCTCTCTGCGTTTCATCTCCTATTAGTGTTTTTTTTTTTCTAATGTTGTTTAGGAGAGGTCAACGCTTTTCCAAAACGCCAGTTACTCCTTTTCAGAGATAATAGTTTGTTTTGCAATCCTTTGCTCTTTCTTCGATGTACTCTACATAGGATTCCAACTACGATGTAACTTTACGCGCGTCGCATACGTAGCCTTCTCTCTCTCTCTTGTTATGCATCCTATTTTTTTTTCGCGCGTTTCATCTTAGCCTTATCATCTCTTTCTTTTCCTAAAGTTTTGATCGTTCGCGACGGAGTATCTCCGTCTACCTGAAGTACAAACGCTCTTTTACGACTTTTGCACGGATCGTGAGAGAGAGAGGGAAAAAAAGAGAGAGATCGAACTGTCGAGAATTGGAGAACGGCAAGACTTTACAAAAACCATATACAAACATTCAAAGTGCAACAAAAAAAAATGGTTCGCCCGGGCCAACCGGGCAGCGAAGGGCAGTTTAATCTCGATGCCCATCGCTGATATGGAATGGACAGCGCAGGTCGGCTTCGTTCGTGGCCCGGGGCATCCGAGCGAGCATTTCCCACGTGCTCAGTGCGAGTGTCGCTTCCCCTTCGCCGCCGTTTTTACGATCGCGCCGCTGGATATCGCACGACGCAGCGCCCGGCCACCGCACCATGGAAACGACCCCGGCGTCTCGCGTTGGCATTATCGCGATCCCCACACCCCGACGCCTGGGGTCGCTGCTTGCCTGCCATAATACGTTACGGAAGCCTCGAATTCATCCTGTTCGTTTTATTGCGTTATAGTTCTGGAGCACGTGCGTGGGAGCAGCTGTGATGGGTTTGAAGGAAAGGGTGACGTTGAACGTAACAAGGGGGAGAAGTGACGCTAGCGAGATGAGTGGAAGGAGGGAAAGAGAGGTACAATGAAGTCTGGGTTGAAACCTCGCACGGCGCGCGGTTAACTCTCGTCCTGTAGCAGAAGTCATTCGATTGTGTGTGAACTCAGTGCGTTCGTGGCGCGGTGGCCTTTAGGCTTCCTGCTAGGGTAAGAGGTTGTCGGTTCGATACCCGGTGATCGTTATGAATGACTTGCGCTGACGTCACTGGAACAGCCACGTTGTAGCACCAACATGGTGGGACGCGAACTTCGTGAAGTACGTTAGTGTTTTCAGAACATGCTCGTTCTCTTGTTAATCATGCACAGGGGCTCAATATGGTCCCAGCGACATCGTAATCACAGTGCAGTAGGTGATTACGCTGCATTGACGTCATCTAAGCTGTCGTATTGGAGCTCTTTTGTGCGTAATTCACATCACGGGCAAGCTACGATAGGAACGCTCACGTGCTTATACTTAATTAGTTGTGCGTTTACGAACCTCGGCATGTGAGAATTAATCCGAGCACCACCGTCAAGGCCCCTGTAACAGTAAACAGCGCATCTTTGAGACTTAAAAAAACAACAACAACAGCAAACCCGTTGTTGTCCTGCTTGAAGTCGACAAATCTGTGCGAACACCTGCAGACAATTATGTGCATCTCCAAGTATGGGTGTGACTAGTGCTTTTTTTCACCCTTTTATTATTACTTTTTCCGGCAGGATACCAAATTGAACGTATGTCCTGTTACCCTTCCTGACTCACATACCGGCCCATCTGTTCTTGGGCTCGAGCACAGGTGGTGTATCGGTGCCACATCAACATTAAAAGGCCTATAGTGCGCAGCCCTAATCTTCGCATGCATGAATCAGCGCATGAAATGCCACGCTTTATGTCTGAATTCATCAACTGCACCGTTTCAGCATTCAGATAGTCACTTATCTTGTTTCGCGCATTGTCAGAATTGTTCAAAGTAGATGTATTACCCAGTCATATAAACTCGTTATGTAAACCGACCAATTAACGTTAACGTTACAGGCAAAGGGAAGATCGACCATACTTGGAGAACGTTGATTGAATCACTGCGCGCGGTAAAAGCGGCATACTTCCAGCCAACACTGACATCCGCAGCGTGTCGGACCAGGTCCGCGTGTACCGCAAGAAAAATTAAAAAAGAAATGAAATATGCATAATAAGAAAACTCGCGCCGCAGCCCTCTGCGTCGGGTCCGAACCGCGCGCTCTCCCCGAACTCTCTCTCGCTCTCCCCGAACGGGCCTCCCCGCTCACCGTGAGTGAGTCATGCAAACCACCGCGCCAACATTCTGTTCGGGCCGGGACCAGCGGGGCGACCCGACTCGTGAGCCCGGTCGATACCCTCGAAGCTGCACGAAATACAAACCGAGCGCGTATGGAACGCCCAATAGTTGCGGGTCTTCGTCGACGCGTCGCCTCTTTCTATACGCGACGCGACGCCACCTCGATGCCACGCACTGCTTGCACCGTTCTCCGGGACTCCCACCGTACACGTCTTCGCAGCAACGCGCCTCGTGCACTGCCCACGTGTCGCGTGGTTTCGTTCCATTTCTTTCTTCCGCCGCAGCCGCCACCTTTGGGAGAACCCGCTGTGCCGTCCCAGACAGGCTCTTTAGCGCGCCGCGTTGTGAATGCGTGTGTTCGAGTGCGCGCGTGGAAGCCCGCCTACTAGCCTTCAACGCGTGACTTTCGCGTCAGCACCTTGGACAAGCGTGGGTGCCTGAGTGCGGCGCCGGTGAGGACGCATGAAGCGCTCTGCAAACACGGGTAGGAGTCCGTTTGCTTTAGTCTTGTCTAGGTCTTCTTTCTTCCTTTCTTTTTCTTTCTTTATTCCTTTCTTTCCTTCTTTCTTTCTTTCTTTCTTTTTCGGGGCGAAGCTCCTTAAAGCGGCACCCGTTCGTCCCTAGTAGTCGTAGTCGTAGTGTGTAACCAGTGGTACATTTTGACCTGAAAGGTGGTGCCGGTGGGAAATTTCTCCTGTGCTTTGTTGAACAATAAAAAAGTTCGCGGCGTGCGCGTTAACTAAAAGCCGAATGCTCCTGTCTCTCAGTCCCCATTAGCAGCCATTGGCATGTTCCAGTAGGAAACTTTAGTGGAAGTAGAAGTGTTAAAAGCCGACTTCTGCTGTCTCTCATTCCCAGTAGCAGCCATTGTTTACCTCCAAAGTAGTGCCTGGTGAGATTTCTCCTGTGCGTGATTAAACAATAAAAAAATTTGTTCAAAACGTCGTTAATTGATGAAATAAACCAACGAAAGACGCCAGATGTTTTCTAAAGCAAAACAAAAAGAAGGCGCCAGCTGCTTAACGAAAGACGCCAGGTGTTTTTTATCGCGCGAATTAACGGAAGAAAACTTGACGGTATTACTTCCAGGAGCTTCGCCCAATCTCATCATTATTCACCTCGTGGATCTGCCGTCATTTCTTTTTTTTAAAAGCTGTGGTGATGTGGTCGTGGCGAAGATATAGTGCCAGGCCCTTGTTTCTTTCTCCCATTTGTGTACACTATAACCATAACACATTCGTGACATATAGACGCCTTCTCGATACCCGTCCGCACTAATTATACGAAGTGGAGCCATGACTAAGGAACAGCTAAAAATATATATATAGGCAATGGTGCAGCAGAGTATCTTTGGGGTGAGGGTCATACATTTGCATATATCTTCTCTCCTTATCCGCACTGTTCGCTACGTCTCGCATACCTAACGGCTTGAAAACATTAACATAGGCAAGTGAACTCTTCCTTCCTCGGATATCTAACAATTTGTGCCTTTTCGTTTTCCAAGGAGATCAGTAACCTTCACTGCATCGCACACAGTTGTCGAAACGAGGTATACAAGTTTTCGCTATCTTAAAACGCGTATGTTGCGCGTTTTCTTTTAACACCCGATATCTGGCCACTATTCAGTGCCGATAGGCAAATAAACTGTATGCCTTCTTTGCCCTTGGAGATTTGCAAATAGAGGCTATTAAGCGGCGGTTTCGTGAGGACGTTGCACGAAAGTGAATGAGCCTGCCCTCCTTTCAAGGTTTTATGCGCCCTAGATTGAAGCGCGCGAGTGGAAATGGCCCGATGGCGGTCGCTTGAGGAGTGTTTGCTTCGTAAGGGTCACCGAAATTCACGCACAAATGGAACGACTACAAACGGGGAACTAGTTACGTTTATCATATATTTGCCCCACTATTGAAGGACGAGTTACCTTCTATGATAACGCGCGTAACTTTAACACTTAATTGAAGGCTTTTAACCACGTCACCTTGTTTGTATGGAATCCATCTTAGTGACAAGTGGCCGCCGGTCATTGCGGAAAGCATTAAAGTTGAGTTAGTAAGCAATAAAGTGTTTCCGCCTTCGCGTTGTTCGTGCATGTTCCGCTGTCACTATGCAAAACACATCAATGGCATTAATCCTTCATTATTCCTTATATTTATCCGATAAAAGGTCTTCAATTCAAATGATCGAGCTCTACCAGGGAAGCATTAACTTGTTCTCTTTTCTTTTTTATTATTCTGCGTGTGTCAGGCATAAGACGTGCTAGAGGCTTTCTTCACAGGAGATAACACGGGCCATTCATTACAAAACAGAGAGTAGGTTATTGTTACAAGTACGGCGCAAGTTGCGCCAACATCGTAGAGGTACACATTTGACATGGCAGAGATAAATGTTTCAGACAAGACATACGCTTCACGAGTCAGTGCAAGTGCGAGAGATCACGCACAGAGGGCTTGAGACCTGCGAATCACGAATCAGTGCAAACACTTGCTTATCGCAAGCCGAACGCCAGCTCGATCTGTGCGAGACGGACACAAATACGATTTGCAAGAGCATTCATACAACCTATTTCACCAGCAATTGACCTGTACCCCAAACACCTTACTGAAAACCTTATTAATTCGCCAGGGATGCCTCGAAGGCAAAATCCATCTTCTGTGTTTTTTTTTTTTTTGCTAATTTGATGTGTTGATCCTCCCTCTCTCCCTCCTTCCTTCCGAAACTTTTGTGCGCTTAGCGTGGAGGTGCTGAGCCGTGCCCCCAACTAGTGCTGCACAAATAGCGGCTTTTTTTTTTTTCTTCTCAACCTCTCCTCCTTTTAACGTGCTCTTGCACTGCCTCCAAGATCGCGAGCTTTCCGCACCTGACCTGATTTTGCACAGTCTCCGTGATATCGGTCTTCCTTTGACGAAGTGGCGATGGCATGTGATGACGTCAAAATGTGAAGTCGTGATGTCACATATGTTTGCCATTTGTGACGTCATCGTGACCTCATGTGGTGATGTCATCGCGTGATGATGACTTCTGGCATCACTGCTGTTGACGACGCAGAAAACCTGCTGTAAGTTATCGCATTTGGTAAGGCACCCCTATCTAAGGCTTTCGCTTTAAGATATTCGCAGACAAATGTCACTCTTGTCCTCCGTCTCTTTAATTGTGTGCAGTGTGAGGAAACCTGCTGTAAGTTATCGCGTTTGGTAAGGCGCCCCCATCTAAGGCTTTCGCTGTAAGATATTCGCAGACAAATGTCACTCATATCCTCCGTCTCTTTAATTGTGTGCAGTGTGAGGAAAACTGCTGTAAGTTATCGCGTTCGGTAAGGCGCCCCCATCTAAGGCTTTCGCTGTAAGATATTCGCAGACAAATGTCGCTCATGTTCTCCGTCTCTTTAATTGCGTACAGTGCGAGGAGCCCTTGTCGGCGGGTGACATGTGCGTGCTGGCGTCCCGCGCGGGCCCCGACTGCGGCTGGCACCCGGGCTGCTTCACGTGCCACACCTGCGGTGAGCTGCTCGTCGACCTCATCTACTTCTACCGGGAGGGAAAGCTCTACTGCGGCCGACACCACGCCGAGAGTCTGAAGCCGCGCTGCACCGCCTGCGATGAGGTAACACTATGTGCTTGCTCGCACCTGCCGCCTCCGCACAAGGCGTCCTTAACAATGTTACTTTTTGCTACAAAGCAACGGACAACACAGATTTATGCATTAGTAAACTATCCCCATGGAGCGTAACAGTGTAGCGTGTTGTGGGGAGCTGCGCATGCGATCATCAAATGCCAGTTTTCCTGTGGGAAAGGCCGCATGTCAATACTATGTGCTGAACAAGGACAAGACACATGTAGAGATGCAAATGGTATTTCACCTTTGAACTCAATGTATGCTACGAGGTTAAAGTTAAAGCTTGCTGTCCGAGTCCTACTAAATAAATAATATGAAAAATAATTAAAATAGGACTAGATATGCCCATCTCCAGCATATTAAAGTTTTCGTCAAGGTCGAGAATAAGACTATTTTTTTAATGCGAATGCATTTCTTAGTCGGGACATGTCAGGCATCTGTCGGTGTCTGCGCGCCGGCAGGTGTTATCTCTCCGCTCTCACTCCCTCTCCCATAGCAACAGCTGCTGGCGCGTGCGCTTATCGTCGCCCCTAGCAACCGGAGCAGGTGGTGTGGGCAGAGTAGCGGAGAGTAAGTGGAAAGGAGGACCGCGCTCTAGCATGTGAGGGTGCTCGCATAGCATGGAGAAAATGGAGAGAGTGTAGGTACAGTGCTTCGCCACTCCTCTCGCCGTTCGCTCTCTCTCCTCCCTGCACCCTATTCTCCCTTGCGCTTGCTGGTAGGTATTGTTAGGAATGAAGTGTCGGAACATGCCGCCACGTCCGTGACTACAGTGACTTTGGGTAGCAGCATGGTCCTGGCTGAAGCCATCCGAATCTCAGGAGAAGTCGGGTCGAGGAGCTGGAGTAGGTGAAAAGAAGCGTTTATGTACAGTATTTACATGTTTAGAGTAACGTACATCATGAAACAGATGAAGCACCCCTGAGCGTCTCTGTGCTCGCATTTTATACATTCCGTCTTCCCAAGATTCCTTGTGGGGGAACACAATTGAGTTCAGGTCCCTCCAATAGGATTGTCCTCTTTAACTCCTCCCCCGAGCAGGCAGCCAGACCTCCTTCTAGGAAAGTGCGAGGGCTTGCACATTTGGTTGCACAGGGAGGAGCAGTACGGCACCACTGGCTCAGTTCAATGACCTAGAACTCCTCGGGTAGACTCCCCCGGTAAGCAAGATTACAGGTTGACTCATCCGACGCTGCTAGCTCCTCGCAGGCTCCAAACACAATACATCAAGGCACGTCGCTGGCCCAGGAAAGTGGAAAGCATTCTCGCAGGACAAGTCCAGATGCAAGGCCCATTCTCCGATGTACAACGCAGAGGAGGCGGCAGGTCAGGCTGTAATAGTCCCTTCAGGTAGTCAGGTGTGTCTAAAGGGTTTTAGGTCCGCAAGCCTAGCAGACTCGCCACACCACCACTGTAGATGAAACTGCCTTGGAATGTCGCTCCACACAGGACGACGAATCCCGGTAGAGCTGGTAAGGCCGCGGCACAACAGTATATACAAATGGAGTGAAGGGCGCGCCTCACTCTCGACCGTTTTCTGGCTGATGAATGTGTAAACAAATGGTTACGGTACAAACACTCGTCTCGTCAACACTTTACGCCATTAAAACTACTGCGCCGTGTACTCTCGGCGCAAGAAATGCATTCGCATTTCCTCACGATTCTCTTCGGGGAGGTGGGGGCAATTTTTTTATTGGTGATGTGGCGCTGAAGATAAAAGTTCGCTTTGGCACATGTGTTCGAATCGGACACTAGAATGCAAATGTAGGTCAGTTCATAAGAAAACAACACCTAAACTGCAGCATGGTTGCACACAAGTAGTTAAGTATTACGGGAACATCATCTCCTGCACTAGCCACGAGGAACTACATTTATAATGGCAAAAATAAAGGGTTGGTTATCTATGCTAACACTATTGGCCTAGAGGCGTTCCCTAGACTTATCTTGGAAGTCGAGAACGATGCTGCCTACAAGCACGACGTTGAAACATTGGAACGTTGGTAGATAGGATGGCACTCATTAGATGCTGATGTATATTGAACATATTACGCAGTGTCTTGGCAAAACTAAATCTTCAAAATTTTTGTATCTGCAGATTTTTCAATGTTTTTTTTTTTTTTTTGCTGCATATACAACGTATTCATCGCACCCGTTACTTCAAAGGGTTGGCTTTGCCACATACAGACTGTTGTTGCGGCTACGCCTGCTTTGACTGGTGGTTATTTTGGAAGTTCAGTGCAGGTAGGTGATTCTGGAGAGCCCGCCGAGATATTTGCCACATACACCACTTCCCTCACATTGTGCCTTTTTTGTAAATTCTGCGACTTTGTCATGGTGGTATCTCTAACCTTCATTCCAGAAAACACTCGCTTATCCTAACGAAACAAAGAACATGAGGCGTTTCAAATATACGCCCGGTTCAGCGACCTGCGATTTCATGCTATTTGCCTGAATGCTATAGCCAAGTATATATTCTTTACTGCTGTCGTACTGTTGTTTGTGACACAAGTGCCGTTAGCTTGAAGGATTCCAGAGGTGCCAATGATGACCCTCTCTTCGCTGGGATGCAGATAATTTTTGCGGACGAGTGCACGGAGGCGGAAGGCCAGGCGTGGCACATGCGCCACTTCTGCTGCTTTGAGTGTGACCGTCAGCTGGGCGGCCAGCGTTACATCATGCGCGACGGTAGACCTTACTGTCTGCGCTGCTTCGACGCCATGTTCGCTGAGTTCTGCGACACGTGCGGCGAGCCCGTGGGCGTCGACCAGGGCCAGATGTCACACGAGGGACAGCACTGGCACGCCACCGAGGCCTGCTTCCGCTGCGCCACCTGCCGCCAGTCGCTCCTGGGCCGGCCGTTCTTGCCCCGCAAAGGGCTCATCTACTGCTCCCTCCAGTGCAGCAAGGGTGCGTTTCACCGAATTTCGTATAGACGCTATGAGTGTCCCCTTTATAACAGGCCCGTGATGTATGTGCCTCCAGGCTTGGCAGCAACAGCAACAACAAAGGCAAAAAATAAATATTGGCTTAATACCTTCTCTACTTTGATTAATCGGCTTTACCATAAGAAAAACGTGACTTCTCAGCCCAGCTCTCTGTCCCTTACAACTGAATGACCGTATTTTTCTCACTGTTTATTTTTTTACTATGTGTATACTCTTCTGCCACCTATTCTCTAACCGTGTACCTTACTTACTTAATCGCAGACGTCGTATAGCATAAGTGCTGCTTACAGAGGTACAAGCCCGTAACCCCCTCTTTTCCCCCCCATCCCCATTACGACAAAGGTGTAAGAGATGAAGGTGAAGCCTTCCTCGGGCTGCTAACATTCCTGGTTAAAATAACTTGCAGCAGTTTGTTCAGGACATGTAGTCTACTAACAAAAAGAACATTGCACATAACTGACCAAACCTTTATCCAGCAATGACTCATTTATTATTGGCTATGAATATACGCCATTAACCCACCACAGTTGTCTAGTGGTTATGATGCTCGACTGCTCTCCGCAGAGCGCGGAATCGAATCCCACCTGCGATGGCCGACGAACGCTTGAAGCCCCTGTAGTTGCACGTTAACAAACCCCAGGTGATATAAATGGCCCAATTCCTTCACTATGGCATTTCTGATATTGACATTGTACTTCTGAGACATTAAACGTCAACAATTATTATTTACGGCATTACTGCTCTTTCACATTAAGCGAGTTCGCATTCCTTTCGCAGGCCATGTTCCTTCCCAACGTAACGCTCAACTTCTTTGTCTTCTCTCCAGGCGATTCCAAGTCGTCTTCTCAGAGGGCCAACAACTCGCCGTGCTCACCATCCTCGAGCAAGGACCTAGTACAAACGAGCGCCCCGACCACGACTGCTTCGAACTCTCCGAGCCGACATAGCACGATCCGGCAGAGCCCACTGCTCCTGAGGAAGCAGTCGAAGCAGTCGTCGCCACTTGAGCTCGACGATCTGGTGGAGGAGTGTCCGCCGCCGCCTCCTCTCCCGACCTCGGGTCCGCCTCGCGAAGACGAAGGGGACCTCTCCTACGTCACCGACCCGACGAGCTTCCAGAGGTACTCCGACTCGGCCTCCTCTCAGGGACACTCGGACACCACGGCAACAGTTCGCTCCGACTCGCCGCATTCTGCAACCCGTTCCGGCACGCCCGAATCTCAGGGCTCTCACCACAGTTCCCAGCCACAAACACCGCCCAAGCCGCGACCGTGTTCACCAGCAGAAAGCCTGAAAGGTATCAGCGGCCTGCCTACCATCCCACCATCGGCGGGCATACTGAAGAAGTCGGCAAGCTTGGTGTCCGAGTCGCCTCTAGGACGCATGAAACACTTCCCGGCGTCGCCGTCCCTTACGGCGGCACGAAACCCCGGCTTCCCTTCGCCCAACTCTCCTGGGAACGTCAGGAGGCTCTTGTCTCCGGTGGCGTCCCCCGCACTTCAGACGTCAGGCCACCGCTCACCGGGCCCGCCGTACAGTCTCGGAGTGCCGGCGACGCCTCCCAAGCCACTGCTATCACCCAATGTTGGAAGAAACCTCTCCATGGCGTCCTCTTCGCGAGGAAGTGTTTCCGCTTCGCCATCTATTTACGGCGCACGCCAGAAGACTGTGCTCTCTCATTCCATGTCGCAATCTCCAGACAGCCCTAGGATGAGGCAGCGATTTCAGGGGACAAGTCCATCCCTCGCAGGTTCCCACGGGGCAGGTCATTCTGCGAGCCAGTGTGCACGGTTCCCGCCTGGAATCACACCCATGTCGCCGATGCCATCCCCGACGCAGATGGTTCGTGGCATCCTCGGTCAAGGTGAAAGCCCGCGGTGCCAGCCGCAGCAGGCCCTGCCTGAGCGGCAAGTTGCGTGTCGCCCTCAGGGCACTGCAGCTGCCACATCGTCTTCTCCCGGTGACGCTCTGCTCACGCCTACTTGCGGTCGTCGACGCGAACCACTCAACGTGTCCGACCTCAGGCTCGGGGCCCTGCTGGCCAGTTCCGAGGTCTTCGTGGAAGTGGTCGAGGAGATCCAAAACGGACCATTCAGCAAAACCAGCAGCCACCACCACCACCGCCTTTCGGGTTCCCACTTCTCTATGCCGGACCTTTCCGTAGGCCACGCAGCGTACAGTAGCAGTCAGCATCACATCGAGCAACAGCAGCAGTCTTCCTCCTATGGTGCGCGGGACGAAGATGATGGCAGCACGTACTACTCTCCAGAATCTCCGGGCGCAACTGCAGGCAGCGCACCTTCGTCACATCCGACGAC
The DNA here is from genome assembly GCF_043290135.1 of Rhipicephalus microplus. Lineage (NCBI taxonomy): Eukaryota > Metazoa > Arthropoda > Arachnida > Ixodida > Ixodidae > Rhipicephalus > Rhipicephalus microplus. The sequence goes on along the minus strand of NC_134704.1, from coordinate 50,572,585 downwards.
GCCAAAGATGCTGTCAGTACACTTTGACCCTAGCCTAGGTCAGGCAGAGAGCGACACCGACGCCGCTTGTAGCAGTGGCCGCCGTGGAAGCTCGCGTTCGTCGAGGCGATCCCGGCGACACCGGCGCGACGACTCGAGCTCCAGCGAGGGTGGGTACGAGGATGAGCAAGACGTGGCATCGACGTCGTCGAGAATCACGGTTCACTCGCAGCCCAAGTCGCAAAGGTCGAGGCGAAGCAAGGATGCAGCAGCAGCCAGGGCGCGCAGTGCGTCAGAGGGAGCGGTGTCCTCCCGGAGGGATCGACCGCAATGTAGCCGGAGGGCTCCCGCTGAGCTGCCACTGGAATATGACGACGTCTGTAGCACATGCTCCAGCTCGAGTTCGGATGACTTCCCCTATGAACTGCCCCAGAGGAGAGCCTACGGTGGCGTGCGCATATCGTATGTAAGCAGTGATGCCCTCGCGGTGGCCAAGCAGCGCACCAGGACTCGCTCAGCTGAGAAGAAAAATGCTGCAGACAAGAATTGCATTATTTCATGAGGCACGAGTGTGTGTATGTGTGTGTGTGTGCATGCATGGGTCCGAGTGTCATGTATGTGTCTGTATTTCTTGCTTTCATTCATTCAGTGGTACGAGTCTATCACAGCCAGTGCAAAGCCAAGCTTATTAAGCAATTTTCTGTTGATGCTATGGAGATACGCAAGGATAGAGCATGGTACTGCTTTACACACTGAAACATTTTTTTTGCAATAATTGGACATCTTAAAATGGCATTCAGGGCTTTTTAGTTCTCATTGCTCTACCACTGCATTGTCCTCAGCTTTTAATTATTTTCTAGCATGTCCTTCAAATAGGGCTGCAGTGGTCACCAGTGCAACCTCTGCTTTTAGTTAGCTACGGCCGAGAATCAGTTATGGCCTCCTGATGACTTGGTGGGTTTATTCGTAATGAAATAAATAAAGAACTTGCTCATTTTTTTATTGCAAAGTGCTACTTCAACACCGAATGTATTGGCTTTGTGTTGGTTCTGTGGTAGCCTCGTGTGAGCATTTGTCTTCATTGCAGCATTAAATACGCGAACAACACACCATGAAATTCAAGAGCAACGTGCGGGTATTCAGCCTACGTCATGTGTCAGCCTTTGGTTACATTCTCGTGTCATGTGTTTTGCAGATGAAGATTATGTGAATTGCTTGTGTCCCACATGTCTACATGTGCAGGGTACTTGTACTGAAGATTCCTGCCGAGTTTTACTGCTCCTGGGTGTGTGTGTGTGTTAGGTCATTGTAAGTAATCACACCTCTGAACAAAGTGCTGCATTGAGCGGGAAATATGCACACCTGTACAGACAAAGAGTTTAAGAGTGCCGCTAAACGTTTTCACGCTTACTTCTGAGGTGAAGAACATAACTTCTTATTACAAAGCAACAGACAACACAGATTTAGCATTTGTAAAATATCCCCACAGAGCATAAGAGTGTTGCCTGTTGTGGTGAGCTGCGCATTTGATCACCAAGTCCCAGTTTTTCTATGGGAAAAGCACACAGGCCAATAATATGTGCTGCAAAAGGACAAAAGACATGTAGAGATGCATGCAAATAGTCTTTCACCTTTTAACTATACGAATGCTACAAGGTTAAAGTTGAATGCTGTCCGAGACCTACTGGAAAAATTTAAGATTAACAATAATTGAAATAGGCCTTGCATTACCCTCCTGCAGCATATTAGAGTTTAAGTCAAGGTCGTGGGCGAGACTATTCTTTTTTTTATTTATGGTTTTACACTGAAGATGAAAGTTCACTTTGGTAAATCTGTTCGAACAGAGCACTAGAGAACAATTGTACGTCAATTCAAAAGAAAACAAGACTTAAATGTGTAGCATGGTTGCACACAAGTAGCCAAGTATTACAGGCACATCATCTGCTGCACTTGCCAAGAGGGACCACATTTGCAATGGCAAATGTTATGTGTAGCAAGGCTTAACAGCTCCCATTTGAGGCATTGGAGAGCCTATTTAAAACGTGAACAGCTGTAACATTACACTGCTTTGAGAAAGTACAGCTTTACACAAAGCTTGGCATTTATGATAGGTATAGACAAACGTGACCAACACATTGAGGTGACGAGATGCAGCTTAAGTGCCCATCATGAGCTGCGTCATAGATACACCCACACTGCCTTATGTAATACTTTCCAAGTGTCGCTGAACAAATCGCATTCACTTCCCGCTTTCTTAGACATTGCTAGGTGTTTCAGTGAATTGTCTAACCACATGCCTTATGCGTCCCATTGCCAGCCTACAATGTTTGAGAGCTAGACAATAATAGCTTTCTCATTCTATATAGAGCCTATGAGAAGTTAGGTGTGGCACTACTGAGAAAAGCGCATCATCTGTGAATGTTCATAGGCTGCTCTTCTAAGTGACAAGGCTAGATAAAGGAAAGCCGGGAAGTTTGCAGTCACAGGTCATACACTAAGCAATAGTTCAAAGTGTCACACGTATTCGTGCTAGGAACCCGGTAGGTATAATATATCATCTCTTTTTGTTCTATACGGTTCTTGTTTTCTCACCATCGACCATTCATAGTTGGTCAATTTTGGCGATAAAGAGAATGGACTGTGGCTCAGACCATTGATAAAATGCGAAACAAAATAGTTGAAAAAGCATTTTTACATCCATTTTACATCCTGATCACTAACACAGCAGCAAAAGCAAAAAAACACAGCTACCGAGGCATTGCATAGAAGTTTTCTGCCTCAACATTTGACAGTTGCCAAGGTTAAACTTTGGCAGTAAAACCTTGGCTCACCTTCCTTTGATAAGGAAGGTGCTGTACCAGGGTTTTGAGGATACACATAAGATGACCACACCCTACGTACTGGATGATGTGCTTATAGCACACAACATCTGCGTAAAAAGGTGAAAGTGGTAAGAAGGCCTCGAAGCATGACACCAAACAGTTATGTTCTTCGTAATGGAACATCACAAACATTGATGATTGAAAACTGGATTAAGAAATGAAACCTGTGGTGCCAAAAAAAAAAAAAAAAACGCCAGCGACTGTTCTTGGTAACCACCGCTCCAAGAGCGTTGTTACAAGCTCAGTTGCTACAGGGAACTATAACTGATTAAAAAACACAGCGCAAACAACGGCAGGAAGAAAGGAAGAGACAGGACAGAGCGCTGACTTACAACTGATCTTTATTAGGAAATGCGAACAAATATATATCATGGCAGGCAAATAACACGTGTCCACCACAAAATCAAAAAAGTCGCACAAACGTCACCATCACCGTGTCGCCACTGTCTCACCGCACACGTGTTCATCTTACAGATAAGAAGTCCATCTCTTTTTGAGAGAGGGTTACAGATGCCCTACTTACACATTGATCTTTCAGACGTGCAATTTCAGCCGCTTCCATTATCTCCCTAGTTTTCCTTTCTTTGTGCCTGGCTAGGACTTTAGTGTCGCGAAACTGCGGTATGCACCCACAATCCCTACAATGGATGCCAAGGTGGCCGCTAATAGTGTTCTTCACGTTGTACTCGTGCTCCTTCAATCTTGTGTTTACGCACCTTCCTGTTTGGCCCACGTATATTCTTCCACATGACAGCGGGATCGAATAAACTACATTTTCCGCGCAAAGTATGTAACTAAATTTATGATTTACTGCGCAGAGCTGCGGCACTCTTGCGGGTTTGTTCACTTGCGCACATATGGACAACAGCTTTTTCGGCGCAGAGAACAGCACTCTGACGTTGGCATGCTTCCCTATCTTTTTCAAATTGTGTGCGATCCCATGCATATACGGCACAACGGTACACTTATGATTTCTGTTGCACTCCGATAACGATTGCCGGCCCTGGGTATGCTTTAGCTTTTTTATAATAGATTCTGCGACAGAAATTAACAGATATGATGGATAAGCTGCTGCCTTAAGGCGTTCAAGTTGTTTACTGAAGCTCTCTGAAATTAAGTGCCGACAAGACTTCTTTAAGGCATTAGTAAAGCACGTTGTGGCAATAGACCTCTTTACCAATTTAGAATGGCAGGAATCAAAAGGTAGCAAAGGCTTACTGGCTCGTGGCTCGTACTCCCAGCAAATGTGATCTGTTTCAAATTTAAGCTTTAGATCAAGAAACCTAATGACCTGCCCCACTGGTAACTCATGCGTTAAAACAAGTGGCTGGAAATGCTTTCGAAATTCACTTAGCACTTCTAACATTAGTGGTGGTAGGCCTGATTCGTCCGTCTGAAAAATAACTAAGAAATCATCTACGTAGCGGAAGACCTTGGCCAGCCTTGAAACATTCATGTGGTCGTGCACTTGCCTATCTAGTTGCGCTAGGAAAAGATCACTTAATATCGGAGCTATGCTAGATCCAATGCAGACCCCATTTGTCTGGATGTAAACCCTGTCATTCCATGTTGCAAAAGTCGAATTAAGGTACATGGTTAAAAGCTCTAAAAAACTGCCAACCGCTAACCCTGTGTCGTTCTGAAAGGCGGTTGCACCATGCTTATCTATACACTCTTCAATACACAGCATAAGTCGACTATGAGGCAAGGAATAGTAAAGGTCCTTTACGTCAAATGAGCATGCCATGTAGCTTTTGTCGTTACAGGTATCTAAAAACGCAATCACATCGTCAGAATTTCGCACAATAAAGGGGTCATTTACTTCCAATTTCCTTAACTTTTCTTGCAGAAACGAAGACAAGCATTTCTGCCACGTACCATTTTCCGATACTATTACCCTTAATGGCGTGTCCACTTTATGGGTTTTTGCAGTGAAAAATATATGCAAGCTCCCACCTTTGCTTTTGTCAATCGATTTCACCAAGCTCTCAAGATTTAGTTTTTTACATAGCTTCTTGGCTTTTGACTTAACCTGCTGAAGGGAAACATTTTCCTTTAAGGTGAAAGCTGAAGATATCGCTTCCTCAGCTTTTGATATAAATGTGCACTCCTTTAAAACTAGGAAGCCACCTTCTTTATCGGACGGTAACAAAGCCAAAGCGTTAGTTCTCAGGAAGGACACCGTCTGCCGAACTCGAATGTCATTCTCCCACTGTCCGCACTTCACCAATACATCAACACCTTCAGACACGCACCTGTCAGCGTCCGCCTCTGGAGCCAGTTCCGACACTTGCCTCACCAAGGTTAGCAGTTCAGGCGCAGTCTTTACAGGTTGTATGGCGAACTTTGGTCCTTTGTTCAGAACTTTGCGAATGCCGTCCGGAAGAGACACATCCCCGAGGGTCTTGACGCCGTCGACGTTTGCCCTTGTAACCTTAGGTGCAGAAGCACGAAGTTCAGCTAAAGTTTGCATCCACATAAACTCAGCTGTTGAATCCGCCAGGCTCCTGAATTCTCTCCATTTCCTAATTGGTCGAGGTAGTACACTTGGGCCATGAAGGCGCAGGAACAAGCAATCCTTGTAGAACCTTGCCTGCCTATTCCACTCTGCTCGTAAAATTTTGCACATTCTTGTTCCATGTCCTTGCGATGGAAAGAAGCCACCAAAAAGCCCCAACACTTCTGGCGGCAGCCACTTCTTCTTTAGATAAAACGACAGGGTGCGTGCTCGGCAGACAGAGACGGCAAAGAGGGTGATGAGGACGTAAGGATCCACATAGGAACAGTTAAAAGAGCCCTGTGTACTAGAAATGAAACTTGCTAAGGTTAAAGCTTGGGCGAGTTGGTTCAAATACATGATTAAAAAACACAGCGCAAACAACGGCAGGAAGAAAGGAAGAGACAGGACAGAGCGCTGACTTACAACTGATCTTTATTAGGAAATGCGAACAAATATATATCATGGCAGGCAAATAACACGTGTCCACCACAAAATCAAAAAAGTCGCACAAACGTCACCATCACCGTGTCGCCACTGTCTCACCGCACACGTGTTCATCTTACAGATAAGAAGTCCATCTCTTTTTGAGAGAGGGTTACAGATGCCCTACTTACACATTGATCTTTCAGACGTGCAATTTCAGCCGCTTCCATTATCTCCCTAGTTTTCCTTTCTTTGTGCCTGGCTAGGACTTTAGTGTCGCGAAACTGCGGTATGCACCCACAATCCCTACAATGGATGCCAAGGTGGCCGCTAATAGTGTTCTTCACGTTGTACTCGTGCTCCTTCAATCTTGTGTTTACGCACCTTCCTGTTTGGCCCACGTATATTCTTCCACATGACAGCGGGATCGAATAAACTACATTTTCCGCGCAAAGTATGTAACTAAATTTATGATTTACTGCGCAGAGCTGCGGCACTCTTGCGGGTTTGTTCACTTGCGCACATATGGACAACAGCTTTTTCGGCGCAGAGAACAGCACTCTGACGTTGGCATGCTTCCCTATCTTTTTCAAATTGTGTGCGATCCCATGCATATACGGCACAACGGTACACTTATGATTTCTGTTGCACTCCGATAACGATTGCCGGCCCTGGGTATGCTTTAGCTTTTTTATAATAGATTCTGCGACAGAAATTAACAGATATGATGGATAAGCTGCTGCCTTAAGGCGTTCAAGTTGTTTACTGAAGCTCTCTGAAATTAAGTGCCGACAAGACTTCTTTAAGGCATTAGTAAAGCACGTTGTGGCAATAGACCTCTTTACCAATTTAGAATGGCAGGAATCAAAAGGTAGCAAAGGCTTACTGGCTCGTGGCTCGTACTCCCAGCAAAGCTTGAATTTGCTTAAGCTTGAATATCAAGCTTAAGCAAATGTTTACCTGAAGATCTATTAGCCAAATTTCTTGTTTTAGAGAAAGCTATAGCATAGCACATCAGAAGCCAGATGCTTGAAAAGTACTCAAATCAACCAAAACATTGAAGTACTCAAGTTCCAATTATTGCGAGTCACCCATACACTATCCTTTGTCTGCGAAGCCTGGTTCTAGAGCAATTTTTCTACTTTGCTCCCCCCCGTCTCCTTCTTAAAAACATTATATTTTTCTTCAAGAATGAAACGTCTAAAAGGACAATGTTCATTATGGAGTGAATCATCAGCTTTCTGTGTCTTACTAACTGTAAGTGGCGTGTCGACACATCTGAGATCAGGGAGCTTGTATGTATACCCAGTTTTTAGTATGGTGCGCAGAAGGAGCGACTGCCTACCAGCGACACTACGACATCATTGCCAAAGCAAGTGCGTTTTTTTTGTGTTTTGTATAGTGTACATGATGAAACCAACGTTGTGGGGAACGCGGACTCTCCATCATTTAATTATTTTCATTTCTACAGATCTGTTTTCTTGTGCACTCTCTACAAGGGCGGCAACTGGACTGGACAAAGAGGCGTGCAAGCGTGTCACAATTGAACCATAGATTATATGGTTTTATACAAAGTAATAAATCAAATCACTTCTTACTGTTGTGTGGAGTGTTATTATAGAGTGCCTCAGTTCAAGTCACTTCGACGTCTTGAACAATTTAGAAAATATCAGGCTCGTGTCAAAGCAACCTGATGGTCACGCAACCAGACATTACAATGCACCCAAGGATGCTCCTGACTAACAGTATGATGCACCCAAGAGTGCTCAGAAATACGTACTGCAGGTTGTTTTAGCAGGATTCGTGGACATCAAAAAAAAAATCACAGCATATCCACGAAGTGAATGATGATGAGTGGGGTGAAGCGTCCCTCCGTCCATTCGTTCGCGTGTCCGTCTCTCCGTGCATCCGACCGCATTCGAGAATGCAGAAGGCGCATGGGTAATGACGAGATGTGAGCCAAAGAAGCCTAGCGCAAGCGTCTTCAACGCGCCCATTGCTCTGTTTTGTCCATGCCCCTCCAACGATCTGCCACGTACCCCGACTATCCAGGAGACTGAGAGGGGCACTTGTTCTACTCGTACCCAGGCACAGCTGTGCCGAGAGCAGCAACAAATCGGAGAGTAGCAATACAGCGCCATCTAGAATATCCCACTCAACTTCCGTTTGTATGTACTTCTATGAGACAGCGTTGTCTATTATACTCTTCGGGAGATACTGCCTTCTTTTGTTTGTCATCTCTTTTCTCGGTTACGCGTGACACATGACAAGGTTAGACGAAGAGGAGCTTCACCCCTAAAATATGGCTCAGGATGTATGAATCGGGGTGCACTAGGGGTTGCCAGAATCAGCTGCCAAAAGTTGGATTCACTGCAGTTCAGCTATGATATGCTCATCGTAACTAGGACTCGAAAGTTGTGAATAGTGGAAGCACTGTTTTCTCAAATTCTTCTTCATGTACCTTATCTTCAAAGAAACTGGCAGCGATGGTCGTAGGGAGAAGTTTCTCTTGGAGAGGCGCAAACCAGTGTTGCATTGCAGCGTGGGGAGGGGTAGAGCACTGGTGTAGCTTTGGTGAGGGCAAGGCTTTAGGGGGACAAGTGCCCCTTTTGTACCCCCCCGGCCGACGCCCATGCCGACAGCTGTTATTCAGTTTATCACTTGACTGAAATAAGTCTGCATACAACATCGAAATACGAATGCACATAATGAACACTTCCATGCAACTAGAAAAAATTCAAAAACATGCCTAAATGTTGTTCAATGCCGCCTTCTGCACAACTTCCCAAATGCCTGCCCATTTGTGTCAAAATGTAAGGATGCATTCTCATGGCTCTTGGATACTTCATATAGTATTTGGTAAACACATTACACTTTATCTCTATTCACTGTAATGGCAGACTGCAAAAACTGCTAGCAGCCTGCACAGCCAAGTGATGGTAGAAATACAATCCAGTGGAAAGTGTTTCCGGTTTGTAGGTGTAAACTCTTCTATGCATTGCCCTTGCATCAACCTGGCACAGAGACTTGCGGTAGGTGAGTACTAATTTGCAAAAGTAATGCTAAGCACAGAGTGCGAAAGCAGTTTGTCTCCAAGTTCATGAACAATAGACGAAAATGCTGTAATTGTTTAGACGTGCACAAGTAAAATTTGTATTTTAGCACAGAGATTTTTTTTTTTTTAGACTTGCAAGGCACAACTAGGGAAAGCATGAAGACACATGCGTTTTAACTACAATGTTCTTCCATAGGAAGTGAGACCAAGCGTAACAAGTGCTGCCCAAGTAAGATGTCAGCGGGTAAAATACTTAAATTAACAGTGCATATTTAGCAATATGAAGGCACTATGAGACATGAGGGTGCGGAGGAGCATCCGCAGAATGTGATGGTCATCAAGAACTCGTGTGCTATAAATATAAAGCTCAAGGTCGCGCTAGTGATTTTTTGTACACACACATACCCATGCTTGTACATTCACGCACATATAGTATTTGAATTTTAGGAGCATAGCTAAGACGTTAAAGCAAAATCCCATCTGCAGGCAACATTACTTCAACGATGTGATTTCTTTATTTATGCACACTACTATGGACACAGCATTACGCAACGCAGTTTCTTCTTAAAGCTAAACACCATTCTATACGCAGTGCCCATAAAATACCATGTTTTCTCTTGCATAACCAGCACGAAGTATACGGGATATTTGGAGCTAAAGTGTGTGTGTGTGTGACTTACACACGAATTATGGTGTGCAAGTTGGCTCCACAGCACTCCTCAATTGTCATGCAAAAAAGGGAGCCTTATGGCAATACGCATTTTCTTTTAACTTTTTTTTCTCCAGTTTGTAGCTGGAGGTGCAAGCTGTATGCAGAGGCAGCCCATACACAAGAAAATACAGTAATTTTACAAGATCAAAAAGTCAATGACCAACAAAACCGGATCACTTCCTCAGTGATTTATGAATGTACAAGCAGAGTTGATAAGTTGCACAGAAAAAGCAAGTTTTACATGAATGAATGTAAAATCACTTGTCACCTTCTTCACCTTCGTCCGAAGAAGAACTGTCACTCGTGCCGTCCTCAAACGTACTGACTTCCATACGCATAACCTGCTGTGACCTTAGTGCCGCCATGAGGGCTATGTTGCGCGGATTGGGCATGCACTTCCCCTCATAAGGCGGAAGCGTGAACCTGGCGGTGATCTCGGCAGCAACTTCCGAACCTTCGCACTTCGCCGACTCTTCGGCATTGCCGAGCCGAAGCTCCATTGTCTCGGAGCGTTCGTCGCCCATGGCGGTATTGTGCAGAGGTGTTGTACTCCTCGCTGCCACGCCTCCTTCGAACGAGGGGGAGCAGTCACCTACGTGATTGTCACTGTCGGCGGGAACATCAACCTCGGGCACGACGAACCCTAGCTTGTCAAAGTGTCCTCCCTCCACTCCACAGCGAGCTAACGCGTTTTTCTCTCGCTCACGGTGTTCTCTGGCCTTGAGGACAAGCACGCTCTTCAGCTCCTTGAACACGACAGCAGAAGCCTCCTTCTTCTGCTCCTTCTGTGTAGGTAACTGCAAGCAGAAGTCAATTAATTAATTCCCTTAAAAGTAACTAACAAGCCCCTAAAGGCATTGTGTAAGGGGGATAATGTAATGAAATGGTAAAACATGTGAAATAATGTGAAAACAAAAAGAAATTGTATAGACATACAGAAACGAGGAGAAGAAAAAAAATTAGCATAGCTTGCACTGAAGTCTCAATGCTAAAGAGACAGCAAAGCTGATGGGCGCCTACAATAACTCGTTTTCGACCATCATGGCTGCATTGGTCGGTTGGCTTAGCATTATCGCTGCATCTCCCACTAAGCAGCAAGCCTTGCTTCATGAAACAGCTTCTTCTTTCGCAGTACAAACTATCCTCGCTCAGGCAATGGTAACTACTAAGCCAAGCTATGCTAAGGCTTCCAATAAAAATGCCGAATGAATGCTTGTCATTCTTCACTGCGCGACATGGCCTATGAGCGGAAACCTGAGGGTATTGCAAAGAACCCATACTATCCTTAAGGAACTCCAGAGGGGTATCATTGCACAATCAGTGTTGCTGTGTGGCTGCAATGTGGGCCGGCTATTACATCCGAATTGCTGAGCACCATACAACAGTGCAGTAAATGCGAGCCTCGCCTTAAAATCTGAACATCTACCCTACCCAACCGATTCATCAAGTGTCATTATACTACGAGTGCTTCCTAAACGACCACCGCACTGTTTTGACAGCTCCTGCATTCTGGTGACATCAAGTCGCGCCTGGGGTTTCTGATTTATACATCAATAACCACTTACAACAGAGTTATGTTCATTGTTGGGATATCTCCCTAATGCTCCATTATATTAAAGGTAATCTTTGAGGTTGTGTGGTGTCGTCAGGTGTGAATGTGAAAACGTAAAATCAGTTACATCCCTCTTTTACGTCGCTGAACAACTGTGATAGCAGATACTCTCCTGATAGTTGCACGAACTGCCTTACTTCAAGGTCATCTCCATTGACATCACCAGGATCACCCTTTTCTGGCAGCATAGCTTCAAAGACCTGCAACAAAGCAGAAAAAAGAGTGTAATTATTGTAAGCAAGAAAGATAAAAAAGCAAAGGCATAAAGAATCTGCAGAAGCTGTGATCAGGCAGTATTACATAATGGAACATAGCAATAAGATTCTGGCAATGATACTGTTCCATAACGATCCGAGTGCCATCGGCCACAGAAGCAGAGCTAGGTCATATTAAAAGCTGATTTTCTCGAGCAATCACATTGCCTCGAGAGCTAGAGTGAAGGCGCTTTAAGTCAATCGACATCCAACAACGATGAGCATGACGACAAGCCAAATCACAGATACGTAAGTGATGAAAGCTTTGCAACTGGGAGCCCGCATTGGTGGACTAGCGGAGTGAATACGAAGCAAAGATGGATGGCATAGAAACCATTGAGAGTAGCTTAACAGGACACACAGGAAAAAACAGATGAGCACAGGTGCACTGCTCGTCTGTTCTTTTCTATGCGTCCTGTTTAGTTGCATTACTCATGATGGTTTCTATGTCAAAACACTAAGTCGCCCAACTTTTTAAGGTAAACAACTTGCAAAGAAACCTTATCTAACTGCTATGAGCTGTTTAGCAAAAACTTCAAGAGCAGCAGTGGAAAGGTTTTCTGTAATGTGTGGCTGCAACTAATTTAAGCAACAGTACTGTCCAGTCTGAATTACAGCTTTCTAGAGCAGTCGAGCACATATCTGTGGACACTGAAGATGTCCTCAGATGCTACCTTACATTACGTGACAGCTTCTCTTCATGCTCGCCTAGTATGCTGTACTGCCTAATATGTTTGATATCATTATGGTGCCAGTCTGTCCATATTTTCGCAAAAGCAGTATCTGAGGTTGCCAACTGGCTGCCATTGACGAGTGTGTTTCAGACTGTACATGTTAATGGTGCGGTAACGTTTTTAGAGAAGTGATCAGTGAACTACTGTGTACTGTGTAACATGAAACTTATCATTAATTACAATTCTGTGCTTATATTCTATGCAATGCAACTTTTGTAACCTTTTATTAGCATCACTATTTCAGCAAGTTGAGGATGTTGTGGAAGTTCTGCTGCTTCTATTTCAGTATAGTGATACAAATATTTAGCTACAATTTTTACTTACATTGTTGTTGGATTTCTCTTCACATTTCTGAAGGAACAAACGAGAAGGTGAAATGTTGGGAAAACCTACCGACAGTAAAGTTTTAAACGAAGCAAAGTACCAAAGTTACAGTAAAGTGTCAACATTAAACAGCTAGATTAGTGCCAAAGTGAAGGAAAAGGCACTCATTCTATTAGTCTAGCAATGAATGCTGACAAGGTTAGGGAAGTTGAAGGCACAATATGGGCAATTCAGGAAATATATAGCAAGCAGAGATCTCCGCTTTCAAGGCCTGCTGTCAATTTTAGTTGTTTCCTGCACACCGTGGACACAACAATGAAATGCAACTTTGATTACCATTACGAGTGGTTTTTGATGCACATCTAAGCAAATTTAGACAGGTGGAGTGGGCTTCCCCTCAATTGTGCAGTGAAGCATCATAGCCAGTCAGTCATGGCCGCAGATGTGACTCTCACCTCGTCTTCAATCACGGGAACGTCATTTTCGTTTATGACTACGACCGAGCCGGTACTTGCGACAGGTTGTGGCAGCTCCAGGGCTGGGCTCTCGGCAGAAAGTTTGTGAGCTGCAGACATATTAAAAAGCAATGAGCATTAAATTATATAAATTCACTTGCAGAGCATTGTGTGTAAGAAATATAATTTGGAGGAGGGATAGTTCGTTCACTCTAAAATTAAATTTCACCACGGCAGCCATGAACGACAAAGGGGTAAGTGGAGCGACAAAATTAAGAAATTTTCAAGCGTAAAATCGAATCTTCTTGTCTTGGGTGGGCTAGGAATAATTGGAAGAGTCCTCCGTCCTGCTGTACATAACGTAGACTGACAATGATGACTTTACCCTCGTATGAACGTGTAGTACATAACGAAAATCTCATTGCACAGCTATGTTCACATTCGGGTCACCATTTTGTTTTTAAACCAATTACTCCTTACTGGTCAAACTGGTCTAACAGTTTCGGGCCACCCGCATAATGTCAGGACAATGAGTATGCAAAGGTTATAGTAAGGCACATCAAAAGAAACTTGTAAATGTGCAGATGGACAACAAGTGCACCAGTTCCAAAATGAGACAGGGAATGGCAGTGAATTACGTTAGCAAAGAAAGAGAAGGCTCTATGGCTCTTATGCAGTCAGATAAAATGTAATCATAAACAAATAAGATCACTCTCACCACCAGCTACAAGTGCCAAGCGCTAGAATCGGAACAAGCGAGGGGCAGCCGGCCTTTTATTCAGACTTGAGTGTTCTTCAGCATTCCCAAAAAGGGGAATCGGTTTAGCTCAGCTTGTTAAGATAGGCGAACACTAGTCGCGGAACACCTTTCTGCGTGCTGCTCACCGCTCGCTCGAGGTCTGTTTTCTCTCTTTCTCTTGCGGAGTGTAAGCGATTTTCTGCCACCGACTGAATCGACCCCTAAGCTGTTTTTGTCACTGCCGCCGACTGCAGTGCAAGCAAACCACCAATGAGCACTTGCTTTTCTACCTCTTTCTCCTCACATGGGTGTCTTCTCATTTGCATCACTTCTCTTCCTTTGTTGGCGAAAAGTCGTGAACTGGCAGTGAGCTTTGACATGTCCGTTCTGGTCTCGGTGCTCTCACGGCAATGTGGACAGCGTGCCGCTGCTTGCCGAGCGGAGATGTCACCGCGCAGGATGCCGCTGTGGCATGCTTTCCGCAGGTGCGTATGTATTATTAAATGGGACTGAAAGCAATTTTCGAAGCCGAGTTCACTCCTACATATAAATCTCCTGTATACAGAGAGAGCTCTGAGCAAGTGTGAAGCTGGGTAAATGCTGATAAGGTATTTTATTTTGATATTAAGATCAATTTTCTCATGGCACATCCACTGGCATTGACAGTAGTGTGACGTCAGGCTACAGTGTCAATTCTGGTGGCTTAATGCACCAGTGTGGCTACTTGTGATGACGCCAGGCACCAAGACATATAATCAAACCACATTATAATGAAGTTGCATTTTACACGAAAATAGGTTCGTTATAACCAAAAATTCGTTATAAAGGTATATTCTTAACACTATATTGCAAGACTGTTTTCCGTTTACTTCGTTATAACGAGTATTTCATTATATCAGGGTTCATTATATCCAGGTTCGAGTGTACAAGATAGGTGTTTGTTAGGGCATCAACATTAAACCGGCTTTGCGGCAAAACCGGTTATCCGGTTATTCGATTTCAAAAACCAAATAACCGGATCGACTAAATATTCATTTGGTTATTTGGTTAACAATATTGTGATATTCAGATAATCGAATAACCATATTTTCATTTTGTACTGCTAAAATAAATATTAGTTTTTTTTAATTCTCGTGTTTGTAGGAAACATTGCAATTATTTGTTCAAGCCAATATGTGCTTTTATTGACCTTCTCACATTGTTCATTTGTTTTAATGTGGGGACATTACATGAGTCACTACTGATAATGCCTCTTGAAATGTAGCTAGTGATTCGCCATTCACAAACATTCCGTTAGTTATGAATATCTGAAGGGTGCGAAAGTGCATGCACAGTTGAGAAACAGGAAGTCTCAGCATAGGCCATAAGTGACTACGTCAGTAATGAATTAACGAGCTGCACATGTTGTTTCGGTGCACATCCAATATCACTTAAACTTAAACTTCGAATGAGTGCTTAGCAAGACCAAATATTCGTTGCCAAATATTTTCGAATAACCGGGTGTACGTTTACTTAAACAGGATAAGCAGAATTCCAATTTCTTTAAATCTGGATAACCGGATAATCTGCTTTCAAGGCCGGATGGCCGCTTGACGAACACTTGCCAGCCCTAGTGTTTGTGTGTCACCAACAAAGTCACACTGTGAAGCAGCTGTAGAAACATCGCAATATTCAGTGTGATCACATGCCCAGAAACTCATACTTTGTCAGGAAACAGGTGGAACAGAAACTTCGCTTTTAGCAGCATGTTGTAACATTTTATAACGTTTTCTAAACTTTTGAGTACTTGGTTGTTCATGCGATGCAAGATACGGGGAGAAAACTGAAAATTTTCATCAGTGCACCACAACAATGTCTTGTTAAAGGCGAGTTTACACTAGAGTGACATGACACTGACACAAGCCCACCGAAGACACGAGGCAGATGCAAAACAACGACCAACGAGTCCCCTGTCGACGAAGTCCCCCAGACCCCATAATCACACTAGGCCGTCGCCAACGATGACGCTTCAAAAGACAGAATTTCATCGTAGTGTACCATGATGAGTAGTGTACCATGATGAGAGACCGAAAACACCAGCAAAACACATTGGCAGACCTGTCATTGGCGTGTCTTCGGAGATCGGCGGCTGAGCGAAAATCAGCTCCATGTCTTTGGTTCAGGCCTCCAAGCAAAGAGGGCAATCTTGGGGAAGTTAACAATGCCCTCTCGGAGGCTTACAAGGGGGGGGGGGGGGTGCAGGGCGTCTGAATAGGCAGCTCGAGCACCCAAGAGAATCTCTTCTTCGCTTTCCTATTGTGTGCACCACCCTCGTCCCTTGTTACCATGGTTTATGGCACGGAGGGGGGGGGGGGGGCAGACTGCGTCGTGTACACTGGAGAGGGACAATGGCAGAGCGGGGAGCATGGCTGAAACTGAGGTGCAGGTGTGCAAGTTTAGTGGGTGTCGCTGTGCGTGCCTCCATGTGACTACAGAATTGGCCAACGAAAAACTGTGAGCACGACAAGGTGCGGGCGGGGTCTTCAAGAGACCACCCGCAGACTGTTTGTGTCTTTGCAGTGTACATAGGCCGACAACAAGAGAACAAAACACTTCCAAAGACAGCCCGCAGACCATAATCAGTGTCATGTCTCTCTAGTGTAAATGCGCCTTTAGTGTATTAATGTGATGGGGCATTTTTGAGACTGTTGTTGCATCTCGTTAGAAAGAAACACAGCGGGCATGGCCCAAGCATTGTGACCATTCGCAAGGAGCATTGTTGGCAGATGCGAAACAAAAAATGGAATGGCTTTACTTCATAACCATTGATGACTCGTGTCACAGCCCACCTGATTTTTTGTCCAATAGCATGGAGAACTCTTCAATGCAGCTGCAGCTTGATGCAAGCTCTGCTTTGACTTCGGAAAGTAGGCAGCTGAGATTGGCTTCTAGCGGCTCAATCTGAGAATCCTCCCCAATGGATTCTGTGATGCTTTCCAGTGCCTGGGAACTGCGATATGTAATTAGAATTGAACTAAAAAAATGGGAATTTTATTGGGGAGCTATTGCTTTGTTAGACACAGCCTAATGAATACAACAGACAAAAACTTTTCAACTAGCGATAGTTATTAATAATAATAATAATAATTGTTAGAGTTTAACATCCCAAAACAACAATACGATTATGAGAGATGCCGTAGTGGAGGGCTTCGAGCATTTCAACCACCTGGGGTTCTTTAGTGTGCACCTAAATCTAAGCACACAGGGACGTCTCGTCTATCTAGCATTTCACCTATATCGAGAATGCAGCTGCCGCGGCAGGGACTCAATCCCGCGACCTGCCGCTCAGCAGCCGAATGAGTACCTTAGCTACTAAACCACTATAGCAGGTTAACTAGATATAGTTGCCACTCAGTTTACATTTCACTGAATAAGACGATCGTTTTTGCACGAAGCTCCAACAGACAATTATGCCAAGGAAAGCATAGGGGACATTGTTTTCGAAAGGGTGCTGAAACACATTTTTAAAAACCATCAAATGGCTTCATTAAAGGATTTTATTGCCAAACGAATCGTCTATCGCTCAAATCTTTAGAATCCCTCAAGTATGAGGGGAGTTACAGAGCTTAGTTGCGTACTGTTACTGCTTTTTCTATTCTCTCGTCTCAACGAGCAGGCTGGAAGTTGGAATGACATGGGAGAAAGAACTTATTTCACGCATATGTTATGACCTCGAGCACCTTTTCTTTTCATTGAACACGCAGCTAACCTTCTGAGAGACCGCGAGTGCGTGTGCGGGCATGTGGCTGCCTCTAGTGGCAGTCGCGATAACTACCTAGCTCATGATGCTCAAATCTGCCGTTGGCTCTGAATTTGAGTATATATCACGGTTATTTAAGTATATGGAATCATTTGTAGATAGAAGATAGAACGATTTACAGCTCACTTTGAAAATTAATTGTCAATTACAAGCCACCTGCTCTGCTATTTTGCTTGCTTGTTTTCAGGTGCTTCAACTAATCATCTGCAGCATTTTCTGACCATAATCCATAAGTATTGCAAGGCACCTTTAAGTGCAGTGTAGTAATTATGACGTAATTTAAAAAAATTAGAAAACACCCTTTCCACCAGTAGCGTTAAAACTGACAACTTCAAATGCTGTGGGCTCGAACTCATTTAAGGAAAGCATGGGTTTTGTGCACTTACACTACTTTAAATCAATGCCTTTTTACTACACTACAATTAGAGACAACAATTACGTCCCCTATGTTTTCCTTAGCCTGATCGTTTTGTAGAGTAATTTAGTTAGGTAATAAAAAATAATCGTAGTATAATCTCCAGCTAATTACCCAGTTTACCCAGATTTTCACAGCGAGGACAGAGGTGGTCAAAGAATAAGGCTGCAGCTGTGTGTGAAGTGTGGCTAATAAGCACTATGATTTTTAAAGGGGTACTGACACAAAATTTCACGGCCGAGATAGCCTGCTGGATGGATTCCTGTGAACATGTGTATATCATCTGCAAAATGTCAGTAGCAAATATAGCTTGTAAGATATCTTCAATTAATTTTGAAGTTTGCTGTTACGTTTGGCCCGGCAGTTCGCCTTAGCAGATGCCATTGTGCGTGAGCCGGTCTGCGAGAAGGCTTTCTCCCCGATATTAGCGCCCAGACGAAAGCAAAACGCATGACGCTGTCCTGCAGGTCGACCTGGCAGTTTGCTGTGGTTAGGTTACGTGGAACTCGACAGAAGCTTTGCGAACGTCCATTTGTTGAATCGGGTTCGAACAGCGTGAGACCGCGCCACTGTGGCAGTTCTCATGGAGTCTGCATCTTGACTCGGCTATTGTCGCCTAGTACGCGAGGTCGCCACAAAAGCGCTGACAGTTCGGAAGCGTGGGAAGGCGTCGCTGTGGCCATCCTCAGGAAATGAGCACCTGGACAGATGTGTTCGAGAAAGTTCTGGAACACAGCAGAACGCAGCCCTGGACCACTGTTGACGTTCGTGTCAGCAGCCATGTCCCTGGAGGAGCACAACTTTTCCCCTCCACCGGGCCCTACCTCCTCGCCCTGCGATGTCTTGAAGGCATGGGCTGGGTGTGTCTTTGTGTGGTGCGCTCATGATAACTATTGGACATTCTCACCCACGTTTTTCTCCTCATGAGAGACCCAATTTCTGCACCCTTTCCGGTGGGTGGACCACTGAGACTTCGACACCTGATTTGTGGCAAGAGTGGTCACCGCCTTCTTCCGACCTCCGTGTAAAGAGACGACGGGCTATAAAAGCCAAAGACTTTTTGTAAATAATCGCGAAATCTAAGCTGAATCTCTGCTGAATATTTGTACAGTTCCATCATTCTCATCATGTAAATAAACCTTCGTTCTGTCCCTCTAAGTACGCGTCTCCTCACTGGCGAGCATCGGCTATGTGGACGATGGCGGGGAGCCAGCTACAGTGAAGAAACCCGCCATATGCCATCGATCTTTTTATCTCTTACAGCACCCTCAAAGGGGACCCTTGGCAACACTCTACCTCCCTCACATGAGCACACTGCAGCAAGTTATGACGTCGTTATAGCCGCCATTTTTCTTTGGTAGCATTTGCTCCAGCAGACTATTACTTGGCAGCTGCTCGCTAGTCCGTGCCCATGGGGCACGAGTTGAAAGCTTTGTGTTTGATGATATTGTTGTCCCGTTTCCTCTTCGAAAAACTTCTTGATGCGAATCGCGTGGAACTGCATGACAGTTCTGTGTGCTCATATGGTGAAGCATTGCACCTGCTAGGTGGTGATAGTTGCAACCGGTGACTTGTCATTTTTCAAACCGAAACTGACACTGGTAGACAATAACAAGCCTGTAATTAATTATCAATCATGCGCTGTCAAAATAGACTTGTCAAAATAGGCACCCACAAGCTTATGGCAGCAAAAAAAAAACAAAACGCGAGGCCAAAATTTTTGTGTCAGTACCCCTTTAGCAATGAGCGCTGATGTTCAGTGAAAAACGTAACAAGACTGTAGAAAGACCTCTAACAGGTCGCTACAAAATTGTGCAAAATATACATAGCGATTAAAAATATTACAAGGGCAAGTAGCAAAAACAATGAAGATTGTAACACCACTCCAGTGAGGCTAACAACATGAAAATTAAGCCATGTAAAGGAAGGACTAGCTTTGCACGCACTTTTCTGTGTATACAGTGGCCACACAGAAATCTGTCAAAAGTACAGTTTACCGATCTAAGTGCTATACATTGTTGTTCAACATTGTTTGGACAGGAAGTATTGGAGCAACAATTTATAGTATTTACAAAGTGGTTCTGTTCTGACTCTCTAAATGCTGTTAACATGTTCAACTATGTAGTTTACTATTGGTTAGTATTGTACCATACTTGCCCTGCAGTTGTCGAGGTGAAGGATGAGGTTTTTTATTCGTATGCCGATTCATTATGGATGACAAAAAATTTTTTTAAATATTACCGTTTCAGGGCTGCCATCAAATGGAGCCCCAAACTGTGAGTGGCCATGTGGAGCTCGTGGGGTGCTGCACGCAGCGACCGCAGTGGCCTGCTCTCTAGTTCCTCTGTCACCTGACTGCTCTTGTAGAACTGGTAGGCATTGCAAAAGTTTCTCAGCTGCGCTTGAATGCTAGCTCTGAGGTCGGCAACAATTGTCTTCAGGGAGAGTGCGTCGAAGAGACCTGCAAATGCAGCAGTGATCAAATCACACGTAACTATTGACTAATTTAATAGATTGTGTAGAGAGAGGTTCAGTGGACTTTGTCCAGTTTTCTTGCCTACATGTGGTGAGGGGAATGAGGGAGTAAAATAAAGAGAGAGAAAGAAGACACGTGTGTCGGTGACTATACTAGGGGAGCTATTCTCGAACAGTCCACTTAGTGGGCTGTTCGTTTTGGCCACTGTCGACTGGCTGAAGCTTGATGAGCAGTGTGCCCCAGTTTTCAGTTCTTTTTCCTCAACATAATTTTGACGTCTCAGGGCTTTCACAACTCTCGACACCAATGAGAGGACTAGAGCGCACTTCACCACCGTGGATTCAACCTTCTGAATGCTGTTTTTCTCCACGCGAATCTCTAAGGCCGTGCCCTAACTCTGATTCTGTGATCACATTAGCCCTAAAGTTAGGTTTAATGCATCCTCCCATTTAAAGCACCTGCAGAGGTCAGTATGCATTCACTGCACCATCCACAGGCACCTTGGACAGGCTCATATGCAAGAACAGACATGTCAACTTTGTCTTGCGGTATTCTGAGACTGCACAGTTCATCCACTTTCGTTTTTTTGACGCTGAGTGTGCTGTGCCGGTGCGGTGGATCAAGAAAGCAGTGACGAGACAGCTTGCTGCTTTTTCAAGTAACTGAGTACGATCTGTCACAATGCCCATGAAATGAACCGTAATAGTCGACCTTTCTGGATCTTGCATAAATGCTGTAACATACAAATAACTCTAAATAATAATTTAATCTTTCGACAAATGCTTCAAATACATGATCGCTTGCAATGTCAAGGGTCCAAGCTCCAACCAAAAATGATCGAAGTAGCACTCACAGCTTTTCTTAATTCCAGGAATCAAAGACAGTGACAGCCTCCGGAGAAACTCCGAGTGCTGAATGTGCATGAGATATAGCATGGCCTGTATAAATAGACAATATAGCCACATTATAATCTGCATTTTTTCAGTACTTTCTATATAGTTTTATACATATATAATTCTGATCCGGTGATGCATACGCAGATTATTAAAGATGGTTTTACTTTTAGACGGGCTTTGAAACACTTTCTCAGCATGATCATAAAATGCTGCCGATCGGATGTCGAGGCTCCCGAGAACACACAATCCGAGCATTACAACGTCGCATGCGGGCTGGAATTTACAATCCATTCTCAAAGTCAGCTACCAATCGCTCCCTCTTTTTTCTGCAAATGATGCCATATGCACTCAAACCTGCTTATAACAAAGTTGCATCTCACATGATAATAAGTTTGTTATATCCGAAAATTCTTTATCGTGGTTTATTCCTAACACTATGTATATTGCAAAATTATTTTTCAATTACTGTGTTATAACCGATATTTTATTATATCCAGGTTCGTTATATTGAGGTATGAGTGTACCTAAATTACTGCGCCATATGCCCAAAGTCCACAGCTGCTGACTGATTTGAGCACTGTGAGCTGCACAGCTACGGTGGTTACCGTAAAACGCCGCCACGTCTTTGCACATATGCTTGCAATCACATTGAAAGTAACCCATGTGTTGGAAGAAAAAAACAGAAGAAAAGGAAGTGCTACAGGTCATGACATGCACTGACGAAGCTGTAGATCTTGCCCCCTTGCCATTCTCCTCGCAGCATAGCTTTCAGCTTGCTCGCTAGTACGAAAGGAGAGAAAGCACTACAGGTGTGTGATGAATTCCTGAAACTGTGCTTGTGCTTGACGAATCCGAAAATTTTTTGCGGCAGACAATCAGTGAGGCATTAAGTTTTTTTTTTTTTTTTATGAAGTCATTCGACGATTACTTAGAAAAGTGACGTAGGATCCCTTTAAGCAAAGCAGGAAAGTAGCAGCAAACTTGGAACTGGACAAATTAACAAGATATATGAATTTAAAAATGGGCTGGTGAAGAAACAAAGCAATCACCAGTCTTGTAGAGCGAAGCGCGAGCACTGTGCACAAGCTTTGGAAGCCGCGCCTGTTCAACTGTTTCTGGCTGTGCCGGCTGTGTGCCTGCTACCAGACGTTAATAAACCCTCTTTAGGACAGAACAGTATGACGACCTTTTCAGCAACATTCTTGCTGCCTACTTTGCTTTCTTCAGGAACCTGACTGTATGAGGTTGCTTTTAGCAGGTGGGTCTCAGGCTATTTTGCAATCGCAGAATTTCAAAGGACATGCGAAAAAATTTTTTCCGAATATAGAATTCATTTCCCATAAAACTTCGGACAAAATGTTTCTAGAACTGCTGAATAAAAACCCAAATTAGTAAGCATCGTAGGAAATTCGGAAGACCCAGTAGGTATGGTAATGACTGTCATGTTAATTTTATTATGATAAAACTTGTACCGATTTTGTTTATGATTAGTTTGTAATGGTTTGTTGCACAAAATTCAGATTTATATGATGCAGGCGCAAGAGCAAATTGGCCAAATTAAATGCCGGTGTTGCATATTTTGCTTCTCCCGCATCATCTGTGTTTTCTATACCAAAATTATGAATTCATCAAAGGACAGTGGTACCCACAGGAAGCTCACAGCTAGCAAACTAAACGAGTCTTTCACACCAAGACTGAAGCAGCAATACTCGAGCAGCACACGTTACCTTGAGAGATGAGAGAGAGAAATTTTCAGTTCCTTCTTCAAGAGCTTTGCCGAGTGGCGCAAAAAGCTCTACGCTGACATCTTCAGGTGCCGTGTATGCCAGGTAGATGGCGCTCACATCGAGTTCACCTTCAAGTGGAACAGTGTACTGACAGCATGGTTAAGGTTTACAAGACTGCATTACAGCTGCAAACACAGGCTGGCAAATAAGCTGAACTCACTGATACTATAAATCGCATTTCTCGCTTATCACTCAATCAGATTGAGACTCACCCATGCTCTGCTCAGCGTAAGCAAGTTAAATTCAGTATGAGAAAAATCATAGAATACATTTTCATTTGTATTCATGAATGGAGTGCGTATGAGCACGCACACGCACAAAAGAAAGGTTTCACCGAAAGGATATGACTCAATGGCTTCCAAGGTGGCGGTCTTCCCAATGAGGAACAGCTCTCGGGTCCACAGGAACACTGACTTCCGTAGCTCGGGGCACTGTCTCTGAGGATCCAAGTTCGGCATGAGCACGTTCATCTCGATTCGGTGAACAGGAACATTGTGAGATGCCCTGAAATACAGCAGGGCAATGTCCTCTAAATCCTGCTAATGACAAAGCTGCCAAAAGCACGTAAACGCAGTTCATGCCACACACTGAACAGTTGAGGTAGTATTTGCCAATGCACACCATCTACACTGCACAGTTCATAAAACAATAGGTGCTGGTCATACTTGACTATATCAGTCTACTGGACAGAACTGGACGATACTGGTCTTGAAATGTCCAGCACAAACATCTTTTGACATACACTAATGTACCACATTACTCGGTTGTATGCTTAAGAAGTCGGGAACATGGAGGTTTATTTATTCGCAAGAGAATATTGAAGAAGAAATGTCTCGGCAAACAGTATTTCAACACGGGTTTTGTCATTGAAGTCCCGACGAAAAGTTACAGTGTTGAACCACTGTTGATTATCTGTATACTGTGTGACACACAACAAAAAGTGACAGGTAATGTGAACTACCACCCCTAGTTCATATGTAATCCTGATTATAGATTTTATGGGTGGTTCAATCTTCTACCCACATTTGCTAGTGGTATAGTATTTTCCAATTGTAGCTCTGAAAAATTTGCTTTTTTAGAGAAATACCAACATGCTTCAGATAAGATCCCAAGTTCACTTCCAATGGGATACATTGGACTACAAAGTTTTGTTGCATATCAGCAAAGAGAGGCTCACAGGGTAAACCCACGGGCCACCACTTCAGCCTCCTGGATAATCTGCAAGCACTTCCTGATCATGACTCGAACTTCTTGCATCGTCCGTAGCAGGCTGTGAATGTTTGCTCGGTACTGACGCAAAAAGCAATACTTGACGAGCATCACTCCGGCAACCAACAGCAGCGCACAGGCCACCATTCCTAAAAGAACACTCTCGGCACTGCTCTGTTGTTCTGAAGACAAACATCTGGCAATGAAGCACACGACGACAGCAGCAACAATGCTGTATGTACTGCAGAGAAAACAAAAAGAAACCACAAATGTAAATTTATGAGAATGCAGTTTTTAATGATTCACTGCAACACTAAATTTTCTTTTACATGGTGAGAAAACATTTGCAGATTGTAGACGATACTGGCCTGAACCTGTGAGCCTAGTATCACTCCACTTGGTGAAACAGGGTGTCCGTAATTTTACGTGAAAGGTTGTCCAACCTCACTCCTGAAGGTTTTTATTCCACATCTACTATGTCCTGGCCATCACGTAATCTCCACCCACTGGTAAATGCTCATCATCACAATTTACTTCCAAGCAGTAGCTCAGGCGTGTACGCACACGAGTTACATTCTCAGAGGTAGATGCCTTTGTGATAGCGGGCCTTTTCTTCTCATAACCTTGAACTTACACCTAAGCAACAAATTGTAGACTTGATACTTTTGCACCAGCTGGCATCAGTAAAAAGTGCCCAGCATACAACTTTTCATCCATCATGTTTGCTGCAGCCTTTTATTTGCAGGTTATATCATGTAAATGATGACAAGCAAGTTTTACCCATGCCATAATATTTATCTCATGCTTGGTGTCATAAGTTTGTCACAGTCATTCAGTATTGCTGAACTCGATAATGCACTTCTGCTGTTTCATAAACAAATCTCGAAATTCAGAAGAATCATTAACGATAAGCTAAGACAAAGAATGAGAAAGATATGCTGTCAAATCAAATTTTACTTTGGCATCTATGTAAGTTAAAACATGCTAGACCTACACTAGTGACAGAGAAAAGAGAGTGCTGATGCCAAAGTGTGAGACTCTGCTAAACACAGCAAACAAAGCAAATCTGCAATCATGTAATTGTTTTCATTGTAAATTAGAATTGTTTGCGCACTTAGTCTGTTACTACTACAAGATCAAGAGAGATGTACTCACAGGAAGCTGCCTTGAAAATTTTTTTTGTTTACACTAACATCTCTAGCTTCAAGGAGGTTTCTCAGAAACCTCTGGTCTTCCTCATCGAGGCATGGGCTTTCCAGGATCGCTTCTAAGAAAGGTTCTCCGTCCTGAAAAATGAACATAAAAGCTTGAAATTTCATTGATTAATAAAACTTTGACTTGAAGAAATCATGAAAGTAACACTTCCCGCAGTGTGTCCGTTACCACTACTTGTGCTGTTGCACAAGCTTACGCATGCAATGGCGCATATTTCCTGTTACTCCTGTGTTTAATGCTCATATGTCACTATGTATAGGTTATGAATATGGGAAACCCTTTAAAGGATCTCTAAACCACCTTCAATAATTATTTAACATTTTAAGTAACCATGTGTGGCGAAATCAGGATGCTGTACCAATCACCAATGCCAAACAAGGCAGAACTAGGAGCCACGAGCTGGCCTTGAGTTCTTAAGGAACAATCTCTTGTCCTCTCTGGGCCTTTCGGTATCCCTAGCATTGGCTATAACATCACCATATGCGCCTGCTCATGTCATCCACAAAAAGGACCTGCTTGTCTGCTCACAGGTGCGTGCGCTCACCGCTCTTCCTCCTCGCACAGCAAGGAGCACTCAGATAGGAGGAAAGACGAACCGGCGAACAGAGCATGGATATGAAATAAAGTGAACAAGGGCTGCTCTTTAAGCACCAAATGCGTGCAACTCCGCTGTCACAAAACTGTTTCGAAAAGTTGTTGTAGCTACATGTTTGTTGGAGACTCATGCACAACTGCAACCCAAACACTGAATTTCGACCTCAGGGTGGTTCAAGGGTGCTTTGAAGCGACACTAAAGGGGAAAACAATGTTTTGTGCATTGGTGAGGCACAATTCTGCTATCACGAAAATTCCGCAATACTACACTTAGTAAGTGTGAAAATGCGCAAAAAAAAAAATGCAGGTGGAGATGCCACTTGGAGATTCACACACCAAACACCATGATGTCATGAATTTTGACGATGTCTACTATGTGCTACGTAATTTCTAGTCAGTTAAAATGAAGTACATTACTATCTGTGGGTACCATAGACATAACATAGCATGTTTCAGAAAAGTTTATCGAGCCAATGTAGCTAAAATGTCAAAAATACATTTTGAAATTGTGATTTGAGAAACTGAGATTTGGGCCTGAAATTTAAAAATGAGACCGTGATTTTCTCACCTAACAATGAACTTATGACGATTAAACTTGCGACATCAGAGTTCTCGAAGCACAGTTTGTCTATCTAAAGCAAGTATTTGTTTCACTTTAGCGTTCCCTTAATGTAACATTGCTTGCAAAGCTATGGTTAATAAAGTTGTGTAAGCATGTTTCTGTGAATACAGGAATTAATATTTATTGGTGGCCATTTATAGAACTCAAAGAATTCTTTGTGCAAACCTGTAGCAATGCTGCACACTTTTTTTTTTTGCTAGTGTGCTGATTAATGTGCACTTAATGTCCCCAATCAAAAAATGATATCTAGGCATTCTGATCTTTACAACAATTAAA
Source organism: Rhipicephalus microplus (assembly GCF_043290135.1). Lineage (NCBI taxonomy): Eukaryota > Metazoa > Arthropoda > Arachnida > Ixodida > Ixodidae > Rhipicephalus > Rhipicephalus microplus. The sequence goes on along the minus strand of NC_134704.1, from coordinate 50,545,627 downwards.
ATATCAAATAGGCGAGCATATTTCTGTAGGAGTACTAATTATACTGTAGTTTTTACAACTATTTGAGGAGATGACAGCAGAAAATAAATGCAAAGCATGCACAGCTGGGGCTATCACTTTCAGAACTCTTACTTTTGCAAGTTTTGAAACAAGAGCTTGGCTCAAATGACAGCCATTGTCACTGAATTTGATCGACCAATAATCTCTTGTGTTGAGCAAAAAATATTTGTTTTGGAAGAGCAACACAGAACTGTGGTCAATGGACATACAATGAGTGCTTGGTAATACCACTAGAAACCTGATGGTGTGGACACAAGCTGTAACTAAGATTATTAGAATGTTGAAAAGTAGGCAATACTCACAAAGTAGTGAAATGATTGTAGAACTGCAGATTTCGCTTTGCACAGCCCACTTGAAAAAATGTTGAGTACATTTGGCTAGAAATAAGACAACATGGGTTTTGTGTAAGTGACTACAAATCTATCCAGTTGGGAAATATGAAGATGTGCAACCCTTCATCCTTTATGACCAACTAATCCTCAATACATATCCCACCGTATCGAACACCGTCATAAGGTTAGCATCGCCTTGTGCAACTCCCAGTGTTTTATCGATCATTTATACTATGTACATCAGCAGATTGTAACCACCTAAGCGAGCACATAGTAATTATACCATAGTAATAATAATAGCACATAGTAATAATAATAGCACATAGTAATAATAATAGCACATAGTAATAATAATAAGAGCACATAGTAATAGTAAGAGCACATAATAAGAGCACATAGTAATAATAATACCATGCAATGGTAGACAAGTTGTGTACAATATACTTTGTTACTGATTATACATATCATATAATTTGTCGACCATTTAGTCGACTTCACATTATTTGCTGACCATTAGAATAGAAAATTGCCTTAGACAAGGAAGGCATATTAAGAAAAAAAAAGCACACAACACTCCATGCATTGCAAAGGCGTTATGCTTGTTATACTGCACACTCCTGATCGTCTGCGACAGAGACCAATCGGGATCGAATTTCTTGATCGCGATTAGCTTATTTGCACATGAGAAAGGGAGCCAATCGCGGCCGATAAAGATTCGATCCCAATCGCGATCAGAACTGTCCATAAGCCAACCTTATACCATCGCTATGACACCTTGTGGCGAGGATTCTCCACCTAGAGGGCGAACTTCGGAAAGTAAAACTCTGTTCCACTTGCGGTCTACAACGCAAGGCGTTTGTAACTTTGGTTCAAGAGGATATTCTGAAAAGGCCACGGGGGCTAAAGTACGCGATTGCTAGCGTACCAGGAAAGAGAGTATCTTGGAACGAGGCAGATGGCACGTTTTTTTCAGCGTTGGGCGCCGATCATCAGAAGTCGGCACAAACGCAACCTCCGTGTCGGGAAGTTCAAACCCGGCTTCGGTGAGGTGAGCATACAACGGGGAATTCTGAAACACAAATGAAACAATACAGTTATCACTGCCAGCCACACCACCGATCGTGCACCCGCGAAACGCTACAACACTATCAAACATTCAAACTCCGAGAAAAACGCGACTGTAAGCGTGTGGTTTGACAAACGCGCTGTGTTTTGAGTGATCCACAATCGAACCACTGCTGCGATCGTACTGAAACTGCTTCACAGGATCGCGATAGACTTTACCGGTAGTATGACGCCATCGTCGTCGAAATCCATATTCACTTAGCATTCACTGTAGTATACTTTCATGCTCACAATCTCTCTAAATTTGGAAACACTTGCGAAATCGAGACTTCGAACGCGAACTGAAACAGGAGCAGCCACTGATGCCGATGCACCCTTGCTTTCGATCTAGCTGGGTAATTTGGATAGTCGTGTGGGATTGCGAACAGTTTATGTTGGCTGCTTCACAATAAACCGAGTGTGCTTTGCCATTTTTTCTTACTTTTTTTTCACTCAATAGAGGTGCTAATACTCAAGAAAGTTGTCAAATTGTATCAAACTAGCCGTAATACGAAACCGCGCGCAAATCGTCGTAGCACGTTTCTGATTGTTTTGCGCAAGAAGTCTTGCACCGTCTTGCACATTTGCCGTGTTCTGTGTGGCGTGTGTGGGATCGTGGTGCGATTACTCGAGCGAGTATTGGGAAGTAAACTGTAAGAGCAATTTACCGAAACAAAGCAGTGTGCAATGCAACGTTTCACCGACGCTGCTGTCGACTGTCGCTCGCTTGCCTAGCTTGGTTTCGAGTTGTTGCCTGAAACAAGCTAGCAGACGCGATTGCAATGAAGATTGAAGACGTTCTCAACTGCAATTTCTCTTCCTGGTATGGCGTTTTCAAAAATGCTACGATTGCAAGGTGAGTCGCTCACTGACCCGTCCTAGAGATGCGGTGTCCTTAATTGCTCGGCGGACGCTCGACAGTTTCGAGCGAGTGTTTTAATTATAAGAGAGCGTGCTTTAGAAGTTGGAAGATATCAAACGGCTTCAGTTGGCCTCGGTCATGTATCCTTATAAAACTTACTTATTGTGGTCAGTCCCACTCATTGAAAACCTTTTAACCTGTGCAGTGTATGCGTTCCTCTGACAAGCGAGTTCGTGAGGTATCTTCTCTCTGACGGTGTGGTGCTTCCAGGAAAGTGAGTAAATTTATTTTTAATATTTTACGATTACTATGTCTTTCGTGATAAACTTGTAGGATGTCTAATCTTTTTATAGCCCAATTTCAGCACAGTTAATGCTCGTGACATAAGTGTATCACTGACAGCTAGTGAGCGTTAATGTCACCTTCTACTTTTTTTTTCTGGGATGTTTACGTGAGTACTGTTCGCCCATTAACTGCTAGTCATGTACGTTTATTGCGCAATATAGTCGCCGATATTGTGAAAAATCTGGAACACCGGTTCTGCACTTCGCAAATAACGTTTGTAGGTCACATGATTGCCTATGTAGTGCTTAAATGTGTGCTGTGTATCACCAACAGTAGAAATCGAGTGCTGAATTGTTTGAGCGTATGAAAATGTGGAAATAATGACTGAGGCTCCTGAAGGATGGTCATTGTGAATTTATTCTTTATGGGAGGTCTCGGTTCAGTCTACTTTTTTGCTGATTCTATTTTGCATGTGCAATCGTGTACACATTTATTTCTAACTCCAAACTGTCATTTGACTATAAAATGTGGATACATAGATGAAATGAAAGAATTGAATGCACATCGACTAGTGTTCATAGACAAAACAGTTAAGGATTACCGTCGCATACAAATCGGGGCCAGCCTGATGCCATGACTTTACTCCGGGTCTTCTCCTGTTATTCTTCGTCAATAGTGCAAGCAGTGCTCCATTTATGTTAGTAGTAATGTCAGCCAACCATGAGTAGTTGATGATAAGAAAGGCATAAAGTCATACCAAGTGAATTGCTACATTATATGACCCCCGAACAGCTAGTATTCTGGGTTGCTATCATAGGCACCTTTAGTGGCTGAGAGTAATCATCGATTTGTAATGTGTCATGAGCTAGATGTTCCACAGAAGTTCACTGAAGGCAGCTATCTTAAAAATGAGGTAAGCGCTTTATTTGTTTAGCCCTCTTACCTGCTACTTCTGCAAGACATTTAGAATATAAGAAACAGGAGGTCCTTAGGTACTATCAGCGTCAAATGAACTGCTAATAGCAGTAAGCATTAGCAATGGTTTAATGCATGGCGTGCAGCACCAGCAGGCACCCAGATTCAATACGGCAACACTATGCTATCCCACTATAGTGTGCTTGTGTGCAAGATATCTCGAAGAAAGAAAATAAACTGAAACCACAAGGGCTCTGTATGCCCACGCAGCCACCATATCGGAACTAGAGCAGAAGTGAAATATTGCACTGCAGGGGGAATCTCCCAGTGTTAACAGTCGTGGTGTACACGTCTTGACGGGTGGTGACTGAACATCACACACCAAGCCATTGCTAATACTTGCCTCTGTTCACGTTTCATTCGATGCTGACAGTACATGTCCTTTCAAGTGTAAGCAAAAACCTGAAATGCTAATTTACCTGTGCCCAAGATGAATAATACGAAGTTGTGTTGTTTCTATGGGCCGGTATTAACAGCTGCATAGGAAGTAACAAAGAATAGTAAAGATAGGAAATATCTATATTTATTTTTAAAGACAACCTTGTTTACTACTCCTGATTCGCTATGGTCTGACGGTTACAGTTGGAGCCTATGACTGATTGTAAGTGTGCTTATAATTTTCTAAAATAATGAATGAGCTTTGCCTATAGATATATATGCTACTTTTCCAGTGGTTCAATGAATTTTGAAGTCTTGTGTTTTAACGATCCTCACTTTAGAATTGACATATTTCAGGGCCCCTACATCACAAAAGTATGACACAGATTCTGATGACGAGGTAAGAAGCTCGTCACTTTTAGCATATTAGCACTTGTCTGCCCCAGATAAGATCTGCATGATTCCTTGAAGATGTAACTACTGTTATTATTTTCTTGGGGTTGCTTCCAAACTGTTCTTTTGCTTTAGCACAACACAGATATTAACTGACATTACGTTTATCAAGAATATTAATTCTGCACCCGATGACAAACTGCATTGGACACTTCTCTTTGTGTAATAGAGAAAGCCTGGCCCTCTGAGCCTCATTGCTACTTGCAGTGTGCATTTAATTTTTAATATTTCTTCTTATAATGTGTTTCATGTCTGCTTATTGAACTCTTTATCTGGTAGCCCCACCACAGTAGTCTAGTGGCTAAGGTACTCGGCTGAAATCCCGGCTGCGGTGGCTGCATTTCCGATGGAGGCGGAAATGTTGTAGGCCTGTGTGCTCAGATTTGGGTGCACGTTAAAGAACCCCAGGTGGTCGAAATTTCCGGAGCCCTCCACTACGGCGTCTCTCATAATCATATGGTGGTTTTGGGACGTTAAACCCCACATATCAAACAATCAATCTGATATCTTAACTGAAATCGGTTTCGAGCTACTAATATAACTTTTGAGTTATAACACTCGATAGACTCTCATTGTCATCTCAAAATTAAGTAGCTAATTAGACATAAGTTGGTCAAAAGTTTTGCATAAGGATATTCCCAAGGGTCCATTTTATGCCGCCATGCTACTGGTTTATTTTTAATATTTAAGTAAGCACACAAAATTTTTTTTTTTAAGTGTCCTGGACATACTGGTTTAGTGGATATGGTGCTCAACTTCTGATCCACATGTCGCGGGATCAAATCCCGGTTGTGGTGGCCGAATTATATTGCCTTATCAACAACTTTTACAAGAAGCCAATTACGAAAGTATGTAAAATGTGCACACAAATATAGACAGCTTTATGGCACTCACCAATGTCTCATAATCTAAGTGCAGGAAATGGAATAGCTATAGCTTAATTTGTTGTGAAATGGCACAGGGATGACTGACAGCAACTGCTCAAAAATTGAGAGCTGAGAAAATGAAGCTCAAATAAATTTCAGCTGGAAGCTGAAAAAACAGAACTAGGAAGAAAGCTGGCTTTATTTTTCATTGGAGAAATGCAGCATTGGTGCTATCTTGAGCTCCAACCTTTATGATGATGCCAATATGGTGGCACTGTGCCAAGGGAAACCTTCAAACTTGCATTTTGCTATGCCCAATTTTCACATGACTTTTTACAACAGCCCACCAGTAAATTCTTGTTTCTCAACTTCTACTACTTATTTTGGTCAAAAATCACACTATGATGTAACACATGGTCTCAGGATTACAGAAAAAAATGATTAAAAAACTGAACATTTTGACCAAATTGACGATTCCCTTTGCCACATCTCCCCTAAAGTGAGAGTATTGCTTTCACCTTTAACTGACAAGGGTGTTTATCCAAAACTTTTAGACTGTGGGAGCACGTGTTCCTCATATCCTGAATGGCTCGTGTACTGCTTGAGCGATGCCTTTGGGCTAAGCACTCAAATTGTGACGTGTCAGCATCTTTTCCTCCGTTATTTTCTTTTCGTTTCCAGGTTGACTGGTCCGAAGCTGATGCAGACTCCACAGAGGTAACACTCTTTCGCATTCTCATTGCTTTTTGACTTTGTCTGTAAAAAATATGTCAAGTGCATTGCTTGTAATTTGCTGTAAAGCATAAAGTAATATACTCGACAGAGAATAGGCTCCTAAACCTATGAGTGAGTAAGGCCTATCTGAAGTGCATTCCTTTTTTTATCTAAAAAAAAACAGCACTGGAGTGACATAACTGAAAATGATATTAACAGGAAAATTGCTTCTGTAAACTTTAATCATTTCTTGCAAAACGTTTTTTCCTCTCTGTGCAAGAAAACAATGTCCAGTAATTTTCGCAGTATTTTCCTTTAGTTATTTCATTTCACTTATTTAGAAGATACTGTCATTACTAAAAACCAGGCAAGGTGGCAAGCAAAATAATAAACGTTTAAGCACACACAGGGAAATAATCAAATTCTATGAGAATATACAGGTGTTGATCAAATACAAAAGAGGAGAGGTAAGTATAAACAGTAATACAAATAACAAACAGTCTAAAACACCTCACTAACTGGCTAGAAAAACTGCTGTTCTTTTCATTCTTTCACGATGTTGTAATCTGCCAGCATGATTTTCAATTTCAGTGCTTAGGCCGCGGTGGTCTAGTGGCTAAGGTACTCGGCTGCTGACCCACAGGTTGCGGGTTTGAATTCCTGCTGCGGCGGCTGCATTTCCAATGGAGGCGAAAATGTTGTAGGACTGTGCTCAGATTTAGGTTCACGTTAAAGAACCCCTACCGCAGGGGTGCCTGCGCAAGTAGGCATTTGGTGTGTAGCGACACCACGAACCCGAGCTAACGGGGGAGTTTCGACTCCCTCCCACGCCTAGCCGTGCGTGGCTTTGCCGTGTCCGAGGAAAAGGGGATCCTGGGGGTTGAGCCGACGCTGGGTGATTGGACCGTTAAGGCCCCCCGGCAGAGGCAACACACCCCTTTGGCCCCGGCTTCACGTAGACGGCACCCCTGAGCTGACCCACCCAGGGGAATCGGCAGTCGCCTTTTCCTATCTCTCTCTCCCTACATCTTCGTCTTTATCTCTTACTATTTATCTGTCCTGTCTTCTACTCTCTTCCGTTTACTTCCAAACTTCCTGGCGGCTAGGGTTAACCCTGTGCAAATAGCCTACCTTGGTCTAGGTGCATTGGGTTATAGTGGCGTTGTACGGCTGGCGTCTGCAGGTTTCAGCATTTGTAAACTTGTAGCGTCCCCTCGTTGGGCTCCGTGGTGGGTGGCTGCCAACGCTGCTGAACAACATAAGGAAGACATGCATGGAGCATTCCCACTACTGTCTGATCGTACCGGCCTAAAGCCGGTACGCACCGATGATCTCACCAGAGAAGGATTGGCCACCCTGGTGCAGTATCTGGCCACCCCCTCCCGTAGGCATTCGTCAATTAACTCACGGCCCTCAGTCCCCACCAGCTGCGGAGCAACTGACCACGGCGGGGGTCAGATCTGCAAAGCAGCAGAGGGTGCTAGGAATCTCTGGATACGGACAGGCCACCATTGGAACTTGAACTTAGCAACGTTTAACGTTAGAACGTTATCTAGTGAGGGAAGTCTAGCTGTATTATTCGAGGAGCTAGAAGGCATTAAATGGGATATAATAGGGCTGAGTGAGGTTAGGAGGACAGATGTGGCCTATACTGTGCTACAGAATGGGCACGTCATTTGCTGTCGGGGCTTGGCAGACAGAAGAGAACTGGGAGTAGGGTTCCTAATTCACAGAAACATAGCTGGCAACATAGAGGATTACTATAGCATTAATGAAAGGGTGGTAGGCATTGTAATTAAACTGAATAAAAGATACAAAATGAAGGTAGTACAGGCTTACGCGCCTACATCCAGCCATGATGACGCTTCAGTTGAAAGCTTCTATGAAGACGTGGAATCGGCAATGAGTAAGGTGAAAACACAGTATACTATAGTAATGGGCGACTTTGATGCAAAGGTAGGGAAGAAGCAGGCTGGAGACCAGGCAGTAGGAGATTATGGCATCGGCACTAGAAACGCCAGAGGAGAGCTACTAGTAGAATTCGCAGAACGCAATAATCTGCGTATTTTGAATACCTTCTACCGAAAACGAGAAAACCGCAAGTGGACATGGAGGAGCCCTAATGGCGTAAATAAGAACGAAATAGACTTTATAATGACTGCACACCCAGGAGTCGTGCAGGATGTGGAAGTGGTTGGCAAGGTAAGATGCAGTGACCATAGAATGGTACGGGCTCGAATCCGCCTAGACTTGAAGAAGGAACGACAGAAACTGATACGCAAGAGGCCAATCAATGAGCTAGCTCTGAGAGGGAAAGTACAGGAATTCAGAGTGTCACTGCAGAACAGGTACTCTGCTCTTAGCAAGGAAACCAACCTTAGCGTAGATACAATGAATGATAATCTGACGAGTATCATCACGGAGTGTGCAGTGGAAGTTGGAGGCAGGGTAGCTAGACAGGACACCGGCAAGCTTTCTCAGGAAACGAAGAACCTAATTAAGAAGAGTCAAATCATGAAAGTGTCAAGTACAACAGACAAAATAGAACTGGCAGAGCTTTCGAAGTTGATTAATAGACGTAAGGTACGCGATGTAAGAAGGTATAACTTGGAGAGAATTGAGCACGCTCTGAAAAACGGAGGAAGCGTCAAAGCAGTGAAAAGGAAACTTGGGATAGGCAAAAGGCGGATGTATGCACTAAGGAACAAAGAAGGCAAAATAACTACCAATATGGATAGGATAGTTAAAATAGCGGAGGAGTTTTACAGAGATCTGTACAGTAGCCGGGACAACCACGACTTTAATACTATAAGAATTAGCAGTAACCCAGATGACACCCCACCAGTAATGATAGAAGAAGTCAGAAAAGCTTTGGAGAGCATGCAAAGAGGCAAAGCTGCTGGTGAGGATCGGGTAACATCAGATCTGCTGAAAGATGGAGGACAGATTGTGTTAGAAAAACTAGCCACTCTATTTACGAGGTGTCTCCCGACGGGAAAAGTACCAGAGTCTTGGAAGAACGCTAACATCATCTTAATACATAAGAAAGGAGATGACAAGGACTTGAAGAATTACAGGCCGATCAGCTTGCTCTCTGTAGTATACAAGCTATTTACAAAGGTAATTGCTAGCAGAGTAAAGAAAACATTAGAATTCAATCAACCAAAGGAACAAGCAGGATTTAGAACAGGCTACTCAACAATTGACCACATTCATACTATCAATCAGGTAATAGAGAAATGCTCAGAGTATAACCAACCACTATACATAGCCTTCATAGATTACGAGAAGGCGTTTGATTCAGTAGAAATATCAGCCGTCATGCAGACACTGCGGAATCAGGGCGTAGATGAAATATATATAAACATTCTGGAAGAAATCTACGGGGGATCAACTGCTACCATAGTGCTTCATAAAGAAAGCAACAGAATACCAATAAAGAAGGGTGTAAGGCAGGGGGACACAATCTCCCCAATGCTATTCACTGCGTGCTTACAGGACGTTTTCAGAAGCCTAGAATGGGAACAGTTAGGGATAAGAGTTAATGGAGAGTACCTCAGTAACCTGCGCTTCGCCGATGACATTGCATTGCTGAGTAACTCAGGGGACGAATTGCAACTCATAATTACGGAGTTAGACAAGGAGAGCAGAAAGGTGGGTCTTAAAATTAATCTGCAGAAAACGAAAGTAATGTACAACAACCTCGGAAAGGAGCAGCGCTTTGCGATAGGTAATAGTGCACTTGAAGTTGTAAAAGACTATGTCTACTTAGGGCAGGTAATAACCGCAGAGCCTAACCACGAGATTGAAGTAACTAGAAGAATAAAAATGGGGTGGAGCACATTCGGCAGGCACTCTAAAATTATGACAAGTAGATTGCCGCTGTCCCTCAAGAGGAAGGTATATAACAGCTGTATCTTGCCGGTACTTAGCTACGGAGCAGAAACCTGGAGACTCACAAAGAGGGTTCAACTTAAATTGAGGACGACGCAGCGAGCAATGGAAAGAAAAATGGTAGGTGTAACCTTAAGAGACAAGAAGAGAGCAGAGTGGATTAGGGGACAAACGGGAGTTAAGGATATCATAGCTGCAATAAAGAAGAGGAAATGGACATGGGCCGGGCATGTAGCACGTAGACAGGATAACCGCTGGTCATTAAGGGTCACCAACTGGATTCCCAGAGAAGGGAAGCGGGGTAGGGGGAGACAGAAGGTTAGGTGGGCAGATGAGATTAAGAAGTTTGCGGGTATAAATTGGCAACAGCAAGCACAGGACCGGGTTAACTGGCGGAACATGGGAGAGGCCTTTGTCCTGCAGTGGACGCAGACAGGCTGATGATGATGATGATGATGATGATGATGATGAAAGAACCCCAGGTGGTTGAAATTTCCGGAGCCCTCCACTACGGCGTCTCTCATAATCATATGGTGGTTTTGGGATGTTAAACCCCACATATCAATCAATCAATAAATTTCAGTGCTTAGAATGAGGCTCGCATATTCTTTGGCATTGTGATTAGAAGCTGTGCAAACTCACACTGCTTAGTTCTTAGTAATAAAAAAGAATGTGTTACTTTATAAATTCCTGGATTGGTGTCAACACTATGTGTGAATTAGGTACCACATTGTAACTCATCCTTGCAGATCCCCAGCTTCCCAGAGTTGGAGGAGGTAGTGTCAACTGCCATCAAGCGCCTCGGTGGTCGAGTGTTCCCCAAGTTGAATTGGAGCAGTCCGAAGGACGCCACGTGGATCGCCACAAACAACAGCCCCCTGTGCACATGTTTTGCGGACATATGCCTCCTGCTCAAGAGTTCCGACTTTGTCACGCATGACTTGACACAGCCGTAAGAAACTTCAACTGCCGCACCATCATAGGTGCACTGAAAAGAAATAGTGTAGAGTCGTGCGCGTTCAGAAAGCACAGATCAGATTGCCTGCCATGGCATCCACATTACTAAATGAGGGAGGGCTCTAGTGATCTTTGGTTAATTCAATGTCCCGTCTATCCATGGGACACAGCAGACAGTATTGAAACACAAGAAACCACAAGTCAGAGGCTCACCTTCTAATCTTTCTTTACATTAGCAAGAATGTAGGTGCACACCAGTGTTCGATGAATGTGCAGTGTTGTACTGGCATAGGAATAAAGAATTGCGTCTGATGATTGAGGCATGGCATATCGATAATAGTGGTAGAGCCTGCATGAGCCCACCGTTGATTAACTTGCGTAAAGATGAAATGAAATACCTTAACAGTTATTTTTCGCTTAGATTTCCACGTGGGCCTGATTGATAGGTTCGCATATTGCATCAGTACGCGCAGATATGTTTTTGTGGCTTCTTTCTTTTCTGCGGCAGTGCGCACTTTCATTTGTTAGTAAATGTTTGCGATGTCCTGATTTCCTTCTTCTGTCCATGTTTGCATGCTCTGTCTTTTTAGAGTGAGTATGTACCAAGTATCTCGGCTCTCTTGTTATTCTATTCTCCTCGCCCCGCCACGGTGGTCTAGTGGCTAAGGTACTCGGCTGCTGACCCGCAGGTCGCGGGATCAAATCCCGGCTGTGGCGGCTGCATTTCCGATGGAGGCGGAAATTCGTAGGCCCGTGTACTCAGATTTGGGTGCATGGTAAATAACACCAGGTGGTCGAAATTTTCGGAGCCTTCCACTTCGGCGTCTCTCATAATCATATACAGTAGAATCCCACTACAACGAAATTAAAAGGGCGCGGAAAAAATTTAGTTGAAGCGAAAATTTCGTTATAGTGAAATCGAGAAAATATAGCCCATCTGAAGTAACAAAACAAAGGAAAGTTTATTCTCAAAATTCAAAGTGTCCGCTGCCTTTTATTCTATCCCAGCGGCGTCACGACAAGATTTTCACCCACGCATAGGGAAGCCAATGTGAAAAGCAAGCTGGAAAAATGACTACAACCATTTTCGTGAACGAACCAAACAGTTGCATTAACACGTTAGCACCAGCAGCTGTCCGCCAACAAAATGCCGAGATGGGGGCAGGGTATCGTGGAGCGGTGACTTTTGCCATTTTTAATAACTACCATTCCCGGCTAGCTGATTTTGTTGATAATGCGAGCGAACAGTCGCTCTGATTAGTTACCACACTGGTCAAGCGCGAACAAAATGATAAGCATTCAAATCGGAAAATGCATCGTTCTGCAGATGCACCCAGCAGCTGCGCGAAGGAAACCATGAACTAAGCATCAGCTTCGGATCGTCTGCAGCTATACAGTAAACCTAATCTTTAACATTTTGATGCATTTTCAGGACCTGAAAGTACGTCGACGAAGTTTAAAACACGCCTCGGCACCACCAGAAACTACCGCAGTTCAACAAGCATGAACGCCGCCATTGCTCGATAGTGATGTCAATGAGACTGCCCTGCTTTTGCCAGTGACAAAAGCAGGGCAGTCTCATTGTCATCGCTATCAAGCAATGGCGACGCTCATGCTAGTTAAACTGCGGTAGTTTCTGGTGGTGCTGAGGCGTGTTTTAAACTTCGTCGACGTACTTTCAGGTTCTGAAAATGCATCAAAATGTTAAAGATTAGGTTTACTGTATAGCAATAAATATCTGAGCCCAGAATCGCATCGTGAAATTTCGTTGAAGCGGGACGGCAGAAGAAAAAGTGTTCGTTGTGGCGACAATATTTATGCATTGCCTCCTATGGACTGCTTACGGGGAACCGTAAATTTTTCGTTGTAGCGGGAATTTCGTTGAAGCGGCGTTTGTTGTAGTGAGGTTCGACTGTAGGGGTTTTGGTACCTTAAACCCCACAAATCAATTAGTCAATTATTCTATTCTTCTCTTCTTTCTATATTGTGTGCATGTAAAAAACCCTTAGGTATTCTGACCATCTGGTAAACTTTTTTTTATTTCACCTGTAAACAGTTAAGATATTTAGGCAGCATTTGTAAATGTGTTTTTTTAACTTTCCTACCTGGTTCGTTGCTTCCCCCGTGCCCAGATTTAAAGCTTGCACAGACTGGAACAAGGGCACAGACATTGAGAACCTCTTTCAGTATGAGCTCATCCTGAGAAAGTGGGTGGAAATTGACCCAAGCACAGAGTTTCGATGCTTCGTGAAGGACTCTGTTTTGATAGGCAAGTTCTTTTTTCCTTACTAATGGCACTGCCGATGCACAGAGCACGTTGCTCGTCAATGTAAATAGAGAACAAAAAAAAATGTCCACTAAAAGTATGCATGTACTAAAAAATTACTAGATTAATCACCACTATAAATATGTGTCACACTGTTGACAGGGATCTTTTGTCTTTTTGTTTTCAGGCATTTCACAACGAGATTACACGCACCATTACTATCACATTGAGGAGCAGGAGGCGAACATTGTTCAAGACATAATGTCATTCTTTCACGAGAGAATCAAGTCGAAGTTTGCATCTGCCTCATGTAAGCATCTGTCAGTCATTATGTATACTTCAAAAAAAAAAAATTCAGAAGCTTTCCCAACCTAAATAAGTTTGACATCTGCATGTTTGACCTGCTAGAAGTGGAACAGCTGCGTCATTTGCGCCATTGTTCGCCAAACTTGTTCATCAGTGCCATCATTTGCCAAACCACCCCTGCTGCGCCTAACTTGTTTTTCAGTGCCGAACTGCATCGCAGCACCCGAATTTAGCCCTAAGGTATGACAGCCATGAAGCCCCGGACAGGAAAACATGGTTGAAACGTCGTGCTCTCGGTGTCATCGAAACTGTTATAGTTTCGATTCCTTCAAGGCTGTGACCTCTCGAATAGCAGCTGGGAGCCTTGATTTTAAGGGCACGGTTGTGATGGATGGCGCGCATGCTGTCGATGCAAACATCAGTGTATATTCTTTTTTATGCTGTGTTCTCAACACGATGAGACTGTGCGAAAAGAGTGTATCACACCAGCGTTTTGTATAGCTAAGCAATATCGTATCCAAAAGAGTTAACTGCCAGCTTTTGTGCCACATTACAATTTGTTGCTATCGCATTAATTGCTTCTTCCTTGCTGTGAAACTGATTTTTCTTAACTTAATTCTTAACGTTAAGAAAAAATTATGATTATAATGGTGCTCAAAAGAACTGGAAGTGGTGTCCTGTTCTTTGGAACAGCCCAGCAAGAACTGGTGCACAGGATTTCTCATCGAGTACACGCGCAAATTCTCACTCATTGCGCCGCTGTGCTCTGTTAGACGGTGCTTATCAACTCAACGGTTGATGCTCGGGTGTTAAGGCTGAAAGAAGGGGCAGCTGCAAATAGCTAAAGAAGTCACTCTCACCGTAAGGGCGAAGCAGTGAATGCAATAACAACAAATTATAATATTATACGAAGTAAAACTGCGACCTTACTGTTTGATTCTGATCTCACATAACTCTACAAAGCGCTGCTGTAAGACAATGTGGCTACGCCAGGGAGAGCAACACTTTTCGCGTAGTCTCTCTGCAACGAGTGTTGTCTGTGTACTTAATGTGTATATTATTTTTTGTTTGTTGTGTTATATTTATCATATATTCTTATTCCCATTCTGCAGAAATGCCGTAACGAGATTGCAGTTTTTGAAAATAAATAACTAAATTAATAAAAATGGGAGGGAAGCACATACAAGTCTATGCGAGCCGATGGCTGATGGCGAGCTAGGGCATGCATCAGCGATCGCTATCGTGCCTTTTGAGGCAATGCTCAAACTTGCTGATCTTGCATCAACCCACCCCGCTTGTCTTTTTATGCTCGTTCAAGACGGGCGGGGTGGTAACATCGCCGTGCTCAGGAGGCCTGCTTCGATAGCAGGCCTCCTGAGCACGGCGATGTTACCGAATGCACTCTCTGAGCGACAGCAGAGATGGGCTGGCTTGTTTGATCTCTGCTTCAGCGAACGTGGCTGAAGCAGAGATCAAACAATAGTAAGGGTGTTAAAATAGTAAGGGTATTGCACAATTTAGTTTAGTGTTTGAATAACGCAGCATCAGACAAATGTTGCTTCATAAGTGCTGTGAAATGGGGTTACATCTTCTCTGAACGTTCTCTCTGGCTGCTTCAAGCTTTCTTTAAAAGGCCTTTTTGAATGCTCCAAGATTGCTACAAAAGGCACTTTTGCAACCCGCCGCGGTGGTCTAGTGGCTAAGGTACTCGGCTGCTGGCCCGCAGGTCGCGGGTTCGATTCCCGGCTGCGGCGGCTGCATTTCCGATGGAGGCGGAAATGTTGTAGGCCCGTGTGCTCAGATTTGGGTGCACGTTAAAGAACCCCAGGTGGTCGAAATTTCCGGAGCCCTCCACTACGGCGTCTCTCATAATCATATGGTGGTTTTGGGACGTTAAACCCTACAAATCAATCAGTCAAAGGCACTTTTGCCTGCTCCCAGGTCTGCTACCAAACCCTTGTACTCTGTTCCACCCCTGTGCTATTTTTCTTTCTTTCAATAGCATTAGGCTATCCTCCCTCCAAACTTTTTCCTTCATGCATACTGTTAATTGGACCTTTGCCTATGTGCTTGGCAGTGAAACACTGCAGTTGCTGCAGGCCGCAACGACTGTCCTGCATTCATATCCAGGCAATAGTAAATTGTGGCAATGCAAAACGACAGATGATTTAGGTTAACGATTAGATGTTCATATTAGAAACAGGTGATTTTCAACAAAGCAATGTTTGAGATAACACCCGTTACACTTAAATCTCACAATAGTGAACCTCAGTTTTAACAATTATTGCAGATTAACGACGTTTTTGAAATTCCCCCTTCAAGTGTTTATTAGTTTGTTGTAAAAATATTTTGCTACTACAAATTTCAGAATACCGAATGTTTCAGAATACTGTATCGAATATTGTCCCCCTTATATCTCCGCAACACTTCAAAACAAGGAATTTTAAAAAGTTACTTGCGACTGTAAATATAATGCCCAGCTCCATAACTGCCACTATCAACCTCATCATCTGAACGCCCACATATTTCCTTTCTCCATGGCCCGCCCTAATCAAATGTGTGATAGCCCTATTGCCATCATCATCGCCTGGTACTCGTGTTTCGCCTCAGGCTTCACCCCTGTGCCTTTGTTTTTGTCAAGCAGCTTTACCTGCTGCTTGTCACACGGCTGTTTTGTAGCCCTTTGGTTGGTGGTCGAACGTTCAAGATGAGCTGTGGATGCATCACGAAAGAAGTTCTACCACAGTGACAAACGTGATGCGACTATCCTATGGGATGAAGTCGTCCATGATTACCCGTGCATGCTTTACTAAAGCTCGTACACTACGCACTCTGCGTTCATGAGCCATGCACGTGAGCTTAGCTGACGACTGATGAGATCCATACCATCTGTCGTGATAAGAAAACGTTGACGAGAGCAAAGATAACAATGAAACAGCACGTGCAAACCATCGTGAAGAATTCGTATTTAAAGGCGAAGTACGTCAATTTTTTTTATGATGTCAGAATAATGGTGCTTTTATGTTCCCGAGACACTCTTGTCACCCAACCGATAGTTAAAACGCTCAATAAATTTGACAATAAGTAGCAAAAAATCACAATACTGACACTGAAACCTAACCGAATGCACTTCCACGTATGACGTAATCCTTTGCCCCCTGCGGCTATCGGCTAAAACACTTATGCTGTTATGCTGAATTTGTGGCGAATCCTGTGCGGCACACTACACAACACCACTTTCCACCTATCGCGTGCCCATCAACACGAAAAGACAAATTGCATGTTCAACCAAAAAAGTGCCGGCCGAAACCACTCAATTCTTAGTAGACAAGCACACTCTGCAGTGGCCCATTAGTTCCGTCACTGCCGCTTTGCAAAAGTCAATGTTACACACACAATGTTGCCATTTATTCTGGCAAGCGAGGTGAGCGGTCACAAGCAAGCTATAAATTTCATTTGAGAAGAATCTGCGAAACTCTCAAGCCTGAAATTTGGCATGAGTGACCCAAACGTGCAAATAAACATACCAGTGAAATTCATTGAAATCCACTGACCTCGAAAAATCGCCGCAGTTTGCTTTTAACACCGATGCTTCACAGTGTGTGAGTAGGATATGCAGATTTAAAAGATCATCTTTCAGGAGTCAGGCTGCTCACATCAGGATAGATTGCGTTATTCCTAAAATAAACATGCTCTGGTTCCGTAATATTTCGTGTATGTGTTTTTTTGTGTGCGCTTATTAGAGCATAATGCAGTTGCGAGTGTATATATAGCCCAGGTTGGTGACTTAGGTGCTTGCATTTACAAGTTTTGTGCGATTCTTAATACCTTCGTCATGACTTTTCAAAATAAGAATGATTTTTAGCAGTTCCTTGAGATTTATTGTATTGGATTTCACTAGTTATAAGTTAAGTACACAAATATGCATGTGAACGACGCACTTTGAAGCAGTGTGTCTCTGTACACTTGCCATCGCCAGCCTTTTTTTTTTTTTCTCATATGCATCATTACTGCAGCCGCTGAAGCCTGCAACTCGGCTACACTTGACAAGCATCTTCACTTTGGATGCAATGAAATTGTTCTAGGCAGTTCTACTTCCACCGTGTCATCTATTGGCATTATGTGGCCATGCGCGCGTCTTTGTCATTTACATTACGTACCATGTTGGCTTAGTGTCTAAAGTGTCACTGTGATGAGCACGAGAAAGCAGGTACACATTATAGTCGATGTGGCTGACAAAATGAAAAAAAGATCCTCGTTCAGTAGCATTTAGATGCACCTTAAAGTACAAAAAAAAATTGTCCTATATCCAGGTGAATTCATTATTCTAAGATTTTTACTTCGACTTAACAGAACAACTAATTACAAATTAACATAGATGTTTTGCCACCTCTGTGGGTGGCATCCTCAGTATACGCTGGCAACAAATCAGCAGAGGTTGCTCAGTCCACCAGCCATAGATGCCCTTGTAAACATCCAATTGGGGGCTACGCTTGTTGCTACAAGCTGATGTGTCGCAACGAATGAACCACAATTCCAGGAGTTTTTTTCCATGTGGGTACATGCACATGTGAGGTACATTAAGAGTACCCCACATTTTCATAGCTAATGCGGCAGGCCCCATAGTCATGCAGTGCTTTTAGGACGTAAATGTTTCAAACTTATGGTGATTATCTAACAACTTCCTAAATGTTTAATTTTGTTACAGTCCTGAGCAGTGCATGTGATTGTGCCTTGATTGTTGCCACTCGCAAATAAGGATTGTTTTGCTTCGTCTTTGCAGATGTGTTTGACGTATACAGAAAAAGAAAGGCAAGAATTTATTATTCAACTTCTTGTGACATGTTCGATGGACATAGTTATCTTTAAATTGAAATGCCCAGCTTTAATATCATGTAATGGCTCAAGTCATGCAGCTAAAGTGTACCTTTGTGTGCTTCTGAAGCTGTTTTGCACTATTTTTCGCCATCTTTAGTGGTCTTTTTTTCCCACAGTGCCGATAAATATTGAGAAATTTAGTTTTCAACTTCACTTGCCTCCTAGCCCCTTTTTGCCTAAAGATGTAAATCTTACTGGCTTATATGTTTGCCCATTTTAATATTGTGGTTGAATAGAACTATAGTATTATTAACATAGGTGTAACAAGTTATGAGATATGTACTTAGAAGCTAATGTAAAAGTTAGCTCATCATGCTTTATTAGAGTGAGCATTCTGCCACTGTAGGGAAATCAAAAATGCCATATCCATCTCCCAGACAATATTGGCTTCATAGACACCAATCTTTGTTCGGTTGAACCCGCCAATTCATCAGCATGACCCCGTGTGCTCATACTGGTCACGGTGTTTACGATTTCAAGAGCAATGAAACATACATTAGCAGTTTAACATTGTTCATGTGCCATGTATTGGCATAAGAAGCTGTAGACAGGGCATCAGAATTACCTTAACACTGCTTCAGGAATGAAAGATAATTGACTGATTCTCGGACTGTCCCAGGTTGTTCTTGCTTTCTCACCGGAGTCGTCATAGTCCAATTTCTTTTGCGTAGCCATTGTTGCAATCAATATTTTTTTATTATTATATCAACATGCAAACTTCTGAATATCAGATATAAGGAATATGGTATTTTTTGTTTTGCATGTCGGTTGCATAGTGACGAAATGGTTCAACTCTGTGTAGCTATTTTTAGTATGGTCCAGCCAGACTATCGTGTTTTGACAGTATTGAACGATGTGTTTTGTTGCGCATAAGCTAACAACTTTACTTAGCCATTTCTCTGATCGACTTGCTTCAGGATCTTGTAAAGCTTCTCGACTTCAATCCGTTTGGCGCTCATACTGACTCCTTGCTCTTTGATTGGGAAGAGCTCGAGAAGTACAAGACTGAACAAGCTCCTAAGGTGAGTGCTGTACATTCGTAGAGGTTCCTTGCTGCAACGATTACTGTTTCCCGGCCAAGCTGTAGTGGTTTAAAAGTTTTGATACCTTTGTAGTGTCATAGAGTAAGATCAACTTTGTATTTACACTTGGCGAACTGAGTGGCCGTTGCTGTAACATTGGTGTAGTGTGGTCCAACACACTCATGCACCAAAAAAGTGGCACTCGTTTGCAAGTACACGTGTGCATGGTGTGGCAGAATCGTAGCTTCACACAGAAGTCGCATCAACAGGTGTCGCACTGGATGTACCATACCAGACCAGCAGCATGATGGGCATGATTTACTTTGAGAAATAACATCCTGTTACGATTAGTGCTAAGGCAACACGTTGGTGGTCGAGCTTGTTGAGGCAGCCCTAAGCTTGTGAAAGGTGTGGTTCATAGAGACATTCTGGAGGCTGCGAATCTAGTATGTCTATGACGTTTATACTGGGATTGAGTGTGTGACAGTAAAGTATCTCCAAGCTAGTGGTGTGATACAGATGGCAGTAGGACGCAGAGAGTGCTTACGCACGTTGACTTTATCTTGGTGTTGAACTGTTTAACATGCTTCCCGAGGCTTACCCTGAACTTGGACGTTTGTATTGCACACACACACGTATCTGTATCACTTCTTGTTCTCTTTCAGTTGCCAATATTTCGATACATGAAGGAGAATAGGGGCGTGCAGCCCAGTCCATACCGTCACTATGCCCTACCTCGGGATGTTGTCGACTTGTGTGCCGGTGAAGACGCACAAAAGCTCATTGATCTCATGAGGCTGGTAAGGTTCTTTTGTGCAGCAATGTTTCAATAACTCATCATTGCAGTCTTATTACCTGTGCTAAATGGCTACTTTCGATCCGGTTCAAAATGTTTTGCATAATTAGTTTCTCTTCTGATGTGTGTGACTGGAACTGTCTCCTCTGACGTGTATGACATGTGCGACTGAAACTGAGCAGTTTGACATGATTAGTGATGCTACCAGTCAATGTATACTGCCTTGTGCATTCGGTAAACCCCTTACGCAGCATTTAATACAATATTTATATCAATTTACCCTAGCAGTTTTTTTTTTGTACACTAGGGTGATAGTGATCGGTTCAAAAACAATTAGGCCCCAGAAATTTCATTGTTCTGGTGGGGATCTGTGATTTACTACTTCGCCTGGGTGTTGGCAGGGGGTGTGCCAAGGGGGCGCTTAGTTCCCCAATCCAAATGAACACCTGCCCTTCGAGCCCCTTCTGCAAAACCACCTGACCCCCTCGCCACCATTCAGCAGGAGTTTGGTCAAAACAAGCTCCTCCTGATGCCCATGCAACTTAGTATTCATCATGTTCTTCGTTTGGTGTTCAAGGGTTCCACACTTTTTTAGCGTGGGCAGAAAACGCCGATAAGTAGTCAAGGATGCGCCATTGTAGCGCAGCATGCGGCTGGGAATTTAATATTAATTCTCCGTCGGGCTAGAAATTGCTCTCTCTTCTCTCTACAAATAATGCTATGCATCTGAATTACTCCGCCATATACCCAAAGTCCTTGGCTGTTGGCTGATTTGAGCATCGTGATCTGCATTGTTACCGTGGCTGCCATGCGCTGCTGCCGCATGCAGTGGCGTAACTAGGGGGGGGCAAGGGGGTACAAGTGCCCCGGGCGCCACTAGGGAGGGGGCGCCAAGCCGAGTCCTCGGGTTGGCGCCCCCTGGAAAGGTTGTCAATGTTTTTTTCCGTAAAACCGCCTGGAAGGGGGGAGGGGCGAGGTTGTAATGTACGACTGGAAGTGGGGATGGTGGTGAAGGAAAGGGTTGCCGCAATGGCTTTTGCATCGGGAAAAGGATCCTCTATTTTCATTTTGCTGCGCTACCTCCGTGCCTTCCCATGACCCTCGGCTAAGCTTTGTTTTGTGCTCCGCAGCACTGGGTTAGATGAGTTTCAGCGAACCCCACCAGCCTCCCAAACCACTTACTGAAAGCTTCCCTGAAACCAACCACGTACGTAAACAAAATAAAATAAAAAAGTTCGAATGCACCTTTTTTGAGTAAGAACAGAAAACTCCAACGAAATAGCCGATCGTCCAACGACTAATCGTCCACGCAGCGGCGGAAGGAAGGGCGAATATAATCCGTGACCTCGGCACCAAAGGCTAAACAAAGGCGTTTATTCGCAGAGTTCTCTGGAGGAAAGACGGAGAAAGCGTGACACGACGGCGACGTTTGTTGATTCCCTGCATCGCGGGCGCCAGCAAAGCAATAGAAGGGCGGGGGTCAACGTTTCCCACATGCCATCCACCGCCATGGGCAGGTTCATCCTTTGGCCCAAAGAACACGCACCTGCGAAAAAAGCGCAGAGCGTAGTGTACCCGACAGCATGTGCCGACTGCCCCGCTTCGTACGTTGGAGAAACCAAGAACTTCCCTGAAAGAATGCGGCCGCACAAGGATGACCTCCATCAATGGAACAGCGAACGGAGCGAAACGGCAGAACACTCCGACCAGTTTAACCCCCATACCAGACCCGAGGGCGCGGTGTCTAGCTGGTTGCTTTGTTTTGTACTCACCCTGCATTCCTTGGGATGCACAAATAGCGCGAAAGCTTAGGTACGAGAAACTTGGGCCTGGGAAGCGCCCGTGCCGTCAAGATTTTTGCAGTGTGGACTGGAAGAGAACAATGACGGGTAAGGGACTTCCGGAAGTTTGAATAAAAAAAGAAAAATACTATACAAAAACGCGGGCGTAGCTCATCGAAATCAGAACTGGTGGCCCTTGGCCTCCGAAATGGCCCGCCGCGCGCCAGTAGGCAATCGCGGAAGCCTACATTAGCGCTTTTAATGGGGGGGGGGGGGGGGGGATTTTGCACGTTTGTAACACCAGATGTTCCTTGGTCCACACCTGTCGTCCCGTGTTGGCCACCAAAAATCATGGCGCGTGCCTCACCGACGCCAGCGTGCATGGGCAGACTATCTACGCGGAAAAGGCCCATTCTAACAGCGTGCTTCTTCTAGCAAAGTAGATGCGCAAATTGTGTAGTAGTAGTAAATTAATCAGCCTTGCTCGCTCAGGAGCGTGAAGGCCGCCCACAACGCTACATATAAAATTTTTGAAAATATTTTTTTTTTACTTTTTGACCTTCGCACAAATAGTTTTCACCACCATGAGGAACTCAATAACCAGAAACGCAGCTGCCGTTGCATAGAGAAAGAAGCAAAATTTGTTTTCAAGACAGAGTTGATGGGTCTTATCAACTTTGTAGCAACTGTTATGTAGCAACTATCATAAAATGTCGCATAGTGAGACATTTTGCGAAAGTACTTTGCTTCATTTTACAAGTTTCATAGAATGTTACTTTATTGTTATTCAGTAAATTTCTACATACACGAAATTCATGCTCGAAATTTCTTCTTTGTAACGGTAATATTTGTCTGTTACATCTTCATGAACTTTCGAGAACGACGAGTTGTGAAACTAGTCCCTCCGTGTTGAATATGTTCTATATTTTTTGCCTCCTAAAGTTATATAGGCGCTTAAAAAGAAAACAAGGTTCCTTTTCGGGCTGCTTGGTGAGATGGGCATAAAATATAAAATATTCAATCAAATCGAAAATACTAATTTTCAGATCCGTGTCGATCTCTCATGGAATCACCCGTCTACGATAACAATGGTTAGGAGACAAACTGCGGACATGTCTGCCGTGTAGCTAGCATACCTGTAACCGTGGTTAGCCGTAGTGCTCGTGTGACAGAGGTATTAGTGGGCTTTAGTTGAAACTGGGGTATGCCAATCAAAGTACCAAGTAAAAAAACTTTTTTGCGCTACAAGAAAAATTCGAAGTTTTGCATCTCGCATTCTCTTTAAGGCCCTTCTTCCTGCCATGTACTCGCACCTAATGTTGGATCGCGAGTCTGCGAAATTCCGCTGAGGCAGACTGTCGATCGGCAGCGCACCTGTAGGCCGGTTGAAGTTACCGGCTGTCTCCTCGATGGGCCAGGATTCCACAAAAAGCTGCTTATAGTAATCGACCTCTAAGTAGACCACGCGGGAATTGTCAAATTCGATGCGGTTGTCGTTCACCACGCTGTGCTCAGGCAGCTCAGCGAGTGTATTCCTTTTTCACTGAAACTTGCACATGTCGTTTTTATGTTGCCTCAGACTCTCGGGGAAGTTCCCCAGCTGCATCGCCCGCGAAGGGAGCGTAACTATGAGCACGTGCATACCTGCGAAGTTCAAGTATTCTGAAAAAGGTGGGGGGGAGGGATTGCGCCGATTTATCTCCCCCCCCTCTTTTTGCGCCCAAAAGAAAACTGCGGGATCAATTAAATGCAATCTTGCTTTCGTGGCGAGATGTCGCTTTAAGGTATAAAGTCTGCAACCCCCTCCATCGCGGCAATAGCTAAAGCCGCGGCGAAGCAGCGGCCATTTGCACGTGTGGTGAAGTATATGATGCCGCTTTCTAACTCGCCGAGAGCAATCACATGAATGTGTGATTAGAAAGAAAAGGAAAAGGCACGTAATTTCTGCAGCCCTATAGGGAGCACGGCGCAGTGCCCTTCGTGACGACACCGCTTCAACACCGACAGAGTAAGGGCGCGAGAAATTGACCATTTGCAGAAATCTGCAAGGCGGCTTTCCTGCAAGGTTGTTTTCTAACCAAAAAGGAAAAAAAAAGAAAACTATCGTGCCCAGTCTGCTTTTCTCGCCCACTGTGCTTTTACCACTCCTATTCTAGTGAAGGCACGCGAGTGCGACAAAACGACTTTTTCCCCCAACAATTACTGTGTGGTTGTCCCACCTCTAACGAACCCTCACATCGCATGGAGGGCGAGGCACCTGTCGTTCGTAAAGAAGGGAGTGGGGGAAGGCAAAAGCACAATGAGTGAGAAAAGCAGTTTGCGAACGAGACCTTTTGGTTGGAAAACAACTTTGCAGGAAAGCCAGCTTGCTGATTTCCGCAAATGGTCAATTGTGTCTGCTTTTGTTTTGATGAATACCGGAGAGTTCATAAGTGAGAGTGGATCACGTGATTGTGAACAAACATTTGGTTATCGTTGATGCAGCCAATCAGTTGCCCTGTGTGTGTTACTTAGTAGGCCCTCTCACAGGGTGCCGCCATAGTCCTCTTTTCGCTTCCGTGCAACAGCCCAGGAAGGAGGGATTCCTATTGGTACATGCCCTTGGAGGCGTGGTCTTGGTGTTATAAAACTACAATGTTAGGGGTTATGGGTCGATCCAGAGAAGCGAGAAACGAGGGTCAGTCAACCGAACGAGAGTGGTCAATGAGACGTACATTCGCGAGTTAAATTGTTTAGCTACCCCAGAAGCTCCACAGGCATTGAATATTGAGTCTCCGGACCGAACAAGATATCCTAGAGGCAGGCCACAACCAGTCGCTACATGACTCCATTCCTGCAAACCCCGAGTTGAAATCCCAGCTCACTTCTCCAGAGTTTGTCACCACGACGAGGGACGTCTTCGCAATAGAACTTCTGCCTAGGTGTGAGTATTTTTTACCTATGTTATTCTTTTGCACATGGATTATTACCACTACGTTGACACAAACTGCTGAGAGTATAAAGGTGTTATTCTCGGGAAAATATACAGGTTGTCCCAACTATCATAAAACCCGATTAAAAAAATGAGTAACTCCGTTACGCGAAGCAAACCTAGTGTACATTGTTCCTAGTAATTTGGAGCAACCACTTATAATTCATTCATGCATGAGAATAAATTAATGAGTAATCAAAGTATTTATAATTCCGCAAGTACTCACCTGATTATATTCATTGGAGGGCATGTTTAGTTCAATTACTGTACAGCTTGAAGCTTAGAATATACTTACACATTTAGTTTCTCATATATGTATGCATAAAGTGTTATATATGTAGCCATTGATGAGGCTATTCATGTACGATAGTTTGTATGTATGTTCCCCTATGGAACGCCGGTGTCTCCACTACTATTGCTCTTTTTTATTGTAAATGTGCTTGCAATGATTCGTATGCTATAAACACATTTTCAAATTAATTTTTTAATTTTTTTTTGTAGAAGCCATCGCCTAGTTCTTCGTAATGTTATGTTCTTGCATTTCTTATTCCAATGCAGTTGCGTTGTGTGACGAATGTACTGTGTGGTGCTAGAGGCCTAGTAAGGTGACTTATAACGTCGCCTTTAGTATCCTGCGCCACGACAATCATCTACTGTCAAACAAACGAATAAATAAATAAAGTAATTGAATGTTGAAATTACATCTAACTGCGCTATTTTCAACAACGTATTGCATCCACATTTTTTTTTTCCTGTTGATAAAGAAAGCCCACCAAATATGAAAAGTGACGCGTAACCAGACTGCTGCGTACATCAGGAAGCAGTACCCTCAAACAGGCTCAATGGGAGGTAGCCAGCGTCAAGAAATAGATGCAGAAAGAAAAAAAAAAATGTGCATGGCCCTTTGTGCCAATCCCCGGTCAAAGAAACACGCCGCTTTGAACTTACAGAGTCAGGCCGTAATCAGAACAGTGCTCCGGTCGCGTTATCAGTGGAACGGTTGACCGCTAGATATGAATAATTATAGTGACATACAGTTGAGCGAAAGGAATTCCTGCAAACTTGCAACGCATGTTGGCGCGCCCTGAACACCCTTGTCAAAATGCGGAACGCTGCTGTTTTCAGCGGACAAGAGGCAAAGCGGTTGCTTGCTGCTCTTTTTTTTCTTCCTCAGGGGGGAAGAAAAAATTTTTTTCAGCCAAGCAAAGCCATGGACCGGGTGACAAAAACAAAAAGAAAAGAGAGCGGAGCTGAAGGACGCAAGAGGAGAAGGCTACAGGCGCAGGAAGCTGAGAAGTCAAAAAAGTTTTTCGCGCCATTTTTTGAAAAACCTGGGGCAAGTACTTCATCATGTCCTTTGGAAGTAGCTCCATCTCCTGCCACTTCATTAATGTCCGTACAACTTGACGAAGGAGTCGTTCACGAAACTTCTAAACACAGTATGCTATGCGCAGACAATCCCGGGGATATTGCAGTAGAGGAGGAGGACAACGGAACCGACATTGGACTTCGGCTGGTTGAGCCTGTTGCTCTGAAGCTAAGCAAACTGGATTCCACGAAGCACCCTCAACCTATCATCTCAGAACTCGTTCAGAAGCATGACCTAGGTCTCTTAAAATTTGACACTGGTACTGGAAAAGCCGTTGTGTCTGACGCTGTACGAACGGAAATTGTTAAACTCGGGGCCATGTATTTCCAAAATCGGGAAGGACCTTTCTTGCCAACAAACAACCGATCAATGACTAAGAGTTGGTTTAAGAAGAAATTAGGTGATGGTCGTGGTGAAGAAGTCACCCGTTCGTGGCTGGCCTACTCTCCTGCCAAAAAGGCAGCATTTTGCATTTGTTGCCTCCTTTTTTCCCGCTCAGATCACCTATCATCTTTGGAACAAGAGGGGGGATTCACCAAATGGAAGGCACCCGAGAAGATCACCCTTCACGAGAATGCAAAGAATCACCGAATGTGTTTCTCACAGTGGAAAGAAATGGAAAGAAATTTGATGCATACTACGGGAATAATTGACGCTGACCTTCAGTCACAGATGGAGAAAGAAAAGCACAAGTGGCGTGAAATTTTGACGAGAGTCCTCCACTGCATAAAATTTCTTGCTACACAGAACTTGGCATTACGAGGGCATCGAGAGAGTTTTCAAACCAGCCGCGAGAACAATGTCGGAAATTTTCTTGGTCTTTTGAAGTTAATTGCCGTTTTTGACCCCGTTATGAAGCAACACCTCACATACGTTGAAAGTCATCCAGGGTCCACTTCGTACCTATCGCCTTCTGTACAGAATGAATTCATTCACATGATGGCTGTCACAGTTCGCGAGTCCTTGCTGCGAAAAATCCGTAAAGCCAAATATTATGGCATTATGTTTGACACCACTCCCGACCAGGCACACCGTGAGCAAATGTCAGAAGTTGTGCGATATGTGGAAGTTGACTTTGATAAAAAATCTGTTTATGTTCAGGAGTCCTTCCTCGGCTTTATCCATGTAAAGAACAAAGACGCCGAGAGCTTCGTTGACGTGATACTTGGCAAGCTGGAAGAGGACAGAATGAACTTACAGGACTGTCGGTCACAATGCTACGACAACGCTGCCGTGATGGCTGGACAAAAAAGTGGTGTCAGTCAAAGAATCGCGGAAAAAAACAAACTGGCAATCTTTGTAAACTGCGACAACCACTCACTGAACTTGGTTGGTGTACATGCTGCTAAGGAAGAAGCCATGATGATGACTTTTTTTGGGACCATCGAAGCACTTTACGTGTTTTTTTCTCGCTCAACGTACCGTTGGGAGAAATTAAAAAATGCAGTGCCTGTTGTTGTGAAATCAGAGTCTGAGACCAGATGGAGTGCAAGGGTCGAAGCAGTGAAGCCGGTCGGTAGATACCTTGAGAAGATACTTGAAGTTGTTCAGGAAATGTCAAATAATGACCAAGAAACGAGCGAGACGAAAAGTGATGCTGCACTACTGCAGAAGCGGATATTAAGTTATGATTTTTTGATTTTGCTGGGCTTTTGGAACAAGGTACTTGTTCGCATAGACCGTGTTCAAAAAAGACTGCAAGATCCTAAAATGAACTTTCACGATGCTGCCTTAGACATGAAAGCTCTCAGAGATCACTTTCATGAAGAAAGGGAAACTCTGGTAAGTGAGTCACTTGGTGAAGGGCTTCGTCTCTGTGAGACGTATGATGTCGACGTTGAAAGGCGTGCACGACGAAAAAAACAGATGCCTGGTGAAAAGTCGAAAGGAGAGGCGTTGACGGCTAAACAGGAAACAGAAAGGGTTATGAAATGCACACTCGATCGTCTTCATTCGGAAATCGACCAGAGGTTTACTCGCCTGCAGGACACCGACCTCAAGTTTGGCTTTCTGCTCGACATCAACAAGCTGTGCTACAGCGAAGACAAAAACGAACTAAAAACAAATTGCAACACATTTGGCAATTTCTACAGTTCCGACGTTAACGCGCAAGACCTCTATGAAGAGATTTTAGATTGTAGGCTGCTGCTTTCACGGCGTATTGACCAGACAGTATCAAGACCGGAGGAACTTCTTAAATTTATTGTGGAGTATGGTGATGATGGCGTATTCCCCAACCTTCGCGTCGCCCTTCAGATGATGTTAACCATTGGAGTTTCCATCGCTGGCTGTGAGAGGTCCTTCAGCAAGCTGAAGCTAATACTCTCCTATTTGCGTGCCACAATGGGCCAAGACAGACTTACTGACCTTGCGCTACTGAGTGTGGAAAGAGAAGAAACTGAAAAAACGAACTTTGACGTCATTATAGAACAGTTTGCTTCATCGAAAGCAAGGAAAGTGCAGCTCTAGTTTTTACGGAGTGTTCCAGTGTATAGTGCATTTTATATTTGTCTTAATATCCAAATGATGTAAATAAAGTGTTTTAAATAAAAAAACGGGTTTTTCTTGACAACAATTATTCACGATCAGCGTTACAGCACTGACGTCATAAAAGGCAACAATATGCGATAACAGGGAGACAACAGGGTTTGCCGGAACGAGTTTTTTAACGCATCATTAGCACTGATGAAAAAATGCAGGCATCATATGCAGATTTGGCGTACGCAATAATTAATTTTGAATGATACATTTCACGGTAATGTAGCGAGAAATGGTATGGACTATTTACATATGCCTAGTTCGTGATTCTATTTTCTGTGCTTATATGGATTTCATGAATTTCGCAAATTTTAAGTAAAGCGAGATGACAAGAAGTGACCACCAAGGTCCATTTTTTGTTAAACTTTTTTTGCTACCATTGTGGACTTCTGGTGTGTTGTGTGATGCATGGACGTACAAGGCGGCTATAGTACACTGTAGTACAACAGCAAGAATAATAATAATAATAATAATAATAATAATAATAATAATAATAATAATAATAATAATAATAACAAACATTATCACGGGCATAATGAGGGGCGCGGAAATATATTTGCCCTGGGCGCCGTCCTATCTAGTTACGCCACTGGCCGCATGCCCAGTCACGCGCCCACGATCGTGCTCAAAGTAAGCCACGCATTCATAGAAAGAAAAGTACACAAGGTCATGATCTGCACTGAATAATGAATACACTGTCGTCCCTCTTTGTAATCCTCTTCCCTATGTATCCTTGAGCATGCTCACTAGTACAAAAAAGTGCGAAAGCACTTGAGCCGTTTGACTAATTCCTCTAACTGCGCTCGTGCATGAAAGATTACAAAACAAATTGGCAGTGGCTTAGCCTGACTATGCCAGGGTATGCGTAGCGTGAGCCACGGACTGATAGACAGATGGATGGACGGACGGGCAGACTGATGAACGAACGGATGGACGAACAGACAGATAGAAAAATGAGCGGACTAGGAAGCGAGCTCATGGGACTCATGCGAATCATGCGCCAACCCAATCCAGGAGCTTCCAGGCCTTCTCTGGCGTACCGGCCGAGCTGTACACCGTGCGACGTCACTTCTACTCGGGCATGCACAGCACGACTCTTGCTGAGCCATGCGAAATTGCTCAACTTTGGCCAGTGTAGCTATTCTGCGAAGTTTTAGCGTTACGTAATTCTGTACCATAATGTTATGTGACTGTACCATTGAAACTCGGTAAAGTGTTCCACGGCTCCTTTCAAGCTAGACAATGTAACAACAAGCAGAGAACTATAAACTGTGGATGAAATAGTTAATTTTTGCAAGTTTAGCCACATCTTTTCACTGCTTTGCTTCCATCGATGAAACACATTCTTTATTTGTGTAAGTGAGAAGGACTAATGAAAAAAACTCAACATGCTAAAAATCTATATTTGGTGATTATAACTACAATGTGGCATCTGGGGAGTTGTCTTTGCGTGCAGGTGGCGTGGTATGAGTCCGATGCATTATGCAGAAACATTGTAGCAGTAGTGTGATGCATGTGCTAGGGTAGCTTGCACACAATTAAGATGGTGCATCGGGCTGCCGGATGTAAACTAGAGCACCTTTTTCTCTGTAGTCAGACTTGTGTGTATCATTGCTTCTAATTTTTGTTTTCATAACCAAGACTTGTGCTCAAATTACCGGCCCCCTCCCATTGCCACTTATTTCCTGTAGTTGTGAACTTTTGCATTTCTTACAAAGCTCAGCCTTTCGTGACTTAGACCATTATAAATCAGACAGTATAAGTGGGTAACAGTACAGGCTAAAGAACCCCAGGTGGTCGAAATTTCTGGGGCGCTCTACTACGGCGTCTCTCATAATCATATGGTGGTTTTGGGACATTAAACCCCACATATCAATCAAATCAATCAAGTGGGTGACAGTAGACGCTATTGGCCTTGTAAGGCACTTTTTAAACTGGCACAACAAGTTGCTTTCATGTAATGTATATTTTCATCGTGTGAAAAGGCATCTTGGTTTGTAAGCAGGCTGCGTAAGGAGAGGAAGAACCGTTGGGTTTTCATGACGTTATTTATTACAACTTTTGCTGCAGAAACGTGGAGAAGATTCGACCGACGAAGATGACTGTAACCAGGACACGAGCTGACGAAGTTGCTGCTTATAACGATGGGATATTTGCGAAAATAAACTTTATACGCGTTTTTACCCCTCGTCCTTGTGTCATAAAGGAGGAACTAAGTGAAGAACTTTGAGAGGAAGTTTACAAAACGAAGACCAGTGCCTTCGTTTCGTAAATATCAGTTGCGAAAACGTCGCAATGAAGGATCGTTATTTAACCAGGCGCCTAGTCTCAGGGCACGAAGCCAGGAGGGTTGAGCGCAAATTCAGGTGGTTTTGGGAAGACTATGTTAGTATTGCAGGCGTGACAGAGATGGCGCCACTTGACCTTTTGCGCTGCATAGTACCGGGCGACACACATCGGTGGACGCGAGGTGCTGTGGGTTTCGCGCTCACTTTCTGTACAAGTCCACACTCGCGTTGGAACACAGCCCGAGTGCCACCCTCACGTGATTGAAAAACGACAGCATTCCGTTGTCGCAGGATATATATATATATATATATATATATATATATATATATATATATATATATATATATATATATATATATATATATATATAAACTCGTTGCTTTTTGAAAGGACCTGCCTACCGGAGGATCAACAAACATGATTTATGGGTTTGTTGTTAATATTAGGCGCGGGGGTGGGGCGGAGTACGTGATCATCACTTCTGCAGATAAGCTATGTGATTTTGGGGGGAAGGGGAGACAGAGTGAGGTGATTATTGTCGCCGACAGCCGTCCAATTAACGAAAATATTGTAATGAGCTTTGCGGTGACTGCAGGAAAATAGAGTGTTTGTATCGTAAAATTTAGAGCAGTCGTAGTAGCGAAACAAAGTACAAAAAAAAGACGTGCCTTTCGACCTAAACTTATTTATTTTTTTTTAAGATGAGGCTCCCGTATAAACGAAATATCAAACTTGCTGTTTTGGTTAGTGTTTCCCGTAAACTGAGTTCGAGCTCACCAGGTTGAGATATTTAAACGAACTAATACCAAAAGCTGTCAAGCGACTATCCTATTAGACGTCTCACGAGAAAGCTAAGGTGAGTTGTTATGCTTATTTGCACGAGAACGAAAAAAGATTGCCCGCAGCTTCCCTCGGGGGAACACTGAGGAGGATGCGGAGCATATAATTGGTTAACGGGGTGTTAAAGTGCGACTTACTTGGGTCGATGGCTAAATTGGTTAACGTGTTTGTGAAATGGGGTGTTAAATTGCGACTTACTTGGGTCGATGGCTAAATTGGTTAACGTGGTTGTAGGAGGGGGTGTTAAATGAGTGAACACGTACACACGTATGCGAAAGGGCGGCGCTGGTCGAAGGGACGTCGATCATTGTGTTTGTGGATTCGTTGGAATTCATTTCACCGCGACCTTGGACGTCGACGCGCCGTACAAACCAACCGACGAGCGGCAACTGAGCGAGCGAGCGCCTACCTTGAGTATATATACAGCGCGACGGCGCATGCACTGTCAGCTCTTGAATGTTCTCGAAGCGCGACGGCGCATGCGCGTCCCCTGGAGAATCAGGAGAATTGTAGAATGTTCTCGAAGGGGAGAAGCGCGCGCGGCACAGATGGTGGGTGACGGTGCATGCGCGCGTCAGCTGTCGAATGTTCGAGAAGGGGAAGAAGCGCAACGGCGCATGCGCGCGCGTCAGCTGCCGATGTTCTCGAAGCGCGACGGCGCATGCGCGCGCGTCAGCTGCCGATGTTCTCGAAGCGTGACGGCGCATGCGCGCTACATTATACAGCTAGCGAATGTTCGTGAAGAGGAGAAGCGCACGCGGTGTGTAGAGGAGGAAGGGTGCACAGATGGTGGAGGAGTGAAGCGCGCGCGCGGTGTGTAGAGGAGGAAGGGATGCACAGATGGTGGAAGAAGGAGGAGGAAGCTTGCGGACGGCGCCGCACTACAAGCCTCGAGTATTAGATGTTCCGCATCTAAATAAAAAAAAAACTCCGCTCCGCGGATTTCGTTTGAACTTGGGTGCTTCGGTTCCGCTCTACGTTTGGACTTCAATGTTAGTTTTTTTTTTCTTTCGCATCGATGTGCTCATGCGTTTACATTAAATGTACGAAACTTGGAGTACGCTTGAGCCTCGCCTTCAGAACGTAATAGCGTAATCGTGCGCATCGCGCTCAACCGAGCCGCCAAGAAAGGAACATTTGTGCGCGTAGCATGAATCGTTTCACAGCCTCATAGATTTCCCTTGCCTGCCAGAAGAGCGTGAAACGCCTGTCATCCATGGCGGCGCTACCTACGTAGGAGTAAAGGTCTTTGTACTTGGCCTTTGAGATCGGCAATTTTGGCGTTTGCTAATTTTGGAGGCCATGCCTTGTGTTGAAGGGGTTGCCTGGTGAATGAGCGTGAAACGCTTGTCATCTATGGCGGCGTCACTCACGTAGGGTTAAATATATTTGCGTTTGCGCCTTTTAAAAGCATTTCTACGTTATTTTAGTTGCATATAAGCTCCAAAAACATCAAAAAAATTATATGAAGACACCCCTACTTAAGTGACGCCACCACCATAGTTCCGACGACGGCCGCTTCTCAAGTGACCGCTGATAATCCGGCAGGCAAGGGAAATCTAGGAGGCTGTGGTCGTTTGAAACTATCTTTGAATGCCTTCGGCAAGCACTGTTGCGAAGTGCCCATCCCACCATAATTATTCTTTGTGCATATTGGCGAAGTACCACTGCGCGCCCATTAGGTGTCACGTGCACCTGCAGAACTGGTAACGGGCGTACCTTTTAAACCACGCGCGCTCGTTGCGTAGATCACGTGTTTTGCCTGCCATAAAATATTACATACACTAAGAATGAAAACTAACTTGCAATGAGTTCTCATTTATATTGTACTAAACGAATGAAAATGACCCCTTACAGTTCTTTTCTTTCATGAATACATGAAGGGGACTCCCTCATTATGGGTCATTCGTACAGCGGTTCCGTTTTTTTTTTAACGAAGTTTCAGGCATTGCATGGTGTGGCTCTGGGGTAGAGCCCCTTTCCACGCAGAAAACTTCGGGTGCTATTCCGGACATTGTCGAATTCCGCCATTGATCAATGCTAATTGGCCAAGTGAGTTGCTACGACCTCTCTGATTGGCTTACATAGCCGCCATTATGAAAGTTCACTATAAGGCGGAATTAGACAGTGTCCAGAATATCAGCCCTGTGTTCCTTCGAATCTACGCTCGTGGAAAACGCCGAATTATCGCTTTTGAACCAAAACGCCGACACAAGAATTTCTACGAAAACGGAAGTCTTCAGCGCTCTCGCTGTTAAAACCACGGACGGCGTGTACACGTGTCAGGCCGACCATTTGGAGAAAATGGCACGTGACTACCGCACGCAATCATGATTGCGACATGCTTACGAGGGTTAACAGTGGACTTCTCACGTAAGTTATGTATAAAAACGTCCAGTGCGTTAGGACGTGGGAACGAAGACTCGCACTTGCTGTGAAGGGCCGATCGCTGTCAACTGCGTGCTTACTGGCATGACAAGTGCGATTGTTGTGAAGCACGCTTTACAGGCGTTATCAAACTGCCCCACGCGGTCGATTGTTGCCTTCTTTTGAAAGTGATCTCTGCGTATGTCTAATCTTTCGTGCGGGTCCATTTAATTGACGGCCTTAAGTGTGAACATACTGTGCCTGCAAGCGAACGCGTGTTTGTGCATGCGTTTTGCCAATAAGGAAGCGAGGGGTGCGAGTCCCGCGAACTGCAGTGAGTACGGAAAATTGTGGCGAAGCACGCGCTTAGTTACCTCGCTGTCAATTAGAATTGCGCGCCTGCGTTTAACCTGTGGAGCAGTTCGAGAGACCGCCCTGTCGTCGCCGTGTCTCGCGTTGGCGTCACGTTTGATATGCAAACGCCGAAAGGGCTTCACGTTTTTTGGAATGCCCAGCCTTTGCTTGCTCGTGAACGAAGGCATCGCCGAAGGGCAGATTCGTTGTTGTTGTTGTTGTTGTTGTTGTTGTTGTTGTTGTTGTTGTTGTTGTTGTTGTTGTTGACACATAAGTGCCCTCCAAGGACTTGTTTATGTCCTTGGAATTTTCAATCCCGTGTCTCCCCCTACATTCACCGCAGCTCTCCAAGGACATATGTGCTTGGAGAGCTGCGGCGAATGTAGGGGGCGACACGGGATTAAAGAAACAGAAAATAAAGGGGCGAGGGGCACCGTAAAAAGCAGTCATTATAAGCGTTTTGCAAAATGACGTTCCGACTGTCACGCCCGAGACGGAGCCTGACGCCAACGGCTGGAACCCCGGGCTCGTTCAGGTATTGGAGCAGCGACCGCCCATAACTCGTTGGCGGCGGCGGCGGTGGCGACGCGCCTGGGTTTTGCCCAGGCCTGGATTGTCGTCGAACGATCATTCCGGTGGGG
The DNA here is from genome assembly GCF_043290135.1 of Rhipicephalus microplus. Taxonomy (NCBI): domain Eukaryota; kingdom Metazoa; phylum Arthropoda; class Arachnida; order Ixodida; family Ixodidae; genus Rhipicephalus; species Rhipicephalus microplus. Next base: position 50,510,329 of record NC_134704.1, on the reverse strand, counting down.
CTGCGGTAATGACTGGTTGCCGTGGTCCACAGTGCAGCGGGCGGTCCCAGATGAGGTGCTTCAGGTCCGCTCGGGTGTTGCAGTGGATGTAGATTCCGATAGGTGGGGTTCCCAGGTCACGATGGTTTCGATCTCCGTGTCTGTACGATCCATCGAAGTGACAATGAAACGCCGGCGCTGGAGGTTGGGCGCACCCCACTCGGAGCTGCAATCAGTAGAACAGTAGAGAGGAGACCATGGAGGCGAAAACGGATAATCGCGAAACAAATCAAATCCTCACAAGAGAACAGAAAAAGTATATATAATATCTCTTAATAACACAGAAAGAAAAGGGCAAAAAAGAGCCGATAAACACCAGAAAGACACGGGCGAGTCAATGCTGTGCAGTTCGTAAAATTTTCACCTGGGGTGGAGCTGACCTTTACTTCATTTTTATTTTGTTTTTGCCCTTGTGTTTCTAATCTTACGCGCTGTATGATCCGCATAGTTAGCGACAGCTTACGTGTGCAGTGGCGTTGCTATCATTGTACAAAACCGCTGCCTAGGGCGGAAATCTGAACGCAGTGGTCAAATTTATAAGATTCTCATGTAAGTAAAAGCTAAGGTTGATTTTTTTCGATAGAAACGACGTAAGTCTTTTTTAATTTTTGTAAGTTGTTAAAAAAATTACCGTTTATTATTTACATTATCTCACCAAAAGCGCCATAGCTTCGATTGCACTGCTACGTTTATCTTAAAGAAATGAAATGCGGTTGAACCACATATTCTTTAATGTATAGAGAGAGAGAATATAGTAAAAAAAAGAAGGCTAACGACTTTGTCCAGTTTGCTACTCTACAGTGTAGGAGGTGAATCAGGGAGCGAAAAATTGAGTTAGAGGTTTATTCAATATTCCTAGGCCGTCACTGGGTGTAGCTTCGAAAATCATTTTTCGACAGGTATAGGAAAAAAATATGGCGAATCGGGTGAGGGCTCGTTTCGTTTCTTAAACGCTGCCTAGCGAAATCAAAAGACAATTAATCCAATTGAAAGCTCAGGGCACAGTATTTGCAGTTTTCTCAACTTTAGTGTAAAGGTTTTGACCTAAACTGAAAAGATGTTAAGGTGGACGAGAAATAACCCTTTCCATCTGATTCCACAAACCTTCACAATTACGCGTCCGATGCTCTACCAATTAACAGGTAGAGGAAGACGCCGGCCCATTCAAGATTTATCAAGTAAATAGGCCGTGTTTTCCGACTCGAAACCAGCGTTACAGTGCCTGCGGTCAGTTCTCCGACGTGGATGCCACGACCAGTTGACCTACCAAACCGTGAAACTTTACCGCCTCTTAATACAAGGCCACGACAGTGTGTTTCACCGGTCACCTGGGCATTGTGGTATAAGCGGAAATTATTCTGCAGATCATGCTGCTCGCAAGTCACATGAAGAAGCAAACAGCGTTCCGATTCCGGTTTCAAGAGAGCGGACGCGGCGAGGAAGATTCGTCAACTGGCCCGCAGTCTCACATTGACTGAGTGGAACACACCAAGCATACGACGTACAAGGCTACACAAACTTGACCCTTCACTACAACTCCGGCCTCCACCAGGCCTACATCGACGTGAAGCTTCGCTTCTCTATCGCCTTTGGCTGGAAGTTGCTCTCACGAAAGCTTATACCACGTTAATCGGAATGACTTACAATGCGGCATGCGATGTTTGCGGCACCGATGAAAATATCGAACACCTGCTGTGGCACAGTCCTCGATTTGCCTGGGACAGACAAGTACATACCAACGCAATGCGGCGACTGGATGATCGGCGTCTTTCTGTGCAGGTGCTATTACAGCAGCGTCCTGATCCCTGGACAGCCCACAAGGCAGTGACAGCCCTGCTGTGTTCCTTGAGAAAGACGGGTTTGTGTGAACGCCTCTGACTTGCGGTGAACTTCTACACGCTGAAGTGAAATTACTGTCAGTCTCTCTTTTTTTTCCTTCTCTTCCCTCTTTCTCATCTTTCTTGTTCCTTCCCTAATCCCCCAGTGTAGGGTAGCCAACCGGATGTCTTTCTGGTTAACCTCCCTGCTTTCTCCTTTTTGTTGCTTCCTTCCTTCCTTCCTGAGCAAGTTTTCCGATCTCGGGAAGAACCACTCGCCTTCAAATTGCGGTCTGTGAGCATGCGTGCCGCAGCCACGAGGACCTCCTATCGGCTAAGCGACGCCAACCGCAGCCGAAGCGCCTCGGGCAAGCATCGTATACGGTGTGCTCCCCAAATACCTCGCCGTCTTGCGCAGATCGAGATGCGAGCGCAAACATGGTCGTCGCCAAGGCACCCGCAAGATTGTACTTGTATGCCGTCCGCATAATGAGGGCCGGACACCGCGGCGCTTCTATGTGGGGGCTTTTCAGTAAAGTTCGTCTCAACAGTTCCATGCAGTGGAGAAAATGCTGAGGTACGAGATAGTCAATCACTGTAACGACAGTCTACTGCGCCGTTCGCTGACCAAAACTGTAAATGACCCTGACAAAATAAAGAAAAAAAAACATTTATCGCCCAATAAACGGATTTGACCCGTCTTCGAAGCTTTGATTCAGGCGAATCATCTGGAACAATGGCAGAGAACAATTGCAAAGAGGTACGTATTAGGTCAGAGGATTATGTAAACAGGTGAGTGGACCGCGACGTACTACTGTACCGTATTAGAAAAGCGAGGAAAGGGAACACATATAATAGAGATGGACGCGCAGGGTCACAAATACGCATAAAACCGCTCTTCGTAGCGGCATTTCGTTAGCGCGTTTTCATGCACTAGCGTGGGTTGTTCGCATGTGCTTGACGAGTGGTGCAAGTGCAGCTGATTTTCTATGAATGAATTAATGTTTTCAGATCCAAGCGCTCTTTTTTTAGTGCATGTGCGTGCGTGTGTGTGCTTTTTGTGCGATGCTTCAGCAAGACGTCCACGTGGAGAGTAAACATGCCTACGTAGCCACTGTCATGTTTGTTGAACTGTATTGAAGTTCTCTCTCTCTCTTTTTGTGTGTGTGTGTGTGTGTGTGTGTGTGCGTCGCCTATTAAACGAAAATTAAACGCCACACCGAAATCCCACATAGTAACCATCTTCACCTTAATCTTCAACGTTCTCCGTAGCTCCATGTTGCCTGAAACAACCTATATAGACTGTGGCTGTACTGCACGCATTTGGTGAGGCGAAGCGCAGATAGGGGCGCGGTTATGAAGAGCCGAGGAAGCACATGATTCGGGGGAGCTCCTTCTGGGCTCCATTACGTATTTATCCGCGCACGCTATCACCGTGAAGAGCACGTGCAAACACTTTCGCCCGTCGCCCCACCCCGACTCGTCGTCGCTTCGCCTCGGGGCTCGCGCGTAGCGACCGCCGTGGCAACGTCGATTATTTTGCCCGGTGGTAGCCGCGCTGCCACGGCGTAATGGCTGTCTTTTCCTCCCGCTACTCTTCTCCCCAACCGCCTGCCCTTTTGTTTACCTTATTTCCTGGCGATGCATGTCATGAACTAGTAGAGGAAAAGGGGAGAGAAAAAAATTCAGGCGACATCGCCCTAGTGGTGCTGAGCCTGAGGGAAAGGGGGAGCTGGGCAGCCTTCTTTGTTTCTCTTCTGTTTTCTCTTTTTTTCTTCCCCTCTTTCTTTCTTTTTCCCTTATTCAGTGTTTCTGTTTGTGTTTTATTCTTCAATCTTTCTTACTTCTCGAGTAAATTCGACGTGTACCTACATTTGCCTAAATCTTCGAATAGTTTCGCGAAGCGACGCCCCTGAAAAATTCGAACACGCCATTCGAGCAACACAGCATGCTGCCTGAAGGTAAAAACATTCACGATGCGTGGTGGGACTTTTGCTGCTACACATTCGCAACGGAGTTGTTGGAACACGTGCCGACATTTGGCGCGCAACAGTGCATCGGAATGAGGTGATACTCATAAATGCGCGCGGGGGAGGGTGGGGGGGAGGCAACGTTTGCCTTATTCATTGAGTTAATTGGGATTTGGGAGGCGCTGCGACGAACTTTCGCCCCTCCTGAAGTTGAACCGTGCGTACGCCTATCATGATACACTGTTGAAACAGTTTGTCCGCCGTACGTTCTCATCAGACAATGTTCTCATCAAACCCAAGTGCCGTCATCTTGCATCAGAAAACATTAAGTGAAGAAGTAGAAACCCTGGAAATTCATCAAAAATTTCAAGCGCAAATCACCCGGGCATGAAATAGCGTCGGCAAGCTCCACACAACGTCAATGAAACCACAACTGTGATATTTGTGGTTCGGCAATTCTTTCCTTTAGCCTAGGGTTCTCAAAACGCGCAACCCGCGTGCATGCCGCTCGCGGCCTGTGAACATTTCGCTAGAGGCCAGGTTCACGCAAGGCTGTCCTCGTAATGAGAATGCCTATGAGCCACACAGACATTACTGTTCTCAGTCGTTCTTTTCTTGAGGTGCCCCGAGTGGTCACCATGCGTTCAAACATAAACCGTAGAACAAAAAGTATATCTTAGAATCGGCGTGCGATATTTCAGTTATCTTTAGTGCAGATCGGTATCGATGCTCCTCTCACACCGACTCCAAATTCAATGCAGAAATGACCCGTATATGAGATAGAGGAAATTATTCCTTTCAAATGGCAACATTAGCTGACTTATTTTCCACTTTCTCCACTTCTCGCTCTACCGTATGAACTTCGGACTCTGCCGGGGCCCTTGCAGGTGAGTGTGAGGCCCCTGCTTTCGCATATTCCTCCATCATTAGCGTTTTTTTTCCGCATAACTACTTCCAGTAAAGGCTAGTGCACGTCTTTTTGAAATAATGTTCATTCTCCTACATTTTGACAGTGCACTTAAGCGCATTAGCGCGTACGTGCTAACGTGTGGTTCGTGTACTGCTTCACTGCAACGCTTTTGTGCTTGTGGAAGAAAGCATCAGTCAAGGCGGCAAAGGCACGCGTTCTACTTCCAGGGCAAGCTCAGTCGCACCAGTCGTTTCGCCGGCGCTCCCTTAAACATCATCTCTCCTCCTGCGAGCAAGAGAGACGAGCTAATAAAAAAAACACACATACATCAAAGAAAAAGGGAATTAGCGGAGGCGGGCTGCGGAAGAGCGCCGCCGAATATGTACCTCTCCGGACGCTTCTGCAAACAATTCGTGTGCATTGCGCTCGCTCGCGAAGTTGACACAAGCGGATGGAACCGCCTCGGGGTGAAGTCGGCCGGCATAGCTATCGGATGGTTGTAGTATGTACAACGTGTACATCGCCCTGCCTAAAGCCATCCGCGAGGCAGAACCATACTCAGCCAGCGATAGGGAGAGAGAGAGAGATGATAGAGACGAGAATGCATGGTGGAAGCGAAAGTTGTATCCCCATTCGTTGAGAAGTGGTTGGGGGAAGGGAGGCGGGGATACTCAAACACTCTCACTTTGTTTGAGAGCTGCTGCGTTGCGTTCACGTTTGCCGGCGCTGATCGCAGACGAAAGTTGCGTTTTGCTTCGCCCTTCGAGAACGGACGGGGCGGGCGCTGCCCTCTTGAAAAGGGAATGATGGCTCGTTTTCCATCTGTTGCCAGTTGTGTGCGCCCTACACGCCTAGTGAGGTGAACGTGAACACCCTCACCCTTTCTCCATTTAAAATGAAACAGAGAGAGAAAAAAGAAAAAGGGGGAGACAAAGCAGAAGCTGGGAAATGGGTAGGGATGGCTTTGCGGGATATAGGACCATCTCCCTCTTTCTGTCAGTCGTTTTGTCGCTTGCTTGCGTATAGTTTTCGTTGAAGTGGTGTGACAAAGGTTGACATTCCGTGTCTTTGTCGCTGACGTCACTGGCGAAGGGGGAACGTGCTTGTGTACACAGTCTGGTGTGGTGACAATCGATGTTCGCGTGGCGAGTTTGGAAGTTTTGAAGAGCGTCGGCATTTCTTGCGTTCATCTCTCTTCTTGGAAGCTCGCTCTGATATCTGCAGAAAGGCATTGAGATGTGCAGCGACAATGACTTGCTGCAAGCTATCTTTCTTTCTCTTTCCCGTAACCTTGAAGTATTTTTATAGCTCCGGGTGAGGCTAAAGAGAGAAAATGATTCGCTCGCTACCTTTGGAGGGATTCAGCTTGCTCTTTTTTTTTTGCTTTAATATTCTCAGTTTAAATCGCAATTCTTGGACTGGTGACTTTAGAAAATTATGTTTGTTGTAGTTATAATGCACTGTAAATATTGAGGTAGGTCCTAATATCTTAAAATGAACACAGCAGAAAAAAATAAGTAATTGGTCTTGTTCTCGCTTGCGTTTGGTCATACTACATGGAATTACCGCTATCTGTGATGCAGGCCTCTCAGATATTAAGCCTACTAGGCGGCTGCCATGTTCGTCAATCTTGCACTGTCGGCAAGAAATCCTTGCTATACGTTCTTGGCAAACAGATAATTAACAAAATGAACAATTTTGGTTGTGTAAAGCTGTACCCGGTAAATTAAAGAATGTATAATTGTTTGTGAACCCTTCATTTTTTTGTTTTCGCTTCCACGTTTTCGCATCGATTATTCCTTTTTTATTCTTCTCTCTCTCTCTCTCTCTCTCTCTTTGTTTGCATCATATGAGCCCCTTTAATTTCCATTCCGAAAGGTACGTTACTCACAGAACGAAACGCGAAAATCTAGGCCGATGCAGTACGTGTAGCTTCGTGTCAAGCGTCTACAGTCGACACTACGACTGCTACAGCAATTGCTCGTAGCAGTCGTTTAAAAAAAAAAAGAAGAAAGCGGCTTGCATTAGGTCGCTCAAGGCTAAGTCACAGCAGAGACTGTGGCCACCTATAGTCGTGTCTCTGCTGGCCTTTTACCCTCTCACCTAGTTCCTACCGCATACGATACTATACTTTACTACATTTTGTGCAATACTAATACTGCTCTCTACACTGGTTCAATCTAAATTAAGGGAACATACTGACGAGAAATGGTTATATGGGACTGCACGTTTGAGCTCCTATTGTTAAGCATCTGTACCGAGGGCTTGGCCGATGAATGAACGCTTACCGGTTTATGTTTGTGAGGATAATCTTTCATCTACGACACACGGTAAACCTTGCCCCGCCGCGTTGGTCTAGTGGCTAAGGTGCTCGGCTGCTGAGCCACAGGTCGCGCGATCAAATCCCAGCTGCGGCGGCTGCATTTCCGATGGAGGCGGAAATGTTGTAGGCCCGTGTGCTCAGATTTGGGCGCACGTTAAAGAACCCCAGGTGGTCGAAATTTCCGGAGCCCTCCACTACGGCGTCTCTCATAATCACATATGGTTGTTTTGGGACGTTAAACCCCACATATCAGTCAATCAACACGGTAGACCTCGACCGTAACAGATCTACCGTAAAAAACGATGTCGCGTTTCAATCCGTGAGCGCCGTTCGTCACCAGCTTTACTATAATACCAACGTGTTTGTTGCATAAAGTCGTTTCCCTGTTTGCTTCCGCAGCGGCCTAATTGAAACTAAGGCGACACCACGTCAGCTCGTCTTCGGCTCAGCGACAGCTTGACAAATGGTTGTCGCGTGAAAGACACGGTCTCTCGAAGGTCTTTGTGCCGCGAACACGTCGACGAATCGCGTTGAGCGCCACGATTGTCGACGCTTGTCACTTGTCACAGCTTCTTGTTGCGTGATTCGCTAGGCGCTTCGCCACGCACTCGATCGCGTTTTTTTCGTGCGGATGTGAATCACTGTTTGAATAACGCGCGATAAAAATAAGTTTTGCATCTGCCAAAATAATGCGTCTTCTCTCGACAGCGTGTGCGGGCGTGTTTAATGGGATTAATTTGACGAGTGCCATACCGAGCGCATTTTTAAAATTTTTTAATTTGTTGTTTATTGCAGGAAATCGTGGGCACAAGTTATAGAAGTAACTTGTAAGATGGTGGTTGATAGTATAGTTCGACGGCAAAGGCTTCAATGTTACCGCGTTTTTCATCATCTGGCAAATTTGATGACATTAGCCGCTATCGGCTGTTAAGTATAAGGTTCACTCCGCTCCTTATATCCGTGAAAGTTTTGCCTTGTTCTTACAGCAAAATCTGTCTTAATTCGTGTAATAATGAACAGAAAACTAAATTAAAAACAAAAGTGTGCCATGTCTGCACACGAACATATAGCAATTTCCATTCGCTCTATGTATAATAAGAGATTGTTATTTAGGCAAATACATATGCACTAAAAAGAGATCTGAAGGAAGAGGGCATTTCACTGTTGACCGCATCGTCACTGTTGTCTATGTGTGTCATCGCTTTTCACGTGAAGATGCGCTGTAAGCGAAGTGACAATGATAGTTTGCGGGTTCGTTTCTATCTCTGTTGATTGTTTCACTCTCGCATGTTTTCATACCACAGTTACGGTAATTGAGCAAAAACTTCAAATAGATAACGCTATATTTGTCATAGCTTCATTATCTGTCATCATGGTTGCGCGTAGCAGAGACGTGCCCTTCGCCCAGCTCCCCGTCCTTGTTTATAAACTATTAGCATAAAAAAGCACACTCACAAAATAAAAACATCTTCAGACAGAATACGAAACACAATTTGATTGATTGATTGATTGATTGATTGATTGATTGATTGATTGATTGATTGATTGAACTAACCGAGAACGATGACGCAAATAATTATTTCTAACCAAATTCAACTGCCTTTTTTTTACTAGAAGAAGATAGTGGTTTAGGTTATTCGTGATCATGGAAACCAACGCTAAATAAACCGGACAAGAAAAGTGAGTACACGGACGAGGTGCTGAAAACAATGTGGTCCAAAAAAAAAAAGAAATAAGCTACGCTATTTCCTCGTATGTTACCAACACTGGCTAGTGTTGGCTAAACACTGCTCTCTTTTGGCTAGCGTTAATTGACTTCGCGGCTATAGCCGCTGTTGTGCGTAATATAGTATTGTCAAGTTCTTCAAATTTGAGTGCAAAGATTTTTCTAACTATAAATATAATGACGACGCATTAGCTATCGAGAGAAGGTGTATTTGGATATTTTCATCATTCTTTGTCAGGTGAGTTACCCGTCTGAAAAATGTTACTATATAAAGAACTCTACGCCGCTACAGTTATAGCGCGAGAACAGAACGACGACAAAGAGACAAGAAGGACACGAGCGCTATGTCTCTTTGTCGTCGTTCTGTTCTAGCTCGTGCTAAAACTACCGTCATGTCATACCAACCAGCCCAAGCTGCCACACATATACGCTGCGCTTCCTGAGCCGTATGAGGTACAACAAAGCACGTCTGTCATCCGTGTGTCGACCGTCTGCTATAATCTATATGTGCACGACGCAAGAGGGAGAGCGAGGAGGTAACGAGGTTGCGAGGAGGCTGTAAGCTGACGACGTGAGAAGACCGGGAGCGCACTTAGCGGGCACACGGCTTGCCCCCACTTAGAGACCTATAGGATAACAGCGTAATTAACGAAGTCCGCGCGCGCTCTCCATTCAAAGCTCACGCAGCGCATCATAGTTAGAAAATCCGCGCTGTCGTGTCTCTGGGTGAGAGAGCGGGGCCACGCGGACGTCGTCGTGATTTCGCGGTTTCCCGCTGCGGCCGCCACTTGCAGCGCTCCCGCGACGCAGCGATGGTGCCTGTCCGATGCACGTGCTCCGAGCACGCGACAACTACAGACGCGCGGGAAGCAGCGCGCGTATACCGTGTCGTCTCGCTCATAAGCCGATAGCATGAAAGTAGTGTGTGTATGCCATAACGCGATAGCTTCAACTGTTCGGTTATGTGCGACCCAGAGAATAAGGAAAAAGGCTGAGAGGTTAACCATGGGCAGAGCCTGGTAGGGTACCCTGCTCATGGGAAAGGAGAGAGGGGGAAGGAAAGTGAGAAAAGTCACTGATTAAGTCGACGCTTAACAGTTTGAGACAGGCCCGGACAAAATGGAATGCGATTCGCGGGTCGACGTCCTGCATGAGTGGGTGAACTGTGGCAACGCCACCGGTGACCGGGTTACGGGAAGAGGGCTGACGCGTGCGCGCGTCTACTGTCTGGATCACGACCTACTCTATACTCCTGACCTGCCCAAATAGCCCCTCTCCAGCGTCCACGTTTAGTTTCTACCTTTTGCCACTAGGGACATAACCTACGAGCGGCGTGGCGCCACTCAGCACCTGCTCACTGACGTCACTTTTTACGTTTGTTTGTCATATTTGGTCCAACATATTGTGTATTTATTATGCACAAGTGAAAAAAAAAATAGTTTCACGCATATAGTCACACATATGCCGGCAGCTCATCACAGAATGCAGGCATTCTTATTCCAGCATCATCCAAACAGCCATAGAATAGCAGACGAACAGGTTATAGGTAGCGCCGCCAATGGCGAGCGGTTGAACGAGAGCGGGGAAACGCACTCCCATAAAAACCCCGCTATCTGGGCAGGTCAGGAGTACAGTAGGTCATGGTCTGGATGCCCCGAGCGGCCTTAAATGTCAGCGAACTTAGCACTAGCCATTGCAAGCAACGCAGATCCATGTGGTAAATGTTCCCTCTGGTGCCGCTGTGCAGTAGCATTGAAACCAGTACTGGTTACAGTATTGGGCTCTGATAGCCCGAGTAATTACCAGACCGTGTCAACGCGTGATTTGTTACCGCTGTGTTTGGACACAATGGTGTAGCCCACGAAAGTGTATTACAGCAACCGATAGAACTCATTTTAAGACACTAAAGTTTTACAACGTCTTCAAAAGTAAAGCATGTGTATGGTACTCTTGACTGACAGCCCCTTATTATGTATACGTTAAATGGGCTTAGAATAACTATTTGACGCTTTAGAGCTCTATACTCACTCTAATAAAGAAGAGCCGCAAGCTGTCCCGGTTATTCACCTGGCTTATGTGTGTTTACAATGTAAAAAGCGGGTAACGATTTAGAGCACTGTACTATGGGAGAGCATAAAACCGTCCCATGAGCCTCACACTTGATGAGGCCCTGTTTGTTTAGAAAAGAGTGTTTGACTATTTCAAGTGCTTTCGAGTGTAGGAAAGCAATGAGCCTCCCGAGGCGATTCTAGAAGATGAGTACCTCAAATAGGAGGTGACATACTGAAGTAGCCGAATTAATGCGCGTGAAAGAACTCAAATGGTGTGTTTAGAAAAGTGTTTAACGATTTAGAGTACTTGGTACTCTACTAAGGAAGAGAGGAAAACGCTGTGTGTTTAGAAAAAGTGGTTAACGATTTAGAGTACTTGGTACTCTACTATGGGAGAGCATTAAGCCGTCCCGTGATTGCTCTAAGCACCCGCGCGGAGTTCATCGTGTTTAGAAAAAAAAAAAAAAACTGGTGAACGATTTAGAGTACTTTGTACTCTACTATGGGAGAGCTGAAAACCGTCCCTTGATCCATTCAACGGCAACACTAGAGACCTTAAACGAAAGCGTTAGCTTCCACCTCTTCCAGTTTTACAAACTCACTTGACCTCCAGTGTGGCACTAGTGAAAACGAGATTAGAAAAGCAATTGACGGATTTGTCATTGAAGCCAGTAGTCACGCAAATATGACATCTATTCGACTGAAACACAAGCAATAATTATTTTATTTTACGGGCGAAGCTCCTTACGCCGTAGGTCGTGTGTCCCGTGTCGCCGTATAGTCGTCGTAGTATCTAGCAGCGCCTTGCCTGTGATTTATTTAAAATGCAAAGCATTTCTTAGCGAAGTTCCGCGACATTGAGCGTATCTATCTATCTATCTATCTATCTATCTATCTATCTATCTATCTATCTATCTATCTATCTATCTATCTATCTATCTATCCAGCTACTTACGACTTTTAGCTCTCCTGGCCGTTTCGATAATGGTATCCATACCAAACTTGGTATGGCATAACATTACTGTATGAGGAACTTATCTGACTAGTCACAACATGAAAATCATGATATGTATGTCATGAATGTCGTCATTTACATGCCATGGTCCTGAAGCTCTTGCGGTGGTTTCGTTCACATGTCATGGTGCAAAACTGGTAATATATGACTTGATTGCATGGTGAACACAAGCGACAGACTCTCAAATGAAATTCATGACATGCGTGTCATGTAACAACATGACTACATGCTACGCTCATGATGCGCTCGCGGCCGTTTCGCTAGCATCACACGTACCAAATTTGCTATTACGGTACGTGAATGGATGACGAAGGTATGTGACTGGTGCAAACATGACCATCATGAGTTGCGTGTCATGTAACAGCATGACTTCATGCCACACTCATGGTGCGCCGGTGGCCGTTTCGCTAGCTTCACTTATACCAAATTCGGTATTACGGGACCTGAATGGATTATGAAGGTATGATACTGGTGCAAACATAATAAACCTGAGATGCGTGTCATGTAACAACAAGACTACATTCTACGCGCATGATGCGCTCGCGGCCGTTTCGATAGCTTCAGATGTACCAAACTCGGTTTTACGCGACGCGAACGGACGACATAGGTAAATGACACATGCAAACATGATAATCATGACATACGTGTCATGTAACAACATGACTGCATGCCACACTCATAATGCGCTCGCGGCCGTTTCGATAGCTTTACATATGGCAAAGTTGGTATTACGTGACGTCAATAGATGAGGAAGGTATGCGACTGGTGCAAACATGATAATCATGATGTGCGTGTCATGTGAGAACATGACCACATGCCACAGTCAAGCCGCCAATACATTTCGACGTGACGCGGTGCGCGTGCTCACCGGCGTTCATTTCGTTGGGTCACGCCGGCGTTGCCACGCTATAGGCACCGGTCCTGCCATATACTCGCAGGCGCGCGCCACGCTGCGTTGCTTTGACACATGCGCGTTTCAGCGCGTCCGGCGTCCCTCCGTCACGAAAAGAGTGAGACGCAGTGTTGTCTGGGTAAGGCATTGGCGCGAAATACAGCCATGGTTCGCGCCGGTTGCCGTCGGGCCGCGCCGACGGACGCTGGTCGCGCCGGTCGCGCCTGGCGTCAGACTATAGAGTGCTCGCATTTTGCTAACGTATAGCGTCGCTGTGCGCAGCATGCGCGCACGTCAACGCTACATTGCGGTATATTGGACCCTTCACGATGCGCTCGCGGCCGTTTTGCTAGCTTCACATATACCAAATTTGATGTTACGTGACGTCAGTGGACGACGAAAGTATATGACTGATGCAAACACGATAATCATGACATGCGTGTCATGTAAGAACATGACAACATACCACGCTCACAGCGTGCTCGTGGCTATTTCGCTAGCTCCACATATACTAAATTTGGTACCACGTGACGTGAATAGGTGACGAAAGCAAACGACACATCTAAATATGATAATAATGACACGGAAGTGATGTACGGCATCATTTACCTCCACCTCGCAACGTTGTGCTGATTTTAAAGTGGCATATCAACCTTTCTCATTCGTGCTTCGCGTATAATCAATTCCCGCTGTACGTGGGATCTGCCATTTTTTTTTGTTTGCTAAAGTTATTCGGTGACTGTATTTATACTTCTCGTTCTCGACCACCTTGTTAGGAATCAGCGGAACCGCATAGTCGGGCGTCCACTCCAGTTGTGAGCGCATCACGCGAGCCGTTCTCGCCCTGCTGCACCCACGCGTTCACGTTCGGAAACGCCACCTGCACCTGACAGCACTCGCGTGCACTGCCTCTTTCTCTCGCTCTTCCTGTCCCGCCACCGGGGCCATGGCGTCGTCTGTCGAGGCGTGACACTCGAGATCTCTTTCCTTTTATTTATATTTTTTTTCTTGGAGGAGAAAATAGAGCCGGGCGCTATTTCCTTATTTCCGGAGTTTATTAAATCACGCAGTGCCACGTCGCGTCGCTGGGTCGACCTTTGTCGGATCCGAACTATAGCGAATACCTGCAGGGGGTCTTTCGCTCCGCTTCTGGGTCCCTTCGTTGTATTTTGGGAGGGGAAAGCTGTTGGGGGGAGGGGGGCGCATTTCTGAATATACGTGTATGCTGATTGTGTTTGTGTAGGTATGTGGGATTCAGGGGGTAGTTGAGGAAGTGGGGAGTTCGTTTTTTTTTTATCCCACGGGCATTTCTTGGGTTGCTGCGCCCTTCGTATTTTTGAGAGGTGCGAATAAAGTGCTCGAATGGGGCCCGTTAGTATTCTGTTGAATGCATGACGGTTATTTTGATCGGTTTCTTGTACAAAGAGGAGGGAAAGAAAGAATTGATTGATTGATATGTGGAGTTTAACGTCCCAAAACCACTATATGATTATGGAAGGGAGAGAAAGAAAGAATGGAAAGAAATATAAAAAATTAAAATAAATAAATAATTAAATAAATAAAGATGTCACTTGCATGCACGCTAGCTTTGATTTCAGCTCGAATCGGAAAAGGTGCTGTAATGGCAATTGCGGGGAAGAAGATACTCCAAGAGTTTGTTTTCGTATGTTTTTGTTGTTTCATTACATCCCATCGGACGCATGTATTGTACCATATCGGCGTCCAATGAGACCCGATTAGCAGCAAGCACTCGCGATGGTACGGTCCCCGCCCTCCAGTCATCACTGCGCGTATTTGCGCAGTGCGGCCAAACTGTGTGTGCACTATAACACTATAAAAAGTGTGTGCACTATAACATCGCAAATAGTTGCCGTTTTGCGCGTTTTTTTGACGCCAATCATACCTAACATTGAAAATGGGCAAAATACTGAAAAGTCTTGAGTGTTTACTTGAATTATTAATTAGCAACTTTATTTGTCCTTGGTAAAAGGGAAAGGGACAATAGGACGGAAGGTGGCAGTGGAGGAACTACTTGAAGTAGACCACCTCTACTCTCTCAGACCACTTCAGGATGGCCCTCTGAATGTTGGGCCTCGAGTTGCGCGAGGCAACCTCCAAGTGCTCCTTATTAAAAATTAGGCAATTAAAGGAGCAGTGACACCAAATTTCACACACGAGATGTGGTGTTCACTTGCTTGATATATATGATATTTTTAGTGAAGTATCAATCGCGTCCGTTACGCAGAACGTATCCCATCTCAAGCGCTAAGAGCGTCCAAGGCTCGTCGGTTCGCTCGTGGCAATGAAAGATAAACAGTATTTTGGCGTCTTCAGCAAGCTCGAAGGCCCATAGAGTTTCCTAATATACACCATAGAGGAAACTCTGGCGCTATTGTCTATGGGAGCTGCAACGCACGCGCTTCAGCGAGCATGGGAATGATGGGTAGTACACACGTTTGTCTAATCTTCGTACTTCTGGCCTGCTTTTGGCTCACTGTGTGTTCGTGTGGCTTGGAGCTGTTTTCTCATGAAACAAAAATCGGCAAATTTTCTGCGGTTGCGCTTCACGACCTTATTCCTTTAGACTTACCTTTCCAAATTGGGTCACGAAGCTGAAAATGGTTGAATCTTTCTTTCAAAACAATACCGAAACACAGCAATAAATGAAGCCGCAAGAACGATTCGCCGCCCGCAAGTACGAAGACTAGGCAAATGTGTTTACTACCCATCATTCCCATGGTCGCTGAACGATCGCAATGACAAAGTCCCCTTATAGTTAATTTTATGAAACTCCATGCAAAGGCCACGCCTCAGACGCCAAGAGACGGTGAGCAAGCAGTGATGACGTCGCCAATTTTAGTGTTGCCATCGTGGCGTCTGCATATGCTGTGACGCCTGGCTTACTTGCTTTGTTTTCCTTGGTTCTTGCAGTGCGTTCGTGTGAATCCTGCGTCTTCGTTGTGCCGCTTCGCGTGATTTGTCATAAAGAGTCGTGAGCACTAAATGTGCTACGGTCATCACGAACACGCAACGCGCCCGTGGCGTTCATGTCTTACCAACCAGCGTGGCCCAAGCGTGCGTCTCATCGCTGCTCGGTCCGGCGTCGATTTCAGAATCACTGCTCAGAAGAGGATCGAACCGAACATTTTCGAATAAGGGCCCCCAAAAGGTTGAGACCCCAAAGCCCTTTGCCTAAGCACGCTTTGGCTCAAGCAGGAGCGAGGAGTTTTCGAGTAGAGCTTGTGGCACCTTGGGCACTCCCCCTATTCTGTGTCACTCTATATAGTCTTGGCCGAGAGCCGTCACTTCAGTGGGTGCCCTCATGTTTGTCTGACCCAAAACATTTCGGGTAAGCTTTGGGGCTCCGCAAAATTAGAGAAATAGCGCCCCCAAACCAAAACACAAAGGCGGTATGGGCTTTGCGCATGCGCAGTGGCCTTGACGCTATCTTTAGGGGGGGGGGGGAGAAGAACTCCCTCATGATTTGCCACACCGCGAATCACCGCAATTCCATATTGCTCAGTGTTGTCATCGTTGCTTGTGGATGCTGATGACGGCGGCACGTCAATGGCGGTGGCGAAGACATATATACACTCGTCCGCAGTGGTCTAGCGGCTAAGGTACTCGACTGCTAACCCGCAGGTCGCGGGATCAAATCCCGGCTGGGGCGGCTGCATTTTCGATGGAGGCGAAAATGCCGTAGGCCCGTATGCTCAGATTTGGGTGCACGCTGAAGAACCCCAGGTGGTCGAAATTTCCGGAGCCCTCCACTATACGGCGTCTTCTCATAATCGTATGGTGGTTTGCGGACGTTAAACGCCACATATCAATCATCGATCAAAATTACATCACGATTTCGTGTGGCCACGTGATCAGATTGGGCGGGACCACGCGAATGTCACTTTGGCATTCACTTGACACTTTGGCAGCAGCGGCAGATCTGCCTACCACTGAATTTTGCTTCTACAGCGCATGTCGTCGACGCACTGCCACGTGTCAAGAGAAAGACGGTGGTCATCGTGGTAGTGAGTAGTCACCTTTAAATAGCATCGACGCATTGTCCGGTATCATATCAGAGCACGGCTGTGTTAGCGGTCGTGTTTTTGTTGTGGCACGATGGGAGCGCCACCTGGATTACTGTTCAGCTCGGTGCAATGCTGGGTGTAGTTAACCACACTTTGGCAGCAGCAGCGGATCTGTGCACAGCCTACTGAACCACTGAATGTTGCTTTTGCAGGTCAGTGCTACTACTGCTTCCTTCCTCAGTATACCTGTTGCTTTTCTGCTGCGGTCCCCGGAGTGTCTCTTGTACCTTGAAGTCACTCGCCGAAATGGGAAAAAAAACAAAACAATTTAAAGTGCTAAAACAAGAGTTTCCGGAAATGTGAACTGCGCTCTAGAGAGAGCTCCGTGAAGAAATACGAAAATTAAAGACGTCTAGACTTAATAAATACGAAGTTTGAAGAAATGTCGGCTTTGCGCTCACGGCTTGAAAAAGAAAATGGTGAGCTTAAGGCTACAAAATGATGTTATCCAAACTGAATGCAGCCAACTTAAGTGCAGCTTGTTCTGAGCAATGAGCGTAAAACTACCGCCCTAGAACAGTGTTCGCGAACTCGAAATATTGAAGCGAAAAACATTCCTATCCAGGAAGGTGAGCAGTTGATGAGGTTTGTTCAGAAGATTGGTGAAGCCGTTGGTAAATCCGTGAAGGAAGATGACATCGATATATGCCATCGCGTGGGTGCTTAGGATGCGTCTTGCGCTCATATTGCTCTGACCATTTACCTGTTTATTTCATTTGTAGACAAAGGTAACTTAAACTTAGGGATGCTAAGTCACCGCCTACACTATACCGGTACAGATGCGCTAGCACACTTGATACGTTTATATATATATATATATATATATATATATATATATATATATATATATATATATATATATATATATATATATATATATATATATATATATATATTGAAAGTCAAATGGGACTCCGTTTTCTGTGAAACTGATGCCGACACAGCGTATAATGTTTTCATCCAAAGTTTTATCGAAGCCCATAACAAGCGATTTCCGCTTAAAACAAGAAGGCGACCGCGATAGGCAAGAACGCCTTGGATTACTTAGGAGTGCCTTAAAGCTATTGAAGTGATAAAAAAATCATCTTAATCAGCAATTTGTAAAATCAAGAGAGAAACAAGACTTTGAGACGTTTCGAAAACACAGAAATACTACAAATTCTTTATTAAGGAGAAGCAACTTAGAATATTTTAGTAACTTTTTCAGCCTTGAAAAAACTTAAGCATCTGAAGCCATCTGGTTAAACATGTTGCTCCATCTGAAGCTATCTAGAAAAGGGTAAACATGTTGATTATTCCATCTTTGATTGATGGCACATACCTAATTATCCTTACTGCAGATAACCAAGTTCTCATCGGTGAGGACGTTCTTGAAGCATTCAATAAATTCTTTACCTCTATTGGGAAGAGCTCGCATGACAATAGCTTTGCGTGATTCGTGGGTAGGCAAATAGGCGATAGTGCATCCGGTGACTGCACGGGAGGTTACCACTTACTTTATCTCAATAAATAATATCAAGTGTTGTGATGTAGACACTCTTGAAGTTCGCCCTGTCAAGCTCGTAATTGATGTTATATCGCTTAGTATACACCATCAACGTAATCTTATTGGGCGCCTTTCCTCGTCGTCTTCAGATGGCCAATGTTTCGGTTATTATCAAATGTGGGGACAAAAATAGCATATATAATTACAGACCCATTTCTATTCTGCCTGTATTTTAAAAAGCCTTTACATAAATGAGTAGAGTCATTGTTAACCAAGCACCATATTATTACGCCTTGTCAATTTGGTTTCACATAGCAGCGCTCCACGGAAACTGCTCTATTACTGCAAAAAAGAAATTTTACTCAATGCATTTGAAAAACAAATATGTACACTTGGATTTTTTGTGGATTTTTCAAAGGCATTTGACAGGATTAACCATAGCACATTAATTAAAAAAACTAGAACACTATGGTTTTTGGGTGAAATTTCTTAATATCATCAAAACTTATTTGATGCACCGACAGCAAAAAGCAGAACTTAATGGCAACACATCTAGTTAAAAAAAACACTGTTCCATGGTGTGCCAGTACACTGGGTCCCCTGCTTTGTAATATTTATGTCAATGACCTAGTGAGCATCGATAATGATACAACTTTTATTATTCATGCAGATGATACCAGTTTACTTTTTAAGGGCTGTGATCTCAGCAAACGTGAGAACAAAGCAAATGATGTCTTTGAAATGTTGAACATTTGGAGCGCAACCACTTCACTGATTGTAAACACATCAAAAACAAAATCTGTCCTTTTTCCCCGAAGTCCATAAAATGTAATTTGGCCATAAATATTGGCTCTCAATTCATCAATATTGAGCCTCAGGTGAAAACGCTAGGAGTAATTTTTCATGAAAACATGCTAAGAAACGAATAAGCTGATCTTATTCACACTAAACTTTCCCGTATTGTGGAGGCCCTATCACGTTTGCGTTTTCTTTTGCCATGAAAAATTAAACTATGACTATATAGTTCTCTTTTTTTATCTGCATTAAGTTACTGCTTTTTCGTATGGGGCACCACAGCGGAAAAGAACTTAGAGCGAAAATATATAGAATACAAAAAGAAAAAGCTCTGCGCATAATTGCAGGTGTTCCACGCGATGAACATACCAGGCCCATTTTTAAAGCCCTTAATTTACAACGAATACCCGACATGTACAATTGAGTTTTAATGAAGCGATATCGTACATCTCGAAAGAAGAATAATTATTTTTTTTTGCTGATTTAGCGCATTTGAAACCCTCCACCTGCCCCTATAGCACACGAGCTACTGGAAGGGAGATACCTTACTGCAGCTAACAATAAATAGTTGCCTGCAATAAAATATTCCTACTGTTCCTTTCGTATATGTAATGTTTGTTTTTATATTGTGTAATGACTGTTGATATTGCTATGTTGTCTGATGGTGCGAAAGCCTCTCTCAAGCCTTGATGTTCGTCCCACAGCATCACTGTTGGGACTTTTGAAATGTCTCCTTTAATGTTGCAATAAAATTTGAATTTGAGGTGACTGCTTGGCAGCGCTGAGAATTGGCGGGCTTCGCGCGCATTTTGAATTGGCTTTGAACTGGGTTGGAGCTTGTCGTACTAATCGATATTACACATATTAAGTGAGTATTGATAACTACGCGTTGACGAAAAAAAAACACATGAGTCAAGTTCATGTCACTGCTCCTTTAAGGTATAGATGTCTTGTAAAAAAAAGCGGAAATAGTAGTCGTTTATTTGAATAAAAAAGCAAATGACGATGTTAGTGGATAGTGCAGGAAAATTGACCGTACGCTTGCGTACTTACCAGGTAGTGCAGTAATTGCGATCAATTGTTAATATATTGTGCTCAGGCTGAGTACAATGAACTGATAACGCAAGATATGTCTCGTTAAAGCATAGGGTTTCCAGGGTCCTTCAATAATTAATTACCTTGGCTTTGCCTAAAGGGACAGTCACCACTTTGTCTCACAATACACGCGCCTTTAGTGCCATGGCGATTCGATATTAAAAAAAAATGTTTGTCCAACTGGAAGCTTCTTTTTATAACTAGACAAATCATGAAGAACAATTCTTGAAGCATATACAAATCAACAAATTGGTGACACCTCATATGGCGCATAAGCAATATATTGACCCACACAAAAAAAAATGAGCCTGCTTTCTTACGAACAAACTATCATGCATTTGGCAATCAGTGTTTTTTTTTGTCAGTCTGTTTCATTTTCGTTGCTATAATACCTGTGTGCGTGAATCGAAATGGCGTTGTGAAAATGGAGTGGTTCATGCAATGAACAAGGCATTCGCGTGGAAACCGTATCGATTCATGGGGAACACATAATTTTGATTGACATTTCGTTATTGTTTATTTAAAGTGAAGTCGAAATAATCATAAATTGATACGTGTTCAAAAAGGCTACACGGTATGACTCGCATTATATTTTGTGCAAGAAGCTTCTTTTAAAGGAAAGAGACGAGCATTAAAAAAAATAATAATAAGGTTGCATTTGGGGACGGCAGGAGGGCGGAGGGGGTTGCAGTGAGGTGCGGGGCTTCCCGACGCTCACGAGGGCTGAGCAGGTTTTTCTTAGCGGTGCTTCGTACATCACCTACCGGCCTGGTGCGTATGGACTCCCGGGCCGACCCCAGGCGTCGGATGTCAGCGGCGTCTCCCCATTGTCAACGGCAATGCGCGGCCGTGTCTTCTTCGGCCAGGCCTATTGAATTTGCGCCCACGTGCGCATCGCAGGTGGGGATTCCATGGGCCGTCGCGCATTTATTCCCGGGGACGAGTGCCTGCAGCGTTCGTGCGACCGTTTTTTAGTCTTTGCCGTGCTCTTCCCTTTTCTCCTCTTGCGCGTAAAGTGTCTTCACATGGGCTTCTCTGCGGCTGTCGAGACAATTTTCACTTCCGCATCTTGTTCGGTGTATGCATGCAACCGTGCATCGAGGTTTGTATATATCTTTTCTTTTTCTAAGACTTTATTTCTGGTTATACAGGATAATTTTTTTTATTGTTAGGATGTGTGGGATGTGGTGTCGATGAAGGACGGATCCCAACATAAAACGTAACGATCGTTTATTAACGCGGTAGCGACAGCAGGGCAAGCATGCCGATGCTGCGCTCGAACGGTTAGAGAAACAATCTGAGCGCTGATTGATTGATTGATTGATTGATTGATTGATTGATTGATTGATTGATTTATATGTGGCGTTTGACGTGCCAAAACCGCCATATGATTATGCGAGACGCCGTAGTGGAGGGCTCCGGAAATTTCGACCACCTGGGGTTCTTTAACGTGCACCTAAATCTGAGCACATGGGCCTACAACATTTCCGCCTCCTTCGGAAATGCAGCCGCCGCAGCCGGGATTCGATCCCGCGACCTGCGGGTCAGCAGCCGAGTCCCTTAGCCACTAGACCACCACGGCGGGGCATCTGAGCGCTGAGCTTGGCAGCTTGTGTTTTATAGCCGGTAGTGGTGACGTAAGCCTCCGGTGAAACTGCGGTGGCACTGTCTTTTATCAGAAGCGTACGGTTCCAGTAAGTGGCCGTGTCACGTCGGGCTAATCAGTGGCGAGATAGAGGCTGGGCAGGACTGTGCGCAGTGGTCGCCACATTTGTATAAGAAGATCTTGGCGCACAAATAAAGTACCGTCCCTTTACCTGATATTGAGCATGTAACTGAATAAAGTAAATACCGGCAGCAATACATGCAAAATCAAACACATGATGTGTGAAAGGAAACGCACATATATCAAACACCGACGCAGCGTAAAGGACAATATCCTAAAGGCAATTAATCATGCGTCTGATAATGTCTCTGGTCATCACTAAATTGTATAGGCACAGCATAGCAGTCAGTCCGTATAGTCCTTACGAGGATGAATCCGCACGTGTGAACATAACAATCGACACATCATAGACTTCAGCGGGCACGCGTGTAATGCGTGCCATGTAATAGTGCTTATAACAAGTTGCACATGTGTAATGTGAATATAAATTCCTTATTTCTTGATGACCGCCAGCCATCCCATTGTCTTCCAAAACGCGTTTTCACGCTTTTAGAGCGTACTTCCACGGCCGCTGGATATGCTGTATTCTTACATCCTTTTATGCCAGATGAATCCACAACGCAACGTTTTATATAGGCTTTGAATAAAATTGTGTTGAATTGAAAGTTTTTTCTGGACTTTTCCTCTGGTGGGACCAAAAACACACTATCGAACACCCATTGCACTTTCGTTCCCGCTATGTTGTTACACGCAATGCACTAAGATTAGCAGACCGCATTTCGAAGCTAACTATAGATGCGAAGATTGTTGGAGAGTGGCTGTGGTTGGGGCATAAATGACAGCATATACTACTGCGCCTTGAGTAGTCTGGCCTCCCCCGACTCACTGACAGACTTAGACAACACTTCAAGCATTTCGAAACTTCTAAAGTTTGGTGAAAAAAAAAAAACGCCAGGCCTACGCGGAAGGCGCATCACAGTCACTGCGAAATCTATAGAAGAGCGGCCTTTCAGAGCCTTTTCTTATCACTCATTGGGTAACTTCTGCGAGCATATGTACTTGCTTGATACCCAATACGGCATTAATAATAAAAATTTTAGGGTAGTAAGCCGGCATTCGCTATGATATTTTTCGTCATTCATCCGAGAAGCGTGGTATCCGCTAAACTATTGCGAGGAATTTTGTGCCAAGTGTTCATGCAGTGGCTGACCATGCACGATGAGGAATTATGCCTGAAGTGGGCATGCGCCACAGTTAATAACTGAACAAAAACAAGCTTTTGTGATGGGTTGGAGCATTGGACGACCCACTCGTTACGCTATTCGCATTGTGCGACGGCTGCGTGTTCTTTTGCTGTTTTAAAACGCTTTATATTTATAAGTCGAATTAACGCGATTGCTTTTCCGACATCATCCTGCCTAAGGCAAGTTTTCCAGCAAGTCCCAAACACCGGCGTGGCTCAGTTGTAGAATACTGGGCTGGCACCTAGTGGACCCGGGTACGAGCCCCACTGTGTCGTTCGTACTAAGTTTGTATTCTGATTTCGCGCGATGTGGTTACGGACACCGGCGGCGGCGGCGGCGCTGCGCTAGACCCGAGTTGTGATCTCGTAAAAGCTTTCGCTGTAAAATCGTCACAGCATTCATGTCCATGGATTGATTGATATGTGGGGTTTAACGTCCCAAAACCACCATAAGTTTATGAGAGACGCCGTAGTGCAGGGCTCCGGAAATTTTGACCACCTGGGGTTCTTTTACGTTCACCCAAATCTGAGCACACGGGCCTACAACATTTCCGCCTCCATCGGAAATGCAGCCGCCGCAGCCGGGATTCGAACCCGCGACCTGCGGGTGAGCAGCCGAGTACCTTTCATTAGACCACTGCGGCAGGGTGCATGTCCACGGAGTGAATGATGAGTGGGGTAAAGCGTCCGTCAGCCCGTCTGTGCTTCCGTCCGTCTGCGCGACCTTCCGTGCGTCCATCCATGCGTCCGTCCATCTGTACGTGCGTCCGCCCACCCGTCCGTCCGTCTGTACGTGCATCCGCCCACCCGTCCGTCCGTCTGTACGTGCGCCCGTCCACCCGTCCGTCTGTCCGTTCTTGCATTCATCCGTCTGTACGACCGCGCGTCCGTCCATCTGTCCGTCCGTCCTTCTAATCTGTCTGTCCGTCCGTGCGTCCATCTAGTGAACACTCCAAGTACCGTCATCTCGCATCCTCTGTGGCACATACCCGCTCCGCGCATCCGTCCATCTGTCTGCTAGTCTGTCTGTCCGTCCATGCGTCCGTCCGCGCGTCTATCTCGTGAACACTCCAAGTACCGCCATCTCCTATCTCGCATCCCCTGTGGCACATACCCGCTTTAAAGCGGGTATGTGCTACTGGTGGCTACGTACAACATCGAAGGATGCACAGACCCACGCCTTAAAGAGCTTCGCCCCTAAAAAAAATAGGGATTCACGATGACTAACGAACTCAGGAGGGCTCGCTTACTGTACATTTCTTCGCCATTTTCATAGCACTATAGCTCGGTAAAACATCGAAAATTTTAGAGTTCAAACGTTTATATTGGCCTGCAACACATATGAACCGATTCGCTGTGGAAAGTGGGGAGTTTAGAAACCGCGTAATGAGAATCCTGATGCGCTCGCTCAATGAGAATGGCGTGGTGCGGGCACGGCGCAGGCCCTATGCTTTCGCCCTTTTACAGTGTGTGCCATCCACGTAAGTTTGAAAAATCGTGTATGGCATGTATGTGGTCGATTTCTGAAATGCGAACACACAAACGTCGACACAACGTGCTTGCTTACGTCCACAGGACAGCATCTAGCTGACTGGGCGCCGATGGGGTTGAAAGCCACCTAGCAGACCGGCTTACGCACAATGGCGTCTGCCCCGACGAACAGCCGGGTCAAACGTAACACAAGCTGAGAAACGGACGCCACGAGCACACTGTTGCCACGCCGTTCAGATGATTGACGTGGTGCAGCACCTCGTGAACTGGCTCTGGTGGTGCAGGCGATTTGAGAGCGCATGCGAGACTCTCCTTCTCTTTGTCTGTTTTTTTCCTTTACTTTGTTCTGCTTCATGGTTCCATGTCAATTCAGTGTAGCAATCAAGACGGGTGTCGTAAATATCCCGGTCTTCTCACTCACTCACTCGCCCGCTCTACTCGCCCGCTCTACTCGCCCGCTCTATTCGCCCACTCTACTCGCCCGCTCTATTCGCCCACTCTACTCGCCCACTTTACTCGCTCACTCACTCACACGGCTGTCAGACCGATGAATTTATAGGCAAACCTCGGAAGCAATGCAATCATAGCTGGTCGGACTTTATAGAGGTTGCCTATTCAAACGGCATCGTTAATTCAAAACTTCCCATCGCTCACTTTGTGAACCCGAACCTTCATGCTCATAAATCGAGTGTCTTTCATCATCATCATCATCAGCCTGACTACGTCCACTGCAGGACAAAGGCCTCTCCCATGTTCCGCCAGTTAACCCGGTCCTGTGCTTGCTGCTGCCAATTTATACCCGCAAACTTCTTAATCTCATCTGCCCACCTAACCTTCTGTCTCCCCCTAACCCGCTTCCCTTCTCTGGGAATCCAGTCAGTTGCCCTTAATGACCAGCGGTTATCCTTTCTACGCGCTACATGCCCTGCCCATGTCCATTTCTTCTTGATTTCAGCTATAATATCCTTAACCCCCGTTTGTTCCCTAATCCACTCTGCTCTCTTCTTGTCTCTTAAGGTTACACCTACCATTTTTCTTTCCATTGCTCGCTGCGTCGTCCTCAATTTAAGCTGAACCCTCTTTCTAAGTCTCCAGCTTTCTGCTCCGTAGCTAAGTACCGGCAAGATACAGCTGTTATATACCTTCCTCTTGAGGGATAGTGGCAATCTACCTGTCATAATTTGAGAGTGCTTGCCGAATGTGCTCCACCCCATTCTTATTCTTCTAGTTACTTCAATCTCGTGGTTTGGCTCTGCGGTTATTACCTGCCCTAAGTAGACATAGTCTTTTACAACTTAAAGTGCACTATTACCTATCTCGAAGCGCTGCTCCTTGCCGAGGTTGTTGTACATTACTTTCGTTTTCTGCAGATTCAGTTTAAGACCCACCTTTCTGCTCTCCTTGTCTAACTCCGTAATCATGAG
The DNA here is from genome assembly GCF_043290135.1 of Rhipicephalus microplus. Lineage (NCBI taxonomy): Eukaryota > Metazoa > Arthropoda > Arachnida > Ixodida > Ixodidae > Rhipicephalus > Rhipicephalus microplus. The sequence continues at coordinate 50,484,301 of NC_134704.1, read as the reverse complement.
TTGCAATTCGTCCCCCGAGTTATTCAGCAATGCAATGTCATCGGCGAAGCGCAGGTTACTAAGGTATTCTCCATTGACTCTTATCCCTAACTGTTCCCATTCTAGGCTTCTGAAAACCTCCTGTAAGCACGCGGTAAATAGCATTGGGGAAATTGTGTCCCCCTGCCTTACACCCTTCTTGATTGGTATTCTGTTTCTTTCTTTATGAAGCACTATGGTAGCAGTTGATCCCCTGTAGATTTCTTCCAGAATGTTTATATATACTTCATCTACGCCCTGATTCCGCAGTGTTTGCATGACGGCTGATATTTCTACTGAATCAAACGCCTCCTCGTAATCTATGAAGGCTATGTATAGTGGTTGGTTATACTCTGAACATTTCTCTATTACCTGATTGATAGTATGAATGTGGTCAATTGTTGAGTAGCCTGTTCGAAATCCTGCTTGTTCCTTTGGTTGATTGAATTCTAATGTTTTCTTTACTCTGTTAGCAATTACCTTTGTAAATAGCTTGTATACTACAGAGAGCAAGCTGATCGGCCTGTAATTCTTCAAGTCCTTGTCATCTCCTTTCTTATGTATTAAGATGATGTTAGCCTTCTTCCAAGACTCTGGTACTCTTCCCGTCAGGAGAGACCTCGTAAACAGGGTGGCTAGTTTTTCTAACACAATCTGTCCTCCATCTTTCAGCAGATCTGATGTTACCTGATCCTCACCAGCAGCTTTGCCCCTTTGCATGCTCTCCAAAGCTTTTATGACTTCTATCATTACTGGTGGGGTGTAATCTGGGTTACTGCTAGTTCTTATAGTATTAAGGCCGTGGTTGTCTCGGCTACTGTACAGATCTCTGTAAAACTCCTCCGCTATTTTAACTATCCTATCCATATTGGTAGTTATTTTGCCTTCTTTGTCCCTTAGTGCATACATCCGACTTTTGCCTATCCCAAGTTTCCTCTTCAATGCTTTGACACTTCCTCCGTTTTTCAGAGTGTGTTCAATTCTCTCCATGTTATACCTTCTTACATCGCATACCTTACGTCTATTAATCAACTTCGAAAGCTCTGCCAGTTCTATTTTGTCTGTTGTACTTGACACTTTCATGATTTGACGCTTCTTAATTAGGTTGTGCGTTTCCTGGGAAAGCTTGCCAGTGTCCTGTCTAACTACCCTGCCTCCAACTCCCACTGCACACTCCGTAATGATACTCGTCAGATTATCATTCATTGTATCTACGCTAAGGTTGGTTTCCTCACTAAGAGCCGAGTACCTGTTCTGCAGCGACACTCTGAATTCCTGTACTTTCCCTCTCAGTGCTATTTGATTGATTGGCTTCTTGCGTATCAGTTTCTGTCGTTCCTTCTTCAAGTCTAGGCGAATTAGAGACCGTACCATTCTATGGTCACTGCATCGTACCTTGCCAGTCACTTCCACATCCTGCACGATTTCAGGGTGTGCACTCATTATAAAGTCTATTTCGTTCTTATTTTCGCCATTACGGCTCCTCCATGTCCACTTGCTGTTTTTTTGATAGAAGGTATTCAAAATCCGTAAATTATTGCGTTCTGCGAATTCTACTAGTAGCTCTCCTCTGGCGTTTCTAGTACCGATGCCATAATCTCCTACTGCCTGGTCTTCAGCCTGCTTCTTCCCTACCTTTGCATTAAAGTCGCCCATCACTATAGTATACTGTGTTTTTACCTTACTCATTGCCGATTCCACGTCTTCATAGAAGCTTTCAACTGAAGCGTCATCATGGCTGGATGTAGGCGCGTAAGCCTGTACTACCTTCATCTTGTATCTTTTATTCAGTTTAATTACGATACCTACCACCCTTTCATTAATGCTATAGTATTCCTCTATGTTGCCAGCTATGTTTCTGTGAATTAGGAACCCCACTCCCAGTTTTCTTCTGTCTGCCAAGCCCCTGTAGCAAAGGACGTGCCCATTCTGTAGCACAGTATAGGCCTCATCTGTCCTCCTAACCTCACTGAGCCCTATTTTATCCCATTTAACACCCTCTAGCTCCTCGAATAGTACAGCTAGACTTCCCTCACTAGATAAGGTTCTAGCGTTAAACGTTGCCAAGTTCAGGTTCCGAGTGTCTTTACCACTAGGCTACACACCCATGCAACGGAGCCCTGGAATAGGTGCCCGACCCTTTGCAATGCTTCACGTCGAGCGCAAATAAAGTTTTTCTCTCTCCCGCTCTGCGATATTCTGGAAAAAGGGCCAGCATGTTGACGCTAGCTACATGTGGCCTGGAGCGGTTATGCGGCCCTCCGGATATCAGCGTAAGACTGAGTACGTCACTAGCGATTGCATGCCTTGTCTTTAGAGACCGTACTTTCTCACACGGAATGTTCGAGGTAAAGACGCTTAGTTGCGGCATTTGCGCTGGAACCAGTTCTGGAAGTAGTATTGCCTCCTAGTGGTATAAGTAAAATAAAGTAAAGTTTATTTCACCGGTTTTCTCCTGTTCCTTTTTTTTTCTTGCTGTGCTTCTCTCTCACGCCATTATCTAGCACGCATAGCACCACCCTTTTTGCATTGTTGCTCCGAAACACCGTAAGTTTAAAAAAAAAACAGATCGCGAGTGCATACTGTACAGATGTTCCGAAACCTACGTGCCCCTTGCTTTGCCACCTGCCAACGTCGGCATGACCCTTTACTTCATCTACTCGTCGCACAAGAGAATGACACCTTTATCACACCGCCGTGAACCGTCAATCTAAGCTCCGGATCGGCATAAACGGTGCCCCGTCAGCTCAGTCTGCACACACTTTTTTTCGCGCTCTCACGTATGTAAGGCGAAGTGAAAACGGCGTGAACTCGGAGACACGCTCACAAAGCGTGTAAAAGAGCGTTAAGGCGTTTACGTCGAGACAAGCGGGTCGAATGTGCGTGCGCTTCGTTTTATAACGCTTTCTTTCTTTCTCTCTGCTTTCTCATCCTCTCTCCCCTCCGATATATGGCTGCTGCATGTAGGAGTCTCCCGCTGTCTTCCGCTCTTTCTTCCCTCCCAGCCCTCCTCGCGGCTTCGTGCATGGAGAGATGATCTCCCGCTGTTCCCGTTCCGGTGCGGTGCTAACAAGATTGTTCCTACACAGGGGCGTTCGCGGGAGCTCAGGGCGTCGCTGTGCGAGAGAGCGTCGGGCTCCTCCGCTGCCGGCCTTTGACGCTGACACGCGCAGCTGACGGTCGTCGCTTCCTGCTCCCGTAGAGTCCGGCGACTTGATGGTTGTACGTCCGGGAATCCCGCCAGGAGTCGCTCTAATCGCTTGTCATCCGCACTGCTTGTCGCTTCGAGGAGAGAGAGGAAGCGACAGGGAGAGGAGGAGTAAATAAAAGGAAGGAGAGAGTGACGCATTAGGGCAAGCTATAATATGGTAGGATGATGAATGCCACCTAGAGGAAATTTTTGCAGAGGTGTCGTTGAGATCACGACGAGGAAGTGTGGAGGGATGGCGAAGTGAACTTGAAGAAGTGATTAAACTTGCGCATGCGCGAAAAAATAGTGCGCGTGGTCTTGAGTGAGAATGTTTGATACGATGTAAATGTTTTCACTTGCTTTCATCTTTCACGTTTTTACTTCCTATCTTCAGCCGATGACTCGTGCTTGATACAACCTTGAAGTGACCATGTATAGTGAGATGATCTTACCATTAGGTTTTATGGGGTAGCATGGGGCTGCTATAAATAAATGGATATATTACTTTAATTGCAAATTAACAATCATGAAATACTTAAACTCGGTAAAATTTAACAAGGCATTCTTTCGGGCGCTATAATAGTCTTCAATGGCGAAAAGAACATACGTGTGCTGTGTCCCAAAGCAATTGCCATAAACGTGAGAATAACCTGTTCTTGTTTATTTCGAAAGCAAGTTCACATCTTTCTTTTGCTTACCTTCCGGGCGTTGCCAGTGCAAGTTGGACAGCATTGATCATGTACCGTACATCGAAAGAGTTTACGATGGAGCCAAGCTTAATGCGTCATTCCTGCTCCTGTGTCTACATGTTCCAGGCTTTCTTGCGAAAACGAACAGGTACTCAGCCTATGTTACAGGCGTTTGTATTCTTCTTTTCCTTGCCGTTTCCCTCACAATATAAACACATCAATGGTATCAGCGTGATCGGTTGTGGTTCAGCGATATCGTCGGCATGACATCCCGTCCCCATCCCCCCTCTCCTAAAGCTCAAAAATAGACTAATGAGGAAGCCTCAATGATCAATTTCAATGCCGCTATGCACTCTTGGATAAAACGGTACACTTTGTTCACCGTACTACAAGTACAGCTGCAACCCACTGCACCATACTTCATTACAATTCTAAGAGTAGAGAAGTACCCACCATGTTATTGTTCATTATTCTGAGGACAATGGATCCAACCACTGCACGTCTGTAATTATTACCTGCTAAAAGAGTGAACTAACACCGGGCGTCACACAACACGATTTCCGTATATGACTGGGCGGTTTATAGTTTCCCGACAATTACAGGATGTTCAGACATAATTCTTAATCACCATCAGCATCAGCAGCATCAACAAAGTGCCGTGATGATTTACAGATGTGGACGTAGCGAGTGCTTTCCTTTCCGCAGAAGGCTGATTAGTGAATGGTATTATGACTACTTCCATGCCTCGCAAAATTATTACGATTCTGATTAACTTTAAGCTGCCGTGTAATTCTCGCTTCAATGGAGGGCTCTAAAAAGGTGCTCCTCCAGCTTTGCCTGAAACGTTGCTAAATGTCCCGCACATGCTTGACGTGTCTTTTTTTTTGTTGTTGTTCTTATCTCTTGTGCCTCTCCCCTCATTGTAGGGTTGCAGAACCGATGCACGTCTGATGGAGTGTCTTGCCTTTTTTATTCCTATTTTTTTCGTGTTTCTGCTAATTTGGTTGTAATTCAGGCCATCGCAAAAGCTGAAGAGGTGGCTGCAAATAATGGCCTTGTTGCGATCCCGCACAAATAAAAATGGACTGAATAAGATTGTCTCCGCCTGCTCTTAATCTCGTCGTATCGCGTTCGCGTCTTCTTGGAAAATGTTCTAGTGTTGTTCGCCTCTTGCTTTTTGTTTAGTTTGTCCTTGCTTCTCTAGTGAAATGGTGGCGATTATTCAATTCATTTCAATTCAGCTTTATTCATATGTTATAAGAGACACAGAGAAAGAAACCTAAACAGGAAAAAATATCTTTTCGAAAATCAGACGGAAGTGTAGACTCACCGAAATGCGAGATCCAGTACCGACTACTGGCTTTGGCCTAAACGAGGCAAGAAAAACCGAGAAAAAAACAGAAAGAAAAAGGGCAAGTGCACGCATTACACAAAAGCTAGTCGTCTAATTTTGCGATGTCAGCCCACGAAATTTATTGCGTGCGAGCGTGAAAAAAAAAAACTGAAAACGAGTTTTAGCCTAGGTTCGTGCTCTCACAGAGAGGGGGAGGGGTTAAAAAAAAAACAAGTCGGAGACAGCAGCAGCAACAGCAAACGTTGTCCCTCTCTTCTTTTCCAGCAAGTTGCAACCTGTGTGCGTCATTGAGTGAGCACCCTGCTCTTCGTTCTCTTCTTGTCCGTCAATACCGTATAATCATGCGATGATCAGAAATAAAAAGAAAAAGAAGAAGCGGGCACACATAGTGTTTCCTTCGCACGCCCGGTAGCATTTCCCTCGCGTGATCTCTCTCTGTGTCTTCAGTTCGTGTCGCAATCTGGCTTCACAGCCTTTGTCACGTATTTCTTTTTTCGTTTTGCTTCGTTAATCGCGTCCTTTTATAACTGTACAACTTTCCCATCGCGGAGGAGGTAATTGCGCGTCCTTTGTGATGATACCGAAGAAGAAGAAGAGGCAGACGGTACGTCGCGGAAGCCGTGCCTTTATGCTGCTGGCTTCGCGCAGGCGCACTATATACCCCCCTCCCTCTTCATTTCGTGCGATTCTTCTCTTAATCATCTCCTATAATGCGCTCGAAGCAACCGAGAAATGAGGGCCACGGACGGACAAAAGGTCTCGCGATCCTCCCGACTGTTTAGATTTTTTTTTTTCTTTTCTCGTCTTTGTTGCTGCTTTTGAACGACAGAAATAAGCGAAACTCTGCGCGGAAACGCCAGTAGTGGGTGCAAGAAGAACTAAAGCGGCGACTGGTGGAGGCGTCTGTATATTAGAACGAAAGAAAAACTCTGCAGAAAGAAATGGAGGAAGAAATCAACGCCATGAACGAAAAAAAAAACGCACTTTGTCGCTATACGTTCGCGAATTCATTTGCTATGGTGGCGAAGATTGTGGTTATGTACACTCTCGCCATAAAATTCTGAGCCACTTTTATTCTGTTTTAGTTTTCTTGCTCGAAGTTAAAGATGGAGATGAACGGTCTTCTGTTGCACGCTCTTCCTGGCAGAACGTTTCCTTTTCCTGCTCTTTCATTTCAGGTGGGGTCATTTTCATTTCGATGGCGTTTAGTCATCATGGTTAGTGAAATTACTCCGACTATACTTAGCTATCTTGACTTGGGCGTCAGTAGATAGTCCTGTCACGCTTGTGAATTTGGCAGGTTGGTGGAAAGTGAGCGGTTGTATTGAGTCACTCAAATGGGCTTGTGCAACAGAGTGGGAGTCACTATATACATGCTTAGAGAGAGGGTGCGCAGTAATATACCATGGAACGTTTTTCAATTCAGAATGCATATAATAAATAATATTTGCGCCGTGTAAAAAACAGATGACTCAGAAGAAAACATATACCTAATGTATAGCGCGAATTGTCATTCAACACGCCCAAACTAGTACTCTCTTCTAGGTTATATTAAGACACCTGTTTAAGAGTGGTGTTATTTAGGCGTTTTGTTGGGCCTGGAAGTGTGGACAGAAACTATTTTCATCATCATAGTTCTGCACGTGCTGTCTCCGTTATCTTCTTTGTTCTCTTCTTCCGCCCAGTCCTCTTCTTCATCTACTGCTTCGTTCACAAAACAAGTGTGCTTAAAATAAGTGGGACCCATATATAAGTAATCATGTTGGGAAAGCGAAGAGAACGTGTACAGATCATGGGCGTCCGCAGAGGGTGCAAAAGGGAAACATACCCCCTTAAAGCTACAGCTGACCCCCCCCCCCCCCCCCCATCTCCATTGATTCCACACCAGCGCTCATCTTGCCTCCAACGCGATGCTGTACGACATTGCCACCCACAAGACAAAATAGTGCCGATGCCCATGGTACAGAGAGAAATAGAGACGCAGGCAGAAAGAAAGTTATATTAAAGAATTGGCCCCGAATCAGCATGTTACACTGGAAACGTCGTTGAAATACGATAGTCTTGCGTCTGAAGAGAGTGAACAAAACGTTTGTTTAGTGTTCTGCGCAAGAAAATCGGTGAATGGTATCCTGTAGGCGCCGCGTTAGTGCCTCGATCGTGTAGCGGAGACGAACGAGCGCGTCGAGGCATGTTAGACACGAGCGCCACCTGGCAGTTATCTTCGAAAACGAAGGCGTGCGCGCCCGCGAAGAAAGATTCTCGCCTGTCTCGGTGGTGATAAGGTGTAGAATGCAGAGCGATGGGCAGGTGCCACTACCGTTTCGTAGTAGCAAAGCGTTAGAAACACCGTTTTGAGTATCGTTTTGTACTGTCAGCGCAGCGCGATAAACGCTACAGTCCTTAGAGTTACTTGTGTGTGCCTCTTGTAGTGTAAATACACTAAAGACACACATACAAAACATCGACGTGGTGTTATGGCGCCTCAGATATGCGCAATGATTGCTTATTAACTGACAATCGCACAAATATGAACGCTCAAGCTTGAGCGATATTAGTAGGCGCTGCTGTGGTGGTCGGCTTTTTGGTGCCGTTTGAGGTATTGTTAAAGGTGGACGAACAGACAGACAGACAGACAGACAGACAGACAGACAGACACATACAGACACACATACAGACATACAGACAGACACATACAGACAGACACATACAGACGTACAGACAGACACATACAGACATACAGACAGACACATACAGACATACAGACAGACACAGACAGACACAGACAGACACAGACAGACACATACAGACACAGACAGACACATACAAACACATACAGACACATACAGGCACATAGACACATACAGGCACATACAGACACATACAGACAGACAGACACAGACAGACAGACACAGACAGACAGACAGACAGACAGACAGACAGACAGACAGACAGACAGACAGACAGACAGACAGACAGACAGATACAGGCCAAAATTTGGGGACCTTCGAAGGGAAAGACTACCGTCTTTCAAAACACAGCATGTCTACGGAGGGAATGATGATGAGTGGGGTGAAGCGTCCGTCTGTTTGTTTGTCTGTCCGTCCACCCATATGTTCATCAGTCCATCCGCTCATCTGTCTGTCCGACTGTCCGTTCGTAGAACTTGACATGTAATACTTGACAGTGAGACGGATTGCCGTAGTCAGTAAGAGGGGAGAGCTGAAATTGAAAAAATAAAAAAAGGGATGCAGTGTGCGTTTTTCGCTGAGGACATTAATATTAAAAATAGGTGGTTTTTAAGGCTTCCAACAGGTCCTCCCTCCACCCTCACCCCCGAAACAATTTTTTTCCTATGGGCCTGGTATGATGGATGATGCATGACTATACTAATGGGTGACTGTGCTGTAGTCGGTGACAAGCTAAAATAGATATAAAACCCACCCACGAGTCCTCATTTCCCTCATGCCTCCGTGCTACAAAGAAAGTAATTCTCAACCAGTGGTTCTCTTTTTGCGCATACAACCATTATCTAAGAATACTTCATTGTATTTCAAATCAATAATCCGAGACTCGATAAATAAGTTTGAGAAGGAACATACTTTTGCGTCAGCTTAGAAATAGATCTGTTGCTTAAATTGCGCCTCCCACTGCGCTCATCTCGGAGTCTACGAACAAGTAATGTACATCTCTTGAAGGCGATGTTTCGGAGTGGTACCTATGATTGTACTAAACAAACAGTGCCACATTTAACTTAATGCTCAAACTTAAGGAATTGATCTTTTTTTTTACGGTTTCACAAAGTGAAACAGGGCCGTTAAGCACATTTCATCAGGTCATTTGCAATTGTTTTACGAAACTTTATTCACTGTCTTCTGCGCGGAAACTATGACTCAAAGCGAAAAATGAAGTAAACCGAGATTGACTTCGCGAATTTCTATTGTTGTGCTGCCGTAAATACCGAATGTGGGTCTCGCGTCGCCGCGCTTGTCATCCGCTTGGGGTAAACGCCAATGTCTCATTCGGCGTCTTGTTTATTCGAAATGTAAGCAAGTAGCGCATACTGTGTCTCACAGTGGGAGTCATTGCATACGTTGTCGTTAAGTTAATGCCAAGGCGATGTGCGCGGTTAAATTGGCAGTGACTAAAAGCTGTAGGTGAATTCTTTTTCTTGCTTCGACAACAACTTCCACTCCATGGTGTTGAAATCTTTGCCCCGTCTCCCCATGAATGCTCAACTTTTTCAAAGTGGGGCCCAGTTTATCTGCAACAGGGGCCACTACCTTCAACGAGTATATATGTCTGCGTGAAGGTGTGCTTGTGCAGGTAAGAGGGTTTTCTCGCTCTGAGGGAATGCGAGTGCGTTGCGTGCCAGACTTTTCTTTCACAGGGGAGTGCAACGCATCCATCTTTCCTTTCGTGGTACTCTAATTTAGTATAAACAAGCTATCTCTGTGCGTAATACATGCACGCAATACAGGCAAAATGATATATATATATATATATATATATATATATATATATATATATATATATATATATATATATATATATATATATATATATATATATATATATATATATATATATATATATATGAGAGAGAAAGAGAGTAAGGCAATTACTAATCAGATAGAAACCAAATCTTTCTCTTTTTTCCGCTCAATAAAAGGTTTAGTGGTGTCGCTTCAGTAACGATCACGATTGATGTAACTGATCGTGATTGATCGTGAGCGGTGCGTCGATCACGATAGATGCAGCAATATTATATAGCTCGCGTCATTTACCGGTTCGAAAGACCTCGCACGGTGTCAGTTTTCATGCAAGGCGTTCGCGCATCTAGCGCGAAAAAAGGGCTTACGCAACTGACACTTCAATCTGGCATGTAATTATGAGCCGATAGCGTGAAATGTAATTAAAATGACGCAGCTGTGCTGATTGGCACGCGTTATAACAATCACACGCGCACACGCACGCACGCACACCCCCGATGACCACAATTATCTTTATATTGCACACACTGCAGCCCATTCCTCCACCCCCCCCCCCCCAGCCGGGTTTGTTTATTTTCGTATTTTGTCACGCTAGCAAGTTCTCTCGCTTGCTTTTTTTGTGGCACCTCGCCCGCACTTACATCACTCATTTGGGCGCACAACTCAGCGCACATCGCAAAAGATCACCAAGATCTTGCGACACCAAAGGAACAAACTCACTCAAGCACATGTGGGAACGCTGATGCCATGGCTTTAGCGGGCTGTAAATCACAGACGTGCACACTCTATATACGAAACACAGGCACGCATATCCAAAATTTGCCTTCATTTGATGACCACTATGACAATCGTTGAAAGTATAGGAGCCTGCATGACCGGTCATGTAGGCTCCCTAGTTGAAAGTAGTCACCCTGAGGCGATATTCTTGGTGCATCCAAGCGATGCAGCTGCTTCACGCTGCCGAACCGGCGGAACGCTATGAAGCTCCACCGCTGCGGTGCACTTCAAACGCTGCAAAATCATAAACGCCAGCATCAAATGACGACCGACGAGGATTATGCTGAATGCGAGTGGATGAAATAGCTTGTTTTTGACTGAAAAACACCCCACTGAAGAACTGAATGGACGCTTGCCGGTCTCAGTGCAGCGGTACATCGCCTCCCGTCGCGAACTGCACCAATCTGAATTTGTCATTGGTTCATCGTGACTGTTACGTCATAGTGATGAGCAGCCGCAGTTGGACGCGCATAATACAAATGGACAGTGGTGCACTTTACGTTTTATGCTTAGTTTGTCACCGACTATAGGGTCATGCATGATAATAAATCTATAACATTCATGGTCATGCCACGCCAACGCATGAGTTAGCATATCTAAATGGTTTTGTGCGCTGAGAATAAATGGAGAGAATTTAGAGGGCTATGTACACTGTATTATTCGAGAGCAATAAGCTACCCCGCTATCAGTGTTCCACCAGTGACTAAACGAAGTTCACTTATCGGTAACGCCCATGTTGAATTCAAACATTCGTGTGACCCCCCCCCCCCCCGCAAATTTCCTGTCCGAAAAAAAGAAAGAAAAAAAAACTACTTGCGCATAGCCTTGTGTTGTAAATAAATGTGCGCTGCAATATCGGTTTCCTCTTCCACTTGAGTCTGTATGTACGAAAACAGATTGAGTTATTCAGACGTATTGTTAAAGAACGTGGTTGCTATAATCATATCTGGGGGTAATAATGTTCTATGACACTCATTACTAACTACCTCAGCTTTTCGCTGGAACTGTGTCATCAAAGGAAACACTCGTCAGCAGTGCTGCAATCCTCGTGATATACAGTGTATGCGCGTTTTCATCTTAGGGCCAACTTTGCTATAGCTATCAATAAGCAGTGAACAAACTGCGTAATCATACCAAAACGACGCCTTTTGGGAACGCCTGCCCAATACCCAGAAACATGGACGTGCGAAAATTGGCTTATGCCGCACCATCCTTGACCACATTCAGAACATATCCCTAACTATTTCAACGTAATGTAACCTAACCAGCGCCTCCTTTACACTGAGTAGAAGAGGCGCTGACCTAACCTACGCTAACCAGCGAGTCTACTTCCGCATTTATGCCAACAGTATTGACGTGAGGCCAGCCTCCAAACAATAAGCCCTCTCAGCGTCAGAACATCGTTCGCGAAGACGCTCACATTACTTATCCGCTCCACTTTACCCACCTCAAGTCACCACCACACCGTCCCCTCGGTTTCATTGCTTTCAGCTGAAAAACCCTCAGGCTGCCGCATAAATCGTTTCCGCCAATCAATGCTGTCTGCATGCGCCACCGCCGGTAATATGCTAAGCGTGTCGTTAAAGCGATCGGCGACCGTCGGTTCCCCCCTTTTCCCTGCAAACCATGAACCCACATACCTCCCCCCCCCCCCTCTCGTTTCCCCACACTCGCTTAGAAGTGTCACCACGGAAACCCTAAAACTGTTTCTATATACTCCCAACTTTCCCACATCTTTCCCTTCGCTGTTCTTGCTTCTCCGGTGATGTCTAAAGCATGGCAGTGAAGCCAGAACCCATCACAGGAGCGGTTACGGTTGAGCGCTGCAGGAAAAACGCGCCCGTTCACTGCGGAGCCACACATTTTCTCGGCAGCGCCCAGGCCATTAGCATCTCATTTGAAGCCACACTGCCGCTGCCGTTCGGGCAGAAAGGTAAAAATAAAAAAAGGGAGTGCGGCTCGGAACTGCGTAGTGTTCAAGCCCCGACACGTTCTCCCATTCGGTGTACATCCGCAGCCGCGCATTGCCCGCAGCCAGTGTTCGGCTCTTTCGGTTTCCCTCCACATTAGCTATGCATCGAAAAAAAACTGGCTGCCACCGACCGCCTTCTCTCTGTGTCCCATTCAATCTGCGCGTCATCTTTGTTTGCCTTCCCCTATTCCCCCTTTGGCCTTTGGCTCAAGTCAGTAGTCTACGTACCACTCCGCCGAGGGTTATCCTCTGCCGTCCGCTGACTTTCTTAACTGCCCTTCCTGCTCTGAGCCAACAGGTGAAATGACAAAAGTTCGCGCTTTCTTTCTGCGGCTAGATGGTACAACGGCCTCGTCTTCGTTCGAGCTTGCATCGTTCCCCGCGACGTTGGAGAATTTCAGCGTCTCTAAACACGCCCCCGCCGTGGTGGTGTAGTACGTGGCTAAGGTACTCGAATAATAACCCGCAGGTCGCGGGATCGAATCCCGTCTGCGGCGGCAGCACTTTCGATGGAAGCGAAAATGCTTTAGGCCCATGTGCTCTGATTTGTGTCCACGTTGAAGAATCCGACGTGGTCGAAATTCCCGGAGCCCTTCATTATACGGCGTCTCTCGTAATATTATGGTGGTTTCGGTATGTTAAACCCAACATATCAATAAAGCAATCTCTAAACGCGCATGCACGAACGAATACAAGGGCGGGAACAAGCAGAATGCGCAAAACACATACAAAATTGAAAACAAAAAAATGCTAGTGATGAGTTGTTCTTGAGTCAACGTTCTCATGAGTCAGTGCCCCACACAAGAATGGGCACGTGTGCTTGCAGAAGTTACCGAATGAGTGTTTAGAAAGGGCTCTGAAAGGCCGCTTTTCTATCCTTTGCTGTGACTGTGCTGCGCCTTCCGAACTGGTATATATATATATATATATATATATATATATATATATATATATATATATATATATATATATATATATATATATATATATATATATGTGTGTGTGTGTGTGTGTGTGTGTGTGTGTGTGCGCGCGCGCGCGCACACACCAGTGAGATTACAGCAGTGAGATTACAGGCATTACCTGACAGTAGAACAGAAATTCACAATTGTCGAGGAGCCAACCGTAAACTTTTGCTGTTGGCTGTACGCAAGTGGTTAAACGCGTGCACACGTGGAACGAAGTGTTGATAGCATATGAACGTTAATCACAAAACACCCACGTGCACAACTAAAGAACGATCAACAACCATCAGGTCCGAAGCTAACGCATAAATAATTGTTTTGAAACGAGAGCGCACTACTTTGACGCGCACGGAAAGACAGGGACAAGCGCTCATCCCTGTCTTTCTGTCCGCGTCAAAGTAGTGTGCTCTCATTTCAAAACAATCATGTATCACCAACTCGCCCAATCAACCATACTGACAAACAACTGATAAAACACGACATTAACTAAGAGCCACGACGGTGCAGGCAGCTATGATGCCTCTGCCAACAAGTCCACATATAGTATACGTACTACCATAGAGATAACTCAATCCCGCGCAGACCCCGTCATGTACATTATCAATACAGCGTTCCCCGCAAGTACATCAACCACGTATATATATACAGGTCTGGTGAAAACACCGATTTGCCCCGTCAACGTTCCTAACCCGCGTGCAAGCCGAGTGCAAGATTGAATAACACTTCCGGGTTCCGGTTCCATTGTCCTAACGTGGTGCTGTGGCTGCGTGAAGGAGGAGGACTATTTCTATCACCGGGTGTGACAACAAGAAGCATAAGAGGTGAACATGCCAGCCGCCAGATGCCTGCAGCCAACAAACACTATAGATACAGCCTATAGTCGACCCAGACCACTGCAAATCCGAACGCGTCTCTAATATAACGACGTTTGCTCCGAGCCGTTGAAGCGGTGGGCCGACCGGGGTGTACTTTGAGCCTTCCAATGAAGCGATGTTTATCCACCCCCGAGGCATCGGGGTAATGGTGACTTCCCGTTGTGAGTGCAGGGAGGGGAAGTTAGTGACAAGTGTGGTCGACAGCGAAAGAGCGATTTGATGGTTACTTCGAGTGGCTTGATCGAGGGGGCGTCTTGTCGTGAAACTTACGTGGGCACTTTGTGTGTAGACGGGACTTTGCAGCGGCCTATTCTTCTCACTTAGGTCTTTTTTTTTGTTTCTAATGCGACCAATATTTTTCACGAGAAAAAGAAGAAGAATGGTGTGGACGCCACCATACGGTTCCAGACTAGTTTGCAGTAACGTCAGAGTTCTTTGCGGTATTCTTCAATTGATTTTCGGTATTGAATTGAATTTACTCTATTTCTTCTGTTTATAACAGAAATGAAGCAGAAGCTAAAGGCCATCTATCCATCAAAGTAACGTCTATCACTACTAGCACTTGAAGGATGATTGAAAGGTCAAGTTAGCAAACTTAACTTTATATATATATATATATATATATATATATATATATATATATATATATATATATATATATATATATATATATATATATATATATATATATATATATATATATAAGGAAAAGATGTGTATACTTAAGGTAAGGGCTCATTTTTCCGTGTTTTGACACAATGTTAACGAGATTTAACAGACAATAATGCCAAGGAATGTATAGGGGAAGTTATTCAACCCAATTGTAACGTAAATGTGAAGAAAGAAAAGTGGGTGAAACGATAACATGCCGTGAGCAGGGACCGAACTTGCAACCTTCCAATAACGCGTTCGATGCTCTACCACTGAGCTACCACGGCGGCTATCACCACAGCCACCTTATTGGGTTTATATGTGAATTTAAACATGGGAGTGTCAGTCACTGCCACCTGTAGCCATGGCGGCGAGTGTAGCACACTCTTTATGAGCCTGTTTGGCGTCACGTAGCACGTGAACTTTTTACGAGCTGGCAGCTGACCAATAGTCCCTCGTATACAACCTAATGGCACCAAGTCTGCCAGTACAAGACCCTCGTGAATGATTAAGGGAAATAAGTGTATACTTAAGGGCTTTTTTTTCATGTTTTTACAAAATGTTAATGAGATCTAACAGACAATAATGCCAAGGATTGTATAGGAGAAGTTATTAGACCCAATTGTAACGTGTATGTGAAGAAAGAAAAGTGGGTGAAAAGGAAACTTGCCGTGAGCAGGAACCGAACCTGCGACCTTCGAATAACGCAGGTTTGGTATATATAGCCCTGTCGGCCAGGGCTGCGCTGTCGTCGGAGATCGCAAGGGCACAACCAGTCGGCACGAAATCCAGAGAGCGAGTCGTATGAAGGGATGTGATACTAGTTAGTAGGTCTGATGGGATCTGCGCGGACGGATTACCATCATATTCTCCCACAGACTTTCTAGCTTTCTTTTTTTCGACAGTGTAGAGCAGCCAACCAGATGGTCACTTCGCTTCAACTTACAAATTTAATTTTGATTTAATGTCTTACAAAACAGGTATGATGGGGTAGTAGATAAAGAGGTTCTAAGGCAGCTAACATTTCTACGAACTTAATGTTGTGCAAAGAGGCAGATATATATATATATATATATATATATATATATATATATATATATATATATATATATATATATATATATATATATATATCGTACACTTTTAAATGCACCCGGTTATGAATAGACACGTTCTCACATACATTACGTCAAGTTACGCTATAATATATATATAGGTATAAGAAAAGTGCATCCGGTATTACTGAATGTGAGTTTTCGGTTCCTACGACATTCTAATTGTCTTGCTTCCAGGAAGATGCAGAACACAAAAGCACGCGTCGCCGTATAGGTCCTTGAGCTTATGCGTTCAATTCACAAGAGACCAACGGATGACAGCTAAATACCAATTATTCCAACTCAGTACGCACGCAGACCTATAATGATCTCATTATCCAATGAGACAAAGCATAAAGAATGAGCTCAGAAAAACAACGAATTTGTTGCTTCGTCTCTCTTGTACGCAATGATTAAACCTTAATTAAAACTAACAGATAATGAAGATTGAGTCAATAGTGGTTAAGGTTTATTGAAAAAAACAACAAATGAGCCATTGAAATTTCTTTTCTTCATTGTACACAATGAGGTACACAAAAGGATACGATCAGAGCTTTGAGGCTTTGTCCACTATGCCTAAAACAGTACAGTGCTCTGAAGTATTCTCAGGTGTAGGGCACTTCAACTGTTGTATCTTAATCAGGGAACGTTTGGCGAGAACTGGTCTGTATAAGGTATGTAGAAAAAGCCTATGAAGTTTTGCCTGAATGCTGAAGAACTCCACGGAGATAAGACTGTTCACTTTGTAACTTTCCGTACAATTGTCTTATAATCTGCCACAAGCCAACGTACAATGCCATGTCAGCGCGCATTAAATAATTAACACCAGATGGTCATAACGTCCGGAGCCCTCCATTACGGCGTCTCTCATAATCATGTCGTGGCTGTGGCACGTAAAACCCCACAAATGATTAATATTAATCAATATTATGCAGGTATTATTTGGCCCTTCTATTTCAGCTATTCCGGGAATATACCGCAAATAAAATAATTTGCAACTCTCGGTAAGCTGTGTACAAACCCGTTTTACAACACGATGAAGAAGAAAAAAAAAAGCAATAAATGCGCGTCTGCATCCACAGGTGGGGCATCGGCAAGCGTGCACCAATGGCACACATTCCGCGCATTCTTCAAGTTATACCATACACGTATTCACTCGAGTAGCTGTGTACAATCGGCATATACGAGTGAATGCAATGAATAACTTCACACCTGGGCATAAAGGGGTGTATAGGGGAGCAGCATGGCCGAGAAAGGTGAACGGGCAACAATCCCATGCATATACCCCCCCCCCCCCCCCCCCCTGAACGCGCGAGTTATTCTGTAACTTGGGAATTTGTCAGTTGCACAGTCGGACTTCTCACCGTTCCGATCAGCGCGTATGTATACGTGGAAGGTTCTGTAACTCTATAGCGTCGAGGTCCGTAGGACCGCTCGCGGCTCGCCGTAACACGCCCTATACCTATATTATAAGCTCGTTCACAGACCGTTCCTATACATGTGACATGCTTGTTGTTCCGCTGCTTCCAATACCGCCAGAGCACTCGTCGAACTCGAACGCGCCCCCCACCTCCCCCCTCCCCATTCGCTTCCACACCGCGTCAACACCTATAATAGACCGATGAAGAGTACCTCTCTCGCGGTGAGGGTCAGGAGTAGTTCGGCGGCCGGCTACTACAAAGAACCGCGGCTCTTCTGTGCGTAGGTTAACGGCAGTCAGGGGAACGCAAAGTTGGAAGTCCTTACGAAGAGACAGTCCTTCTTCTTTCTGCTCTTCCATGACGGCATGACCCGGTGAAAAGAGAACAGGGTAGGGAGTCGAATGCGAAAAGTTTTTCGGACAGGGGCTGGTGGTTTCATTCAGCAACAGAAGCTCTAGTGAAGTGTATGAGTGTGGTTAGAAAGAAGGGGAAAAAAGTAACAAGAAATGCAGACGGAAAGGCCACAATAGTCGCGGAACAGGGCTTCGGAAGCTGGCTCGGGTGGTGGACGCACGTCTCTTTCTCCTCCTCCTCTTAGGATTGTACACATTCCCTTTCTCCTCGCAAACCCTCTTCCCTTCTCTTGTATTCCGTTCATTCGCAGTGGTGCGGGCGCGCGCCGTTTTCCCGTGTGTGTTCAAGAACTAATTCTCTTCCCATGAACGGAGCGCCCACAGGACCTTGGCTTCTGCGGCCGCGGTGAGTCTTTAGCGACTGCACCTATCTAATCCACCCTCCTTCTCTCTTCTTCTTTATTCGATGTACGCAAAGTCCGTAGATGGAACGGTGAGGTTTCGTCAGCCCTCACCCAGTAAAGCGGTCTTCTTTGTAATAGACAAGAGTTTGTGTGTGCGGGAGGAGGGCATTATGGTCTGTGGCATCGTTTTGAAAGGGCTCTAACCCCTCCCCCACCCCTTGCATACTATTCCACTGCTTGTCTTTGCGGCTAATGGAGTGATTACAAGAAAGGAAACGAAAAATAAGTGTCCCCGAGTCGTCCCTCGACGGTATATACGTAGAGCCGCAGGTAGCCGAGCGAATGGACGGCGCAATCTGGGTGGGTCAATACGGCACTGACCGCCACAACACCGCAGTCTCTTCCTTCGACTTCAAAGGCGTGGTGAGGATGGTCTCTGTATAGCTTTCCCCGTGTGCGTACCCAACTGCCCGATTGTTGACGAGCCAAGACAAGACGGGGACCGGAAAGAGAGCACACACAAGATCAGTTCACCACTCGTTTACTTTGGATTAGAAAGCACTATTTCCCTTATCTCCGTTGTCCCCCTTCTTCTTTTTCCCGCTGAGAGCCCCGCGGTTATTACAACCCCGCGTGGGCCGGACCTGTATGTGCATGGAGAAAGCACACAAAGGTTATACCTTCTTGCATCTGTGTAGGCGCGCGTACTGCGAGAGTGGAATCAGGAGTGCATCAATGGGTCATGTGTGTGTGCCCCTCCGAGAT
The DNA here is from genome assembly GCF_043290135.1 of Rhipicephalus microplus. Lineage (NCBI taxonomy): Eukaryota > Metazoa > Arthropoda > Arachnida > Ixodida > Ixodidae > Rhipicephalus > Rhipicephalus microplus. The sequence continues at coordinate 50,465,283 of NC_134704.1, read as the reverse complement.
TGTTCAAGTATCCGCGGTCATTCTCTCCATTACAGCAACCTGTCGTGCGAGGAAGGCGGCTGTCGTTGTGTCTTACGTTACGAGATGTGTACGCGGTGTGTGTGCCTTTATTCGAGGGCTCTCGTATAACGTGCTACAGTTCCCATTGCGTTCTTTATTGTATATGTGCCGCGGGTACTTCGTTCTGGAAAATCTCCGTTGAATATCTTAACATTACAAGCTTCGCTTGAAAGGAGTCTCGTGTCGCTGTCCTCCAAAGACTTACTAACGCAAACTATCTTCTGTAGATAACGTCACTGCAAGAAGACCTGTGTGTGTCTATTTGTGTAGGAAAAATGGAAGAAGAAAGAGAAATGGTAGAGAAGGAAAGTCAGGGAGGGTATCCACACCAGTAAAGCCGGTTTGCTCCCCTACATGGGTGAACGAGAAGGTAAAGATTGAATGAAAGAAGTTGAGAGAAGAGTGTAAAGAGAGAGAAAGATAACACAGCACAAACACAAACGCGCAGACAGTTACATGCCAATCACGTTCGCGTGGTATACAAGACATCGCTGTCACAGCCACTTGTCCAAAATTAGCTTTTTCTAAGAAACTTCAGGAGTTCTTTGGTCGCTTTCAGCTGCGATGTCCTGTCAAGAATACAATCAAAAGGCATTCGTCTATTGTTACTGTGCCCCAGAACGGACGCCAGTGACTGTCCCTTAACGTCGTATACCAGGCAGTCACACAGTATGTAGCGCAGCGTCTCCTCGCTATGACAGGCGTCGCAGAGAGCGTTGTCGGCCATACCAATGTGATAGGAGTATGATTTATTGAGTGCCATGCCTAACCACAAACAATAAAGCAGTGCGGCATCGCTCCAGCTGAGTCCAGTTCGCACATGGATCATCATCAAACAAGCTGCTCTGGTGTTGATGATTGGTGTGGTTCGTCAGGCTGGTTGGTGGGCACCATGGAGATAGCGTGATTTCCTGTGCAAGCCTTCGAAGCCTGTTAGCAGCGTCAGACCTTGAAAGTGGTATGGTATCTTGCTGTGTTCCTTTAAGAGCTACCCGAGTGGCATCGGCGACATGTTCGTTTTCAATGACGCCGCAGTGACTTGGAAGCCACTGAAAAGGCACGTGGTGCCCTTTCGCATGTGCTGCATGGAAAAGACGTAGAATTTCAAACACGAGCCACACTATATGTGGCACTCGACAAGCGGGATGTGTTGCCCATATACATGTGTTTATAACAAATTCTCATCGATTTACAGCATGTTGTGCTCTATATGCCATGAGACAGCAACGAGCTGTCTTTGTGCGAAGAGACGCATATGTACTTGGAAAAAATGGTTGACGATTTAGAACCACTATGCACTCTACTGTATGAGAGCACTAGGCTCTTTTGAGAATAAGTCCAACAAAGGACTACCCCAGAATGAATATCAAAAGAACACAAATAGCTTGATTACATTAATGACATCGCACTTGGCCTTCCCGGTTCATCTTAGTATACGCTCGTCAGAAAATGGATAATCATAATGACTAATTTATTAGGATTTTAAATGCGAAGCATTTCTTAGCGAACTTCGGTGACTTTGAGCGTATTTATCTATTTATCTAGCCGCTTACGCTTGGGTGTTCTCGTGGTCACCCCCTCAACTTGGCGTGAACCAAAATCAACATGAGAGGGTATATAAGATGGTTTGACGAATATGACGCGCTGGTCAACGCATGAATAATATCACAATCCCGTTGCGTAACGCCGTCAAACACTTCCCGCCAGACAGTGGCACATACCCATGGGCGGGTATGTGCCACTAGTATGTGGGTATGTGCCACAGGTGATTGTCACAGCTAACGCGCGAGCGTTAAGAAATGCCCGACATTGGTAGCATCGACCCGACGAATCCAAAGAATAAATAAGGGTCCCAGCTGGAGGAGGAGGAGGAGGAAACAACTTTAATGATGCCAAAAATGAGTCAGGTGAGGGAGGGGAAGGGGGTCAGGGACGAAGAAGACGATGAGCCCTCAGGCCGCTAGGTGGCCGAAAGTCCGCGCGCTTCGGCGACCCCTATGGCCCAGCCTACGATCCGGAGATGGTCGTCCGGTCATGAGCTGCGCAGAGCAGCCTCCCATCACACCTGTCGCTCAGCCCCCGCAAAGGGGGATTCGGCTTGTTTCGGCAAGTTCTATATGTATGAGGAAAGTCGGCTCGGGGACTCGAGCAGAGGTGACAATGAATTAAGGTGTCATGTGGGTGAATTTTAGAATGTATGAAGAAGGAAATCAAGGTGCCCGTTTGGAGTCGGCGTCAAACGATTTGCTCAGTCTGGGACAGTGACTTATGGTCTGGTAGGCAGATCATGCGGGAATCGCGGTAATGTAAAGTAAATTAACGGTAAGTGAAGAGGCACTCTCGCGCACTGCAAAAGGAAGGCAGACCGTCCACTGCCCGGTTCACGAATGCTCGGGCTTGCTCGTAGACGGCTGTATTCCCGGGATGTCCACAATGCGCGGCGACCCACAAAATGGTGATTATTCGTTGAGGGGAAGGGAGGAATCGTAGGATACGTTGTGCAGGTTCATGAGTGGGACGCATAGCAAAATTACGAATGGCAATTTTTGAGTCTGAGAAGATATATTCCGCCTGGGTGGGAGCAATCGCTAACGCTATCGCTGCTTCTTTCGCCTCGATTGGTTGAGCCACTCGGTCGAAGGTGGCACTACAAAGTAATTTCTGGGAATTGTCTAATACTGCCACCGCGAAGGCAGGACCATGGGAGTATTCTGCAGCATCGACATAAGCGACCGGAGTCGAAGATGCGTAGCGCTTATGAAGTGATCTGGCTATCCGCCGGTCGTGATTATGGATGGGGAGGGTATTTTCAGGCAATGGCGGTATCAGGAGACTGTCGCTAATGTGTTCAGGGGTTAATTTTGTGGAGCTGGTGCATCCTGTGAGGTTGATTTTTAGGTGCTGAAGGAGCAGCCTTCCTGTTTCGGATTGCGAAAGTCGGGCATAGTGGCTGATGAGGTGCGCTTCGATTAGTTCATCTATTGTGTTATGCACCCCAACTGGAGAAGATTGTTCGTAGCGGTACTTTTAGGCAGGCGCAGAGCAGGTTTACATGCCGTACGAATGAAATGATCTATCTGATCCCTCTCTAGAGATGAAAGGGAAGGTTCCAGCTGGAATCAAACCCAAGCATTCTGCGTGGCAATGAAGTATTTTACCACAGAGCTACGCCAGGTATCGGAACGACTCTTCAAGTAGACGCCAATCTTCGTGAAACGTCCATGGTGGTTTCAGATAACTACGGCGCTGCGCGATACCCGAGTTGTGATCTCATAACAGCTTTCGCAGTAACATCACGTAACATATGCGGCTGGTTAACGTATGTGTGTGCGTGGATTTGTACCATCGGCATCAAATGAAGCCCGAACAATGGCAAGCCTTCGCGATTGTATAGTTTGCGCCGTGCTCTAATCATCGTTGACAGGCACGCATATATACACACAGCTGCCGAAAAGGACGAGCGCGCCTGTCAACGGTGACAAGTTGACGGCGCGCACTATACCATCGCAAAGGCTTGCCACTGTTCGGGTTTCACTTGACGCTGACGGTAGATATATTTAGCGCTACTTCAGAACATCTGGCTTAATTCAAAAAATTACAACCCTCTCACCTTTCATGCGCATGCTTTGCATAACCTCGATGCCCAAGGTATACGTTGGATCTGCCGAATTTTTCTTTCCCCTCTATGATGCTGCTTACAGTGGACGCAGCGCAATACAATCCACGGTGGTTCCTTCGAACGTGCCTTCGAGAGAACCGCGTTCAAGAGCTCAAGTACGACGGCACATCGACCAGCACACACCGCGAAGAACCTTGGAAAGCACACGTGGAGCGACGGGGAGAACTACGTTCCGAATTTCACTTGATGACTCTCGTAAAAAAAAGGTGCGTAAAAAGGAGTAAAAAAAAAAAAGCACACGTTCCCTGAGCGCTTCGCTGCATGCCGTCTTGCCGTCGCTCATTGATTGTCGTTCGACCGACGGGCTTTTAACGACCCGTTCTCGTCGCTCGTTGCTCGTTGCTTTCCCCTCCACGGTGTTGCACTCCACGCTCCACTTTAAAGCGCCACACTGTGACCCATCCCTCTCAATCTAAACATACGTACACCCCCCCCCCCCCATCCGTTTTACATCTTTATACCTACCTGCGTCCCATTAAAACCGAGACGTGAGCCACGCAGGAAACGGAAACAGCGGAAGCGTGAAATGGGCGTGAGCGATTTCGAAACGCGAACATGCGCGAAAGCGGGCGACTCACTCTGGGAAAGGGACGCTTCGCGATAACGAGAGAGAGTGTAGTAACGGCTTCGTTGTAACGCGCCTGTGAGCTGGGAAAATGGGGCGGGGGGAGGAAAGTATGGCGTTCATCAAAGCACTGACTCGTGCATCGAGTACACGTGGTTTGGTGTGGTTACTCCTTCTTTCTTCATTTGTTTCCCGTTTAACACTTGTATACAATGTATAGAAAGCTGGATCTGAATCATCGCTACAAAAGAAAGCACCAGAAGTTTGTTCTGTAAGAACACGTGGTTTGTGCAGATACCCTCTTGTTGTCTTCATTTGTGGCCGTTTCAATTTCGTTTATGTTGGGCAGGTCGACACCGAGCTTTTTCGCTGTAGCGAGGGAGCGCTTGATACCGACTTCTTTATTGCTCGGCAGTCACTTGGAAGGATAGAAAGGTATAGCGGAAAATAAAGCAGCACTGGAAGGTACAGGATGGCAAGGAATTACGATTAGTGCGATCGCTCCCAGTGAACTTGTACGAGCCCGTATTACTCTGTTTTGTATACTTTATAGAGAGCGGTACCAAGCTCTTCACTGTAGCGGGAGATTACATGTGCTTTCTGGTCCTCGCTAAAGCGTGTCAGTGAATTGAAAAAACGGAATGTAACGTCCAGTGAAACATTGATAGGTGACGCGGAGATGGAGTGCGTTTTGTGCTATGTATACCCTGTTTGATTTCATTTCGCTTCGTCTGACTTTGTAGCATGTAGGAATCGGTATACACGTTTTTAAAGAAATAATAACGAACGACGCGTGGAGATATTGCTGGAAAGATAAATTGGAGCTGTGCTTGGATCTCGATTCTAAGCAGGAGACTGCTTACCGAAGGGATGGGAGAGGACCCAAAGCACGTTTCGTCGTTCGGCCCCTTGGTTTCGGTTGAGGAAATCATTTTGTTCAAGAGTCCCTTAGTACATCACAACACGGGAGCTGTTTTTATCGGCTTCCGCTGCACCGAATTCGTCGAGGTTTATCGCGTTCACAAAGTGAAAGTCTTGCAACACGATAGAGAGCAAATTTTTATGTGAATTGACCAAATGTACTACACTGAAATTGTAGCAAATCGCCCAATTAAAAAAAAGTACATCAAGGTTAAAAATCTGTAATTGAGCTTCAAAAAATACTGGAATACACTTACTTGAGTGACACTTACTGATACATATCAAGAGGATGTGATTGATGTAATGTACACTGATCAGAAATGCATCAATAAGTGGGTGTGTCAGAAAAAGATAACTAGATAACTTCCATTCCAAACATTACAACAATAATTTATTTGCGCAACGTCGCGTGTCCTGTACACTCACGTGTGATTCCCGTATACCCGTAGTTTGTTCTCATTTATTGGAGGTATAACCTTTATGACCCAAAATAACACACACACGCACACACACACACACACACACACACACACACACGCACACGCACACGCACACGCACACGCACACGCACACGCACATGCACACGCACACACACGCACACGCACACACGCACACACACACACACACACACACAGAGACGGACGAACAGACAGACACACACACACACAGATAGAGAGACAGACAGACAGACAGACACACACACGCGCGCGCGCAAAATTAACTGTACAACTTGACATTGCAATGAGCAATATATTTTTTCTTCAACTTGAAAGCTGTCTCGTCAGTTTCTTTTTGTTTGCTTAGCCCTACCTTTCTACGAAGTTCATTGTATCGCTACGCTCTTCGACATTTACTTAACAGGAGCCAGAGATGGCATCGTGTCGCATTTTATACGCAATTGTCTCGGCCCCTTCCTGTGCAATCATCACTCTACGCCATGCAGATGTGTCTTGTGCTATACGGTGTGCCATCCTGACTACGCAGGAGCGTACACTGTCGTTGACTGGCTCTGCACGGCCTGTTGTGTGCGGAAACGAAGTATACGCGGAAGAGGCATGGGAGGCATGTATTGCATTTCCCGGAAAGGTATATACTACACGTGGCGCCTCTTGCGGGGCTTTCAATTGATCTCCCATCGACCCGTGAAAGCGAACACTCCTTTGTAGCCAGCCATTGTTTGAGCTGCGTGGTGAACCGTTTAATGCCATTCGTGCTCACGGGGCTATGGTCTGTGCTACGCGGGGTTTAGATGCGTGTATACTCCGAATCGAGCGCCCTTTTACGGGAGAACACCATGGTTGTCGCTTTGGTCTCAATCGGTGCGTGGGTCGCCGATGAGCATTTTGCGTGTACGGACGGGTTCGTAACACGGGAATAGGCAAAGACTTTTGTTTTTCTTTCTGAACAGCAATCACTGCATTGTGGAATCGGCTGGACAGCTTGAAAGCATTAGCTCGCGCTCCTGCCCCTCCGTTTCATTCGTGATCGGAAACGCGGAAAATCGGAGCCTGTAATCACGTGTGCTATGCGCTGTATATATATAAAAAGGAGTAACTGATGGAGCTTTAGAGGTGAGACATGAAAAAAAAGAAAAACCGTAGAACAATTCTCGTTTTTTTTTGCTTTTAATAGGCTGAAAAACGAGCGTAAAAAACACTCACGTACACGCAGCAAAAGAAACAAACAAAGTAGGAAACATCCGTAAATCAAGCAAAAAGAAATCGCGAACAGCCCACAGACGAGCATGATTCTTGAAATAAAAGCCTTGCAAGCTCAGACGCGTGTTAAACTAGAGGAGTTTTGTACAGGTGTAACGAAGACAATCGCAACGGGCCCCATGAGATCGTTTGGAACGTGTGTGCAAAACAACGGTCTAAGTTATATCATGGGGGACGTGGCACTCTAGGTAATTTTATCTAGAGTATTTACGTAGAGTCAAGACAACCTATATAAGCTTTAGCGTTTCACTCCCGCATCCACAAGCAACCCCGCTATGGTCGATGTAATCTTTCTCAGGGGTCTCGTGTTTCCATCTTCGCGCTCGCCTGTCAGTTGCCCCCGTGTGACGTAATCACTATCGGCATCGATGCTGGGCCCCGTCTTCGAGTCGCGCGTCTGAAATAGGTCGCTGCTCTGCAAGATGTATGGTCACGTAGATGCGTATACGTAGTGGCTGGCTTATTTTGTTTATGTTTGCGTCGGATGTAATAGTCAATATTTCATTGCAAATCACCATGCATCAACACTGCAACCGAGACATGCTAGGAGTGAGGGTCGTTGGGGACGTTCCGAATAAGATTCTTATTTTCGTGTGAAAACTTGGAAAGGTAGGTTACGTTTTGGTTAGTGTACTAGTAATTTTGGTCGTCGTAGTTGTCGTCACTAGCGCCGCCATCGTGGGCGTCTGAAGGCACACGGAAGTGTTGGAATATGTAGCTTCTTATTTGTTTTTTCATAAGAGGTAATTACTTTGTTTACTTTGCGCAATACGAAGCATAAACAACAATCTGAAGGTCGTGGGTTCGATCACGGCCATGACGGTCTCATTTAGATGGAGGCGAGATGATATAAGGCTCATGTACTGCGAGAAGCCAGTGTATGTTAAAGAACACCAGGTGGTACAAATTTCCGGAGCCCTCCACTACACGGCGTCTGTCATAATCATACCATGGTTTTGGGACGTACACCCCATAGAATATTATTACTATTGGAGCATAAACGAGAAAAATAGAGAAAAAAAACAAAAAGAGGTTTTGATTGCTGACGTTGTTTGACCGTTTGTTTAAATACGCACATTATCCAACAAGAAGTAGCATGCCAATACAAAGAGACACTATCGGGTGGTAACGCAATGCTATTGAAGCACATGGTTTGAATTGCTTCGAGACGGCAGAGTAAACAGACCGGCTTCTTCATTCCTTGACTCTGACGTCTTTTTCGTGGCGACGGCCACACAATGCAGATTCCGCGTGCTCCCGACGCTCTCTGGACGACTATACCCGTCTGACTGTCGCAAACTGATTACATCTTTCTTAACTCCTGCTGGCACCGCTTCGTCTGGAACCTCTCTTGCCCCGGCCGTCTGCGAATGTTTGCCGCCCCCACCGAAAGCGAATCATGCGGGCAAGCGGTCGGGCGGGCAGATAGGCGAGGTGGGCTCTATTGTGGGTCTGTTGTTGTCCTCCATTTTGACGTCGTGCCGTCAGATCGAAAGCGATCGTGTGATTCGGAACGCAGGCACACGTCTTCTTCAGGCTACTGTCGCTTCCAATCTCTCCGCGCAGCAGGCGCCTATATATATAGAGGTGGAGGTATTGGATGTCTCGGCAAACATGATGAGAATGCAGCCATTCCTCTCTGACCAGTCAATAGAGTGAATTTTTATTACACTAATGCTGACTTCGGAACGCTATAGTATAAGGCACAAGCGGCTTGCTATCATCTCCGGCTTTTCAGTAAGTAGACGCTTTAATATAATAGCAATGCCGCTATAAATAATATTTTAAAGTGTTGCTCTGTCGCTCAAATTTTCATCATTTACCAGAAAACGTTTTAGCGGCACTGAGGAAAGTAAACGTCACTTTTTTTTTTCATTTACTCTTCAGTTTAGGTTCTCTTTTTCTTATCAAATCGCTCGTTTATGTGTGCGTGTGTATATATATGGTTGTTTTGGAACGTTGAACACCAAGAATTATTATTGTGTGCGTGCGTGCGTATCTTACATTATGTGAGTGAACAGCCAACACGTATCAGTGGTAGCATTGTTCCTAATTACGGTAATTAGAAAATCTTTTTTTCCGAAGTTAGTTATTTAGTGTACTGGTCTAAATGAGTACTTTCTTTTTCGGAATTTCAGCTCGTACTTCTTTTTATGCTGACCGAGAACTACATCTTAATCCCCACTTTACTCCTCATAAAATGCTCCGCTTAAAAGAGAAAAGATTAAGGAAATTAAAAGTACTAGGGCAGCTGACGTGTGCAGGCAGACGTCTCACAAATGATTCAGCTCTGCAGCTCGTACACACCGGATACACGCATACAGAGGCGCGACGCAGGACCATTTTTTTCCCGCGTGGAGGTGGCGCGAGATCAGTTTGATCAAATCTTCGAGACGCGCCTCGGAATCCGGAAGACCCCCTGGTGAGAGCCTCTCCCACCGCGTGGCGCTGTGAACGTTTGTCGCGACGCCATTGTCACAGACATCTTACATACGTCACGTAGGGCGCATAACAGCTTTTCTTAAGCGCAGGCGTTCTCAGGAGAACGCAAGGAAATTCCAGAATATGAGTTCTGTGAGGGTGGGAATGCATGGGCGAATGCGGGTGGGTGCCGCGGGGTTTGTGTGTGTGTGTGTGTGTGTGTGTGTGTGTGTGTGTGTGTGTGTGTGTGTGTGTGTGTGTGTAAGTGTGTGTGTGTGTGTGTGTGTGTTTGTTTTTCTTTGTTTTGTTTTGACAAGAATATCGCGAAAACCAACAAGGACGATCCATAACTCGAACGGCGCTTAGGATCAGGGTAATGATGCTGATATGACTTCTAAAACTTTGAATGATGTTTGACAGAAGGAAGCTACTCGCTTTTTAATTCTGCGAATTATGATGACTGTGATGATGATGGCAATGATGATGCATCTACCATGGCTTAAATACACAAAGTGGTCAAGAATTTTTCAGATGGATTAAAAAAATACGAAGTATTCAACATAAAAAATATAACAAACGTAAGAAAAAGTATATAAACGTACATTAAAATGGAAAGAATGCAATCATTGTTTTTTAACCAGTCAGATCAGACAGTAAAGTCCAATTCGTCGTCGTCATAAACTTTTATTATACGAAAAGGATGTATAATGGGATAAGAATAGTTCAGGTTTCATCTCCAGAACCGCAATACGATTACAAGAGACGCCGTCGCGGAAGGCTTCGGAAATTTTTTACCTTCCAGTGTTCTTTGACGCGCACCTGAGCAGACGGGTCTTTAACATTTCGTCTTTATTGAAATGCGGTCGCCCCGGCCAGGATTTGATCCCGCTACCATCGGATCAGCAGTCGAGCACCATAAACATACTGCAGACCGCAGTGGCGGGTAGTAAGGTATATCTTGCCATCGCGTCAGACTTCTCATTAAAGTAATTATGAAAGCGTTAATTATGTAGAAAAATGCGAAATGAAATTCGGTGCGTGTTTTCCCGGGAAACAAAACGTCATCAAACATTCTGAAGGGTGGTCATGGCAGACGATTACATCGGCGTGCGCTGTAATTCACAAAGTATATGTTCACCCTCTGTTTCCAAGTTGATTGTATGCACGACGAGAGCTATGCGCAGTTTATTTCTTGCGAACTTTTTTTTCTTTCAAAAAGTACACTGATCTCATCTCTGTATACTTCCTACACAAACCTCCGCACAGATTCATTTTTCATTTTTGTATCACTGCTGTGTTTTTTTTTTCATTTTACGCGCTGTCCGAAAGTTGCCTTTACTTTAATATGCCAAACCGATCTTTAATACAAATCATATTTACACGATGCACTGAACTTTGTTTGTTTGTTTGTTTGTTTGTTTATTTGTTTGTGTGTTTGTTTGTTCATTCGTTAACTGACAGGAGTTATTTCGCATGGTACCACCAATTGTGCTGATATAGTTTTCCCTGTCCTGTTCGCTCAACTGTACGCAAAAACAACAACAACCTTCTAACATCGTAGCGTGCTGTCTCGGGATGATCTTTTCCGAGAAGGTCCATATAGGGGGTGCAACAAGTAGTTTATGAACGAGTATATTTTAACAACAGTGACCACTCACGTGATATCATTTCTCACAGACGCATCACTTCCAAATAATTTTTTTTTCATTTTCACGAGGGATACTTAGCTGTAAATTATCTTGGTATCAACCTGGTTAACAGTGAAATTCGGTAACACCCTTCTTTACTTCCTGTTTTACTATACAGGCAACATGCAGGGCCTCACTGCGACCGACGACTTCCTGTTCCCTCCGCCTCCATGGGCTCTCCACAGCCTCCCTCTTGGAGTTTCTGGAAGTGACCTGAATTACTGCCAACCCTTACCGCAACGACACTGCATTTCCAATTGGCTTTCCTCACAAAAGGATGGGACCCCGACTGTTTATCCTTCTATCTTTCTTCTATATTTCCCTTTTATGCTATCCTTTTTATTTCCCACATCCCCTTTCCCTGACGCTGCGCCGTGTTCCATATTGGGCTTCAGAATTAAGCGTCATTTCTGCAATAACCACTATAGAACTATACTACTACTACTTCCTGTCTTTCCCTAGTTTCTCTCTCTTCCTTCTACTGCATGCAATCTGCTCCATATGTTTCCCGGACGTAAATATTTACCGTATGTAGATTTGGGCGATTTTTTGCATACCGTAATGGAGTGGTTCTAAATGAGCTTCAGCACATTGCACTATAGGCATATAGAGTAAGAAAGACAAATCAAAGGACACGGCTGTGTGGGTAAGCACACTCGAGCACACGCACGCAGTGTCAAGGCTTGCAAATGGAACTCATTCTGCCTCATACTGCTATAGCCGGACTTCGCTACAGCGTCACGTCCAGCTATGCCTGCTGGATACATTATAATATGTTAATAATAATAGAAACCGTATCTGGAATTTCACGGGCCCAAAACCACGATATGATTGAGAGACGCCGTTGTAGAAGGCTCCGGAGATTCAGATCATCTGGTGTTCATCAACTTGCACTGGCATCGCACAGTAACACGAGAATCTATACTATACTTCGCATCCGTCTAAATGCGACCTCGGCGGCCGGAATCGAACCCGTGACCTTCGGCTTAAGCACCACCGCAGTGGACCATATGCTAACAGGTTCCACGAGACACTGCCACAATTGATACGCAACGCAGGCCTTACAGCACAGATCCAATACCACCAACCTCACCCTTTCTTCGAGTTTGCCTTATCGGTTTTAAATCTTTATCGCGCATCATGAACAAATTGGGCCAGTATTCATGACCCAGTCTTGTCCTTATCTTTCACTCTGTTATCATTTGTGCGCCTTTAGAGAGCATGCGGACAGTACAGGAAGGTGAGGACATCAGGTAAGGCCGAGGTTGGTTTGTGAATAGGGGCCTTATACAGAGAAAGAATTGTGCCTTAAGGGCAAACCTTCGCACAATTGGAAAAAAAAAACATACACGCACACTAGCCGTATCACTGTTACGTATACTGTTTAGCCTACGCACACCTTCGGTAAACAACGTCGTCGAAAGTGTTGCGCTTCCGATGATACAGCGGAGGAGGGGGTGTACACTGAGGGTTTCGCACGGCGCGTTCCTGAAAGTAATCGGAGCCTGTCATCTCCCGTTTTGTGGCAGTTTACCGAGAGCTAGCCGAGCTCGCCGCGACAGAGAGACGGAGAAAGAAACTGGAAAGGGGGAGGCTAACAAATGGAACGAAATGCGAGAAAGGAAAGGGCCGTGGTCGGCCTTCGTGGGCGCACACCTGAGTACTTTCTGCTCCCTTCATTCTGCGCCCTGTATACTTTATTCAGCACCTACACTTTTCTTTCTTTCTTTCTTTCTTTCTTTCTTTCTTTCTTTCTTTCTTTCTTTTTTCTTTCTTTCTTTCTTTCTTTCTTTTCATTTTATCTGGAGCTCGTATGGTAGTTCCGGCATAGCGGCAGCATGGGGACTGTATTGACACGCGTGAAGGGGGCGTGTGTTCCCTATACGTGCGTGCGGTCGGTGCGCAGTTTCACCCTCGGAGACTCCTTGGAGCGCGCCACTTGTGTTTGAGTGGTTGCTCGCGAAAGGAGAAGGTGTACGGCGACGACGAAGACGTCTGGGCCAGCGTCTTCGCCCCACCGAAACTGCCGTATACCGTGGTCGCCACCCGGGCTTGCTTGGTTGCGTCTTGGAGAAAAATCACGCGGCAAACCCCGATCGAAGGACGCTCCTCGCGTGTGCGATTTGGACACTTTCGCTAGCCTTCTTTGCCCCGACTCCGGGTGCGTGGACAGCCATGCCCCCGAGCGTGGACGGAGACTCCTTCCTTCCCGCTGCGGAAGCTTGCTTCCTCGTGGAGCGCCGGAAGAGGGGTGCGCGCAGGTGAGTGATCGTTTTGATTCTCACTATGATGATAATGATAATGATCATTACGGCGATTTGGAATATGACTTAGTGTTCGGGGATTGAAGTTCATTGGAAGAGGGGAGGGTGGGTAGGGCTTTTTTTTTCCTTCTTTTAAGGAGCGGCTATAACCCTCTAAGAAACAGGTCAGCTACAGCTTATTTGACAAGCCTTACATTGGCTACACTATATGTGTGTGCGTGTGTGCATGTGGGTCAATGTGAGGGGTGAATGACCACACGTTTTCTATATCTCTCGCCTCGATAAGAGCGTCGACTCTCCAATTCAGCAAACAAAGGTGTTTCGTGTTCTCCCTAAGTTTTCGCGTGCATCTTACCTTGTGGTGCCGTTTCAGTAGTATATATGAGGAGACACTTTAAAGCCCGTATATGCCACTGGAGTAGGGGGGGGGGGGAGGTAGACTAAAGCCTTCCAGAATTTTTTTCTCTATTTTTTTCCTTTTTACACACACACACACACACACACACACACACACACACACACACACACACACACACACAAACAACAACAACAGCAGCAATAACAATAACAACAATAACAATAACAACAATGACAATAACAATAACCATAAGAAAACAATAACAAAACAACAACAACGACAACGAGAACAACAACAATAAAAACAACAACAATAATAACAACAATAACAATAACACCAACAACACCAATAACAACACCAACAACAGTAACAATAACAGCAACAACAACAATAACAACAGTAACAATAACAACAACTATAATAGCAATAATACTTAAAACAACGATATTAGTATATGGGACGCCGTGGTGGAGGGCTGCGGAAGTTTCGAACGCCTGAAGGGGTTCAATGTGTACTTAAAAAGGGCACATGGTGATCAAGCTTTTTGCCGCCATCGAAGTGTGGCCGCCGTGTTCGGGATTCGATCCAATAATCTTTGCGGCAGCCGTCAAACATTGCAACCCGCTACCAACCGAGACTGCTGTTCATAAACAGAGCGCCAAAGAAAGATGCCATCACGGATAAAAAGAGGTAACTTCGCAGCTAATACCCGGCTTTACAAGCTCGCAGCACCTTTTAGGTTAATCATGGGGGTCGCGGATAATTTCTTGGATAGTAATTAGGAAAGAGCCATCAACCTTTAGTGGTTGGCCAGTGGTGGTGTTGGTGTCTAAACTATGATTTGGGTTCTTCGAGGCGGGTGGGGGAGGGGTGTTTGTTAAATGAGTGAGAGAAAATAACCTATACATTCAAAGGTATTCCTACGTAACTTTTCTTAACATGTGTACTTCAAGGAACAGCAGTAAAAAGTATTCGTGTCCTTCGATCTATAGGCGAAGTGTCAAACTTACTCAATCAAAACACTTTCTCATGTCAGCCTTAACGTTATTTAGTGCAAAGTTAAAAGTAACCGTATTGTACCACTTCCTTGACTAATCCTATTACCGAAGTGGTATCAGCGTAAAAATTTAAGTGGAACAAGTAACCAAGTACATCTCTTTTTTTCTTTCTTTTTCTACATTTTTTACTCTCCCCGAGCCATTCTTGAGATGACTTTCGCGAAGCCTCATTTTGCCTATAGTTAATTGTAGTAATACGTTAGATAAAGAAAAACTTCGCTTTTGCGAATAGTATTTAGGTGAAATAGAAAAAATCAAGTAGAGGAAAATAAGATGAAATTGCTAAGAAAACCTAAATGCGTTTTAATTTAACTAGGTAAGTAAACAGAAAACAACCAGTACCATGGCGTAAGGACCCCTTATGCTTCAGCATTTTTTTTCTGCTCGATTTCTTACTTCGACGTCATCAGGATGCATGTCAGCTTTAGACTGCGACTTTGACGACATCCTCTCTAAGAGGAAAATGATATCCCTATTCTTATGTATAACATTGTCTATTTCATCTTACTTTTCTGCAATAATCAAATAAAGAAAAAGAAAAAATCGCTCATACAGAACTGCTTGTAGAACCATGTTCATTCATTCATTCATTGTCAGCCTATTTATGTCGGCTGCACAACGGACGCTTCACCCAATGAGTCTCAGTTTGTCCCAACCTGTGCGAGCCGATTCTGTTTTGTCCCTGCAAACTTCCTAACTTCGTCACTCTATCTAAATCTCCGCCATCCCCGACTGCGCTTTTCATCCCTTGGTGAACATTGTGTAGCTTGCACCTACCACCACTTGCCTTTTCCACGCATCACGTGGTCAGCCTGCAGGTTCACTTTTTTTTTGCCTGAGGTCATCTGGGGCCCCCGCAACCCCTCCTTGCTATGGGACCCATTCTGCCATCCTCCGAGCAGTTAGAATTCCTTATCAGTTTCTGTTCCATTGCAGGCTGCGCGGTTCTTAACATTTGCAGTATACTTTCCTTCTTAAGCTCCCTGTTTCAGCCCTATGTATTCGAACTGGGAGTACGCAGTAATTGTACGTTTTTGCTTTAATGACAATTGTAGGTTCCTTGATAATATAATGAAAACAAGAAAAGTTAAACGGGATGGACCACCATCGTTTCAACACGTGAATGCATGGGTATAGGGAGAGAGGGAGGGGAATTATGAAAACGCAAAAAAAAAATATTACACGGTAATTTCACCCATCCCCTGATTGTTTCCGTGACCTGATATATGGTTATGTTTACAATAGGAGACACTCGATCAAACTCCCATTCTACTGTAAATATAGTCATGTTAACTTCAATTTCGACGAGCGTTACGTGTACCATGTATGATTCAAACCTCCCTTCAGATGCCCTCACACACCATGCACGGCTGCTTGAGCAACTTATTAAGCTGATTTTTCGCGAACCCCTGTCTCTCACCTGAAATACCTCAACTATATATATATATATATATATATATATACCGACTGACCTTTATTGCAAGATAAAATGACCTTGCATGCATCCGTCAATTACGACACGTCGAGCTTTATTACCCATATAAATAAGAATTGTTGGGATTTAACGTCCCAAATCCACGATATTATTGTGAGCGACGCCGCGGAAATTTCGACCAGTCGGGTTTCTTTAACGTTGCACCTAAATATATTCACACGGGCCTCTATAACCTCATCGCCCCCATAGAAAAAAGCGGCCGGCGTATCCGGGATTCGATCCCGCCACCTTCACGCCAGCAGTCTATAGCTCCACAACCTTATTTAGCGCACGACAAGCTCTCTTCGCAAGCACAACTTCTGTGGAGGATGAGTGTGTGTCACTTTGCAACTGAGATCGCACCCTTTTCTATATTACTGTCACGATGACGATGCATTTTTTTTATCCCACTCAACCGTTTTGCCTCCCGCGGTGCCTTCTGGTCGTCCCTTATCCGGCCTGCCTAGTTCCGGTCGCGTGCGGCCACGTGAATCAAAGTTTGGGGACGGCACAAGCATGCACGGATGTCGCGCGAACGCCGCCTCAACGGCAGCGTCCGTTGAGAACAACAGCCGCACCGTGCGCTCCAGGTCTCCAGCTGAGTCTCGGTATTCTTCAGTGAGCCCGCGCGTGCTGCCGTCTCCGGTTACGCGAAGCTTGTATTCAATCAAGACACGTGCGCCTCGCGGTTGCGGTTTCCGCCGCTTCGTTTTCATCGTTGTCGTAACCGTCAATCGCACCCGTTTTCTTATCGTTTTTTTCAACTTTTACGTTTTTAAAGACGATAGTCTTTCTTGGGCACCTTCGACGCAAAAATTTTGATCTGTCTGTCTGTCTGTACATTTGTCCGTTTGTCCACTCTTATAGCGACACCGGGTACTTAAAACGACCGACCCCATCCACAGCACCCACCAATGTTGCTCAAGGTTTAGCGTTCATACTTGTGCGATTTTCAATTAAAAATCAATTACTGCGCATGTCTGGGGCTCTATAACAAAACGTGTATATTCTGCATGCTCGTCTTTTAGTAGAAAAGGCATACATAAGTCATTCTAAGGACCGTAGCACTTATCACGCTGCGCTGACCATGCAACGCTTGCACGAAAAGGCGAGTGTTTCCAATGATTTGCCAAGACGACATGGTGGTGGCATTTACCCACCACCTTGCGTTCTACACCGTATCACCTTTGAGACGGGCGCGCACACCCGTCTCAGAGCCACGCGCTTCGTTTTCTAAGATAACTGCGAGATGGCGCTCATGTCTCACGTGCGACTTGACTCGATGCGCTCGTTCGCCTCCGCCGGACGCTCGAGACGCTCTCGCAGCGCCTCCAGAACACCGTTGACCAATTTTCTTGTGCAGAACATCAAACAAACGTTTTGTTCACTCCCTCCACAGGCAAGACTATCGTCTTTCGACGACATTTGCAGATTAACATGCAGATGCGGGACCATCTTTTTTCTTTCAAAATTAACCTGTTCTTGTTCTGCTCTCTCCTCCAATATTTAGTTTCTTTAGATAGTATTGTGACGCAAGCACCTGTGGAAGCGTCGACACAGTTCGGGCATTTGAGCGGATTATTTCCTGGAGCGTACGCTTTGCAGGAAAGAAAATAACCTCGCTATGTTGCATAATCCGGAAGCTACCCGAGCTTTTACATGATTGGTTAATTTTTTCGCTTTCAGCAAAAGGAAGCTTGTGGTGCAGAAAGTAAAAAAAAAACGAGGCATGAAATTATATATACGTAAGGGTTCAAACATGTTAACCACTGTTTCTTAATACTTTCTAGAGCCCTAATTCACTGAGGGACCCGTTGACTCGTCTTTCCTTGAAAGAAGGTTATGGTGGAATTGAAAAATAATAATAAAAGGAGGGTTTGGTTGGCATTTGGATGGCTCAGCGGCGTTCAACAAATATAAGTCAAATTTTCAAACTTCGGAATCATAATATAGATGAACGTTAGCTACACATTCATGAAGGGGAGGTGTAAATGTATAGGACAAGGCAGACGCGGCTGTTATTTCCATTTGTCAGAATTTCTGCGGAATTGTTTTTTAGCGTGCCGCGACCAACAGCGCTTCTTAACTTACTTAAGGCTTACACGAAAAACACTTCAAATCACTAAAAAAACTCACCTATATACCAATTCAGCAGCGTTGCTTGTTACACTTAAGAACACACACACAGACTGCAGGGACTATTTTCGTGTGACATGATCCAGACTCGCATTTCGTTTAGACACACGTTTGCCGATCAAGCGTCTCTTCTACACACATTCATTGAGGCAGTTCTACCGCCAAGATTTCTGAGCAAGCGTCACTTGTCGAAGCAGTTTTCTCATCTGTGTTTCTTCCAAGGTTTGTTCATGTAAGTTGGCGTACTATGAAAAAAAAAATGGCAGCATATCCACGGGGTGAATGATCGAGAGTGAGGCGAAGCATCCGTCCGTCCATTCGTTCTTGCTTCCGTCCATCCATGCGTCCGTCTGTGTGACCGCCCGTGCGTCCATCCGCCCGTCCGTGCGTGCGTCTGTTCGTGCGTCCGCACGTCCATCTGTGTGTCCATCCCTGCGTTCGTCCATGCATCCGCCCCTGCGTCCGTCCATGCGTCAATCCGTCCGTGCAGCAATCCATGCGTCCATCTCGCATCTTTTCATCATATAATCCTCATATAGAAGCACCGCCATTCAGCGGACATTCCATGTACTAAACGAGAGCACACGCACACTTTCTTACGGCTTGCGCTTCGTGTCTACTTCCCACCTTTAACCACTTCGAGTTCATGGTATATACTAGTTCACTGTATTCATGCACTGCGGTCCAACGCTCGCTAAACCTTTTTAAAACCGAGGAGATTACGCCCAGAGAGTATAACGTAGCAACCCTTTCTTTTCAGGTAGTGCTCAATGTACATGCCAATGGCTGCTAATGGGGAATGAGAGACAGGAGAATTTGGCTTTCAGTTAACGCGCACGCTGCGAATTTTTTATTGTTCAACAACGCACAGGAGAAATCTCCCACCGCCACCACCTTGCAGGTCAAGACGTAAGACTGGTATACGCATTACGACGAGGGACGAACGGGTGCCGCTTTAAGGAGCTTCGCCTCTCAAAAATCCGGCTGTGTGCGAGCTGCACTTCGATGAGGAGTACATCTCCCGGCACTTCGAGCACACTGTGAATGGTGAAATTGTCCGTATTGAATGGGGTAGGCCCATAGGTGTGCTTGCCGTTTGGGGAGCGGGGGGGGGGGGGGCGGAGGTTTGTTGCAGGGCACCTGCTCCCTATTAAATAATGGTATGAGGCAGACTTGCGCCCACTAATAGAGCGCCCCGTCTCCTAATTAATGTATAGAGCAGATTTAGCGCCCATCTCCTAGGTGAATAGGGGGGGGGGGGGGCGCTAAACCTGTTTAATACCAACGTTAGCAAACAGTTACTAGCTGCAGCCGCTACACTAACTTTTTGCGACCTGTTTAGTACATATGTTAGTAAGCAGTTAGTAACTGGAATGAAAGAGGTAGTAACTGTATTTGTTACCTTTCTTGCTCCGTTATACTACCTTTTTGTTACCCGGCTGCTGACTACTTAATCCAAAACAGTCTGTGATTCCAATTCTGATAATTTATGAGAGGAATCGTCTCAACGTAACATCATTAAACAAAAAAATCACGTAGATTTCCATAGATCAAGAAAAAAATTTTGTTTTGTATTACGCAACTGACATATGTAAACGTCATTCTGATATTGTTAAAACGAAGTACAAGTTAACAAACAATAAGCAAGTGATATACACACGTTTTAATAGACAAGTACAACAAACTTAGTAGATTACAGCAAATTAACAAGACCGGCTGATCAAAATAACAAGACGGTCACTATTAATCCGGAGGACAGTCACAATTGTCCCACTGCAGCGTGTCTCCAAATATTATCGTTGTTTTGGCACGTCAAACACTAAAAACGATTATTATTTTTTAACCACTGATATACTAGCTGTGTGAAGCATTCAAATGCACTGAGACTATGTTAATAAGTACGGTATCCTGTTTCGGCCACTGTAAATAACGGGCCTTTTTGTGGCCCTTTTAAAATAAACAAATATGACATATATTTTTTTTCTTTTACAACTAAAGCTGATTAAAAGTCTCGTGATACGTCCCCAAACGCACGTATTCGGGTAGTATGATATAGTGTTCCAGATCCACATTTGCTATAATCCATTCAGAAAGACAAGTGCTTTCCTGTGCCAGACATGCACCTGCAAAGTAGGGGCCATATATACCCCACGCGTACATAACACTGTCGCGTAAAAAGATAGCGAACTTCTTAGGTCTATGTATTCGTCGGTACTCATTGCACTCCACGCAAGATTACCCGATGTTGTGTAGTAATGAGACATTGATTGACCAACAATAGCAATGAAGAAAGACTATATACCAAATTAAATAACAGGGTAGTTTAGGTTGCTACTTTTTTTGAAACCTTAAAAGTTGCTGCCCGTGGGTGGTAACAGCTATAGTAGTAACAGTTACTAAATGCTGGTAGTAACAGCAAAGGTGGTAACTGTGACCACCCTCGCCGTTACTAACTGCACTTACAATCAGGGTTGTAACAAATGTGAGAAACCGTTACTGCCCCAAAGTTAGCAAGTACTACTACCTTTTTTCTAAGAGTGTAGAGTGCCAGTGTTTGGCTAACGTAGCGTCGCTGTGACCATGGCAGCGTGCGTGCGCGTCAACGCTACATTGGAGTACATTGGGCCCTTCATGATGCGCTCACGGCCGTTTTGCTAGCTACACATGCATATACCGAATTCGGTGTTGCGTGAAGGGTAATGAAAGACGAAATATATGACTGGTGCAAACATGATAATCCTGACACATGCGTCATGTAAGAACACGACAACATATCACGCTCATAGCGTGCTCGCGGCCGTTTCGCTAGCTCCACATATACTAAGTTTGGTGACATGTGACGTGAATAGATGACGAAGGTAAACGACACATCCTAACATGATAATCATGACACGAAAGACATGTACGGCATCATCTCGTAACGTTGTGCTGATTTAAAGTGACATATCAACATGTCTCATTCGTGCTTCGCATATCATCGATTCCCATTGTACGTGGGTTCCGGCAATTTTTTTTAAAATAATTTAGCTACAACGAGCTTCACAGTGACAGCTTGGAAGAGCTTGCTTCATGCTTGAAAAAAAATGTCCCTGGGCTGCGCACAACATGGTCCGAGCCTCACCAATCAAGTGACCAAGTTTTCTCTGCATGCTCACCCATTTGCGTTTTTACATAAAAGTACTCCACAAGGAGCGAGCATCTTCCCGTGAAAAGAGGAAGTACCTGAAGCTCAGGCGCATCACCTAGGCTTGCAGCCTAATGTTCTGTGGGGTGCCTGTGCACGATAGAGCTTTTTTACTTGGGGATAAAAAAAGACGCGTGACCAATTACGAAGAATGCATTGTTGTAAACAGATAGTGAGTCACGACTCGAAAATGCGTTGTATGACCCGTGTGCAGAAAATAAAAGGCTTTCATCGTGATACCGCTCATGATTCACGTCTCTGAGTTTGACGTTACGAATAATAGGGCTTTATTTATAGATTAGTGCTTGAGGAAGTATAATAGTTTGCCGTGGAAGGTGATGCAAGCAATGTCTCACAATGGAGTTAATCGTTTCACTCTTCTACCACTTTTCACATCGATAAAATGTTTCAGTGCCGGCCATCCGCGCTCACTTTCGGCACCCTGTCGATATTTCAGTTCAGTCGCGCACCCGCGTAGGCATCCTGTTATTCCCGAAGCTCATTAGCATATTTTCTCGGTCGCCATTCGCGGCCATTCACGAGCAACAAAATACACCTAAATGTGTCACATTTCCCGCGCGTGTGGTTGATTGCCGTCTCTGCGCAGCGCATCGCCGCCTTAGGTGACGTTGGATGGATGGATGGATTGATATGGCTATACCCTTTAGATCGGGCGGTGGCTAACGCCACTAAGCCGAAATACTTAGTGAACCAAAAGCTAGATATTTTTAAATAGTGAGGTTGAGGGATCGTACTTTGCAGTGAAAGGTTTAATTTTCACTCGTGCCTTTACTTTAGCCACCAATCAGATAACCTCCTTCTAGTTAATTCTACCCACTTAAAGTCTATTTTGCCCTCCCTGTCCCTAAACCGCAGTGCTTTGCAAAACTCTGCGCCATCATCCTGAACTATAGGGTGAAGCCCTTTACAGAACATTATCAAGTGTTCGGCAGTTTCCTCTTCCTCTCCACATGCACTGCATACCGTCTATACCTCTTCGTATTTGGCCGGATGTGTCTTGGTTCGCAATACTCCCGTTCTGGCCTCAAACAGTAGAGAACTACCCCGAGTATTATCATAGATCCTTTCCTTGGTAATTTCCTGCTTAAAAGTTCGATAGATCTCTAATGCGGACCTCTTAATCATGCCGATTCTCCACATATTGGTCTCAGCTTCCTTCACTTTCTTCTTAACCGATAGTTCTATTTGGTTCGGCCCTCTGCTGTTTTCTAAGTATTTACCAGTCAATTTTCTGGTTTGCTTCCTCCATTTTGTATCGACCTTCTTCATGGACAAGTAGCTGAATATCTTCCTGGCCCAACGGATGGATGGATGGATGGATGGATGGATATGGCTGTACCCTTTAGATCGGGCGGTGGCTAGCGCCACCAAGCCGTAATACTTAATGAACCAAAAACTATATTTTTTTTCTTAAAAAGTGAGTTTGAGGATTCGTACTTTGCACTGAAGAGTTTAATTTTCACTCGTGCCTTGACTTTAGCCACCAATCACATAACCTCCTTATAGTTAAGTCTACCCGCTTAAAGTCTATTTTGCCCTCCCGGTCCCTAAACCCCAGTGCTTTGAAAAACTCTGCGCCATCATCCTGAACTATAGGGTGAAGCCCTTTACAGATCATTATCAAGTGTTCGGCAGTTTCTTCTTCCTCTCCCCACGTACTGCATACTGTGTCTACCCCTTCGTATTTGGCCCGATATGTCTTGGTTCGCAGTACTCCCGTCCTGGCCTCAAACAATAGAGAACTACCCCGAGTATTATCATAGATCCTTTCCTTGGCAATTTCCTGCTTAAAAGTTCGGTAGATCTCTAGTGCGGACTTCTTAATCATGCCCATTCTTTACATGTCAGTCTCCGTTTCCTTCACTTTCGTCTTAACCGATAGTTCTTTTTGGTTTGGCCACCTGCTGTTTTCCAAGTATTTACCAGTCAACTTCCTGGTTCGCTTCCTCCATTTTGTATCGACGTTCTTCATGTACAAGTAGCTGAAAACCTTCCTAGCCCAATGCTCTTCCCCCATTTCTCTCAATCGCTTCTCAAATTTTATCTTGCTGCTAGCTCCCCTGCCCTCAAATAATGTCCATCCCATATCACCTTGTACTCCCTTATTTGGTGTATTCCCGTAAGCTCCTAAAGCAAGCCCTCCTATTCCACGTTGCTTAATTTCTAATCTTGCTTGAACTTCTGATCTCATGCACAAGACCGCATTGCCGAACGTCAGCCCACGCGCAAGTGTGCCCGCGCCACCTGGTGGTTTCCTCCCAAGGCGTTACGCGCTATAGCCGGCGCGCGTTCCTCACACTTCCCTATTCTAGCTACTGTAGCTACGCGGAAGAGCGGCAAGGGTATCGAATTGGCCTCCTCTCGTCCTCGCTTCGCGCCGCTCCACGCCCAAGCCACACGAACACACATGAAGCGAAAATCAGGCCAGAAGTACGAAGATTAGACAAATGTGTGTATATACTATATACCCATCATTTCCATGCTCGCTGAAGTGCCGTGCGTCGCAGCTCCCATAGACACTAGTGACAGAGTTACCTCTAGTGTGTATTAGGGAAACTCTATGGGCCTCACCCTTGACGAAGCCCTCGCGGCAAACATTTCGCCTTGAAGAAGCTCACGACTGACCACCAGGCATACAGATACATGCCATCGAAGCCGTGCTTCTGGCAAGAAGGCGCTAGAAGCGCATGGACTATCTAAAATGTGTGTTAAGAAAAAGTGGGCAACGTTATCGAGTACTATGCACTCTACTATGGGAGAGCTGAAAGCTGTCCCATGAGCCTCAAGGCTCACACTCGAAGTCTCTGCGTTGCAGATTGGAGCGTATTCTATAACTACTCTGCGAAAATTGTGTTTTACGAGTATACATATCAGTAGCCAGGGTAACGCAGATTGTACCATGGTGAGCAGACGTATGAGAATAAATAATATGTTTTCAATTTACGTTCCAATGTAGTGTGCTGTTTGCTTACGTGCTCATATCACGAAGCACATTTCTGTTAATTAGTCATTACAATGACGGTGTAATCTTTCTCTATTCAATGAATCAAATGTGGAGGAATTTAATGATCAGTTATCAAAAATAGAAGACGGTGCCGTAATCGGTCGCCGTTTGCATCACGTTCTGAATCGCTAAGCCTGGCAAATTAAGGTGAAATTTCGCGTTTTAAATGCGAAGCATTTTTCAGCGAACTTCAGCGACTTCGAGCGTATCTAGAGCCACTCATGTTTGGGTGATCTCGGGCTCACCACCTTAACATGGCGCGAACCAAAATTAGCATGGGAGGGTAAGATGGTTTGACGGATATGACACGCTGGTCAAGACATGAATAATGTCACAATACCGTCGCGCACGTTGTCAAACACTTCCCGCTAGACAGTGGCACATACCCACGGGCGTGTATGTGCCGCTGGTGTGCGGGTATGTGCCACTGGTGATTGACACTTAGCGCCTACCCTGGAAGGAAAAAAGCACACGTGGGTAATTTTAACACGCGAGCGTTAAATACCCGACATCGGTAGCGTCGACCCGACGAATGCAAAGAATAAATGTCAGGGTCCCAGCTGGAATCGACCCATGCAAGCAATCTGCGTGGCAATTAAGCATTTTACCGCAGAGCTATGCAAGATCTCGGAACTCCTTTTTGAAATACAGACGCTAAGCTTTGTGAAACGTCGATTGTGGTTGCAGCGCTGCCTGTCCAATTTTATAGACATGCATATTGTCACGATGAATCACAAGTGCTGGGGGTTTATTAAACCACTAAATAGCTAGTGCTGGGACGATGCGTCAGTCGTGGCTGGCTCTGGAGTCGAGAAGAGGCACGCGATCTCCTTTCTTTCCTCCAGATGGTATAAGCCACTCTTGCAGTCGACCCACTTCGTGTGGGTGGCAATATGTACTTTTTTGATACAGCCGTCACGTCGGGTTAACGTGAACTGTGGTTTGGTGCCATGCGCGTTGATTTTGTAGCAGTGCCCTCCGCCAGCATCATCGCGAACACCAGCGCTTCATATCAGCGTCTGGTGTTGCTAATACGCATGTTCCAGTTGGCATCGTTGCGCAAGTGTAAACAACTGTTATAGAAACATCTGCAACTCTTCAACATATGCCTGTGTGTGCAACGTTTGTACATATATTTAGTGCCATTTCATTAAGTGTCGCTCAATAAAAATTTGGCGGACCCCACGCAAAGTGAGAATCCATGATGTGAAAACACGAATGAAAAATATTGATATGTCGCTTTAAAATCAGCACAACGCTACGAGGTGGAGCTAAATGATGCCGTACATGACTTCCGTGTCATGGTTATCATGTTTGGATGTGTCGTTTATCTTCATAAACTATTCACGTCACGTGATACCAAATTTAGTATATGTGGAGCTAGCGAAACGGCCGCGAGCACGCTATGAGCGTTCTTACATGACATGCGTGTCAGGATTATCATGTTCTCCAGTCATACATTTCGTCATCCAGTGACGTCACATAACACCAAATTTGGTATATGTGTAGCTAGCAAAACGGCTGTGAGTGCATCATGAAGGGCCCAATATACTCCAATGTAGCATTGACGCGCGAGCACGCTGGGCACAGTGACGCTATAGTACACATTAACAAAATGTGACGCCAAGCGCGACCAGCGTCCGTCGGCGCGGTCCGGTGGCAACCGGCGCGAAGTGCGACATGCTGCATTTCGAGCCGATGCGTTACCCAGACAATACTGCATCTCCTTCTTTTCGTGACGGAGGGACGCCGGACGCGCTGAAACGCACACGCGTAAAAGCAACGCAGTGCGACGCGCGCCTGCGAGTATATATATGTCAGGACCGGCGCCTGGCGTGGCAACGCCGGCGTGATGCGACGAAATGAACGCCGGCGAGCACGCGCACCGCGTCACGTCGAAATGTATTGGCACCTTCACTGTGGCATGTAGTCATGTTCTCACATGACACGCATCTCATGATCATCATGTTTGCACCAGTCACTTACATTCGTCATCCATTGGCGTCACGTAATACCAAATTTGGCATATGTGAAGCTACCGAAACGGCCGCGAGCGCACCATCAGTGTGGCATGTAGTCATGTTGTTACATGACACGCATGTCGCGGTTATCATGTTCGATGGTTCATTTACCTATGTCGTCCTTTCGCGTCGTGTAATACCAAGTTTGGTACATGTGAAGCTAGCGAAAGGGCCGCCAGCGAATCAAGAGCGTGGCATGTAGGGAGGGAGGGAAAGAGGAGGGAGGGAGGGAGGGAGGGATGGCTGGCCGGACGGAATGGATGGACGGGTGGAATGGATGGATGGACGGATGGACGGACGGACGGAATGGATGGACGGATGGATGGACGGAATGAATGGATGCACTGACGGACGGACGGACGGATGGAATGAACGGAATGGATGGATGCACTGACGGGCAGACGGATGGATGGATGGACGGATTTCGCTCCGCGCATTTAATCTTGACGGAACCCGGTGCTGCATTGCTCGGAAACTTTTTGCAGATCAAACACCGCCAGTCTTTCTTTTTGATAACGCGTTTTGTTGAACGCTTACACTTCCTTAGATTATTCACTGATTTGAGGCGATGTGCGTTGACGTGTCTTCTTCGCCTCTTTTTGCCGTTTTGATGAACTGTTCACGTGTTTCATAGCTCTTTTCTTCGCTATAGCCGTGAAGCAATGAATTTAAAACGTTGCTAGATTCGTATTTTCTAGTGCTTATTTAAAATTCGGTATTGGAGCAACGTCATTAAAACTCGATCCCAAGACATGTTTGTGAACGACTTGACTTGGAGATTCTGCCAATTTTTTTCATGCGCCTTCTGAGAGCATCCTTTGGAACACGGAAAAAACTTCGATGCAGCGAAAATGGAGGGAGTCATGTACTGAACGGCAATCAGTGATTTTTCATGCCGTTTTCTCTCATGAAGTAAGCTCTATGATATTACCTTGTACAGTCGGTCAGAACCATTGTGCACAGCGGCCACTTTTTTGTCTCTCAGGGCCATATTATGAAAGGAAGTTACAAATTATTACTTCGTCGTCATGTGCTTTGCGGGCATTTGTCCTCACCCTTTTTTGAAACTTAAGACAGTCTTAGGGGAAAGATTTTCACAGACACGGTGACTGCCACTCATGATAGCTGAATATTTGGCCGACTGTACGTCCATGCTCTCCTGAACAAAGAAACATGATATATAATGAATATAAGTAAATGGTTAAAGCAATATTCTTCTTCGGGCAGTTGGATGGCTTTTTGTTGCGTTTTTCCCCTCTCACAGCACGACAGAATAAAAAAAAAATCCACTTTGGCCCCGGGCACCAAACGAACTGAACTTTTGGTGTTTTGTAGCGCGTATATAGTCTGAAGCAATTTAATATGTTGCTGTAGTGACGCAGGAGTGGCCTCATGCACAGATCCGAAAAATTGGCCGAGTAAAATTTCGCCCCTTTTTGACGGGTATTTGTTTTTTCCGCGCGAACTCTATGAGGAATCATCAACTTTTACACGTAAAAAGGTAAAAAATTTAACAGCAGCTATGGCTGAAAGAAAGAAACAAGGAAAAGTATTTTTTGTATTAGCTATGGAAGTCGGCAACTTAGTCAGCTAAAATGCCGCGTTTTGCCCCATGTCTCATTTTACTCCACCCTATCGGGTTTATATATATATATATATATATATATATATATATATATATATATATATATATATATATATATATATATATATCATTCGACGTCGCCGATCGCCATAATTTGTAACGTCATCATGACGTCCCTGTGACGTCAGTTGACGTAACGTCACGTGATAGCATCATGCATCCCATGACAACGTAGCTTGGTCAAGGCTGGTGCGCTTACGAAGGCAATGAAAGCCATAATAACATATTTGCGGGGTTTATCGTACGTCCGAAAACCATTGTATGAATATGATGGACGCCTTTAAGGAGGGAGAATGGCTATTTGGGTCATTTTAATGGCTATCCGGTCATTTTAACCACCTAGAGTTCCTTAACGTGCGCCTAAATATATGTACATGGTCTTGAAGCATTCTCGCCTCTATCTAAAAGGCGGCCACCGCAGACGGGATTTGATTCCATGACCTTCGGGTTAGCAGTCGGAACACCGTAACCAATAGATTGCCTCTGCGGGTGCAACGAAAGTTGGGTGAGGTGTCTTTGATCTTGGAGGCAGTGGAAAACCACGTGAGGGGGAGAAAGCTTTTGAAGGGTGGCGAGACAGGATCAATACATCGACTGTGAAGAACAAATGAAGATTGCTTTCGTTTTCGAGTCTTCCCAAGTGAATGCGTAAGGGGGCCCTGTGAGTTTATTAATTCGTTAATGCTTCATTTGCGCTGCAGGAGTTTTTAATGTGGAAGTTTGGATGGTTAACCGAATGTTGAGAGTCCTTCGGAACCTCCCAAACGCTGTATGCTTGGTGCACTCGGAAACTTGGCAATAGACCTGAATAACTTTAAATCGGGCTTTTTGGCGCGCTTATTTATTTCGGGAGCGTGCGGGCGTGCCATGACTTCATCACACTGCTTCCAACCAGACAGAACATACGACGCCACAGATTCTGCAACGCTATGTCGGAATAAACACATGCAATCTTCAGCAATATCAGAGGTAACACCGAGTTTGTGTTTAATCAACAATTACTTTTACTGATGTGAATGTGACGTATAGTGAATTCTACGATACTTTCGCTCTATAGAGTGGTTAGTGCGTTTAGCGGCGGACCTCCAAGGGCAACTTCAATGTTCCCTTTCATATTGGTCGTAACTGCACCTTGCTACTTTCTGGCGACAAAGTATACTGTCGCAGCGTGGTATGTAGATAGATCCTCGAGTCTTGCCCAATTCTGTATTTAGCACCTTTGGAATACGACAGAGGTCTTCTTTATAAGTCTATATATAGTGCGGAGTAATTAAAAAGTGGTGGTGCTACCTGTCTTACGCTTGTCAGTTGTTTTCACCTCACCAAGCATTCTATTGGTAGCCCGTATGTGACGTCATGTAAGAATGAACTTAACGTACTGGTGTACTCTGACATGGCGATTTTGATGACGTCAAAGTGGAATAACCATGGTGTGGTTAACCCGCGTGCTTCTATGGGATTACACGGCCGAGACTTCATTTGGCCTGCATGCGTTCCTCGTGTTCCAACACATTATACGACGCGGCAGCTTCAGTGACGCCAGTGCAGGCCATCTACATGAGTGAGACCAACTTCTGCAATACGTAACAAATATTGGGATTTTACGTCCCAAAAGCAAGATGTGGTTACGAGGGACTATTTCACAGCAGGCCCCAGAAATTTTGACCACCTGGTTATTTCTATAACGTGTGCCTAAATCAAAGTACAAAGTCCTCCAACAATCCGCGTCCATCGTATTGCGTATTCCGGGGCTGGGATTCTAATCCGTGACTTTCAGGTCAGCAGTCGAGCGCGGTGACCATTATATAGACCACCGTGGTGGGTAGTGGCTTCCATTTGTATTGCGAAAGTGTCGTATTGACTACAACCTTTGAGTAAAGTCTGCCGGTTATCATTTAAGAAATAAACGTATAAGAAATGGACTTCTCTTCTATTGACACAAGGGGTGTAGCCAGGTGGTGGCAAAACGGGCACGTGCCCCCCCCCCCTCGTAATTTTCTTTCGTCATGACATAGAGAGTGAAAGATGGCCATTTTACGGGGCTACACCGCCCGCAATCAAGGTGGGACCCTTCCAAAAAAAAAAAAAAAACCTTCTGGCTACGCGCCTGATTGACACAAAATGTGATTACGAAATCAACATCACGCAGAGTTCTCGCATGATGGTTTACACGAGATCGAGCTGACGGCAGTCCAAGCCGAAGTGAGGATTTACGCATCCAAGACATATATTTAAGATAGAACGACGCCGTGCCGTGTTTGTATCGCATAAAATGTGCGTACCTCGACGTCAAAGAACCCCAAGTGATTGAAATTTCCGGAGCCCTTCACTATATATATATATATACGGCGTCTCCCATGATATCACATGGCGGTTTCGGGACGCTGTAAACCCCACGTATCAATCGAAATGTGCCACGTACGCACATTATGCCAGCTCCCGCCACCTCGTCTGGGAGATGAGATTCCAGTCGCAGGGGGCGAGCGGTGGAGCAGGACCAATGGGGACAGAGAACGAGATGAGAGAGAGAGGGAGAAAGGTAGCCCCCTTAAAGCGGTGCTCTGGTTTTCGGCGTGCGGGCCGGTCTTCGGGCAGTCCTGCCCAGCTCTCCCTCATCATTGTGATCGTGGCCGTGCGCGCATGTGGTTAGTGGAGTGCTCTGTTGCATGCATACGCAGCACTTCCCTTGCCACAGATGTCGCAGTGGCGGCACTATATACGACGCGGAGCTGTCGCTCCCACGGCCTCTGTATACGTACTAAGCGGCATGGGTTGGGTATAGACTTCACGTGGGATTTCCGCTGTATACTTGGCGCACTATACGTGCCGGCATGGGTGTTAAATCTATAGGCGCTCGTATCGGGTATTAGCGTGAACTCAACTGTATGCTTTTGGAAAGCTGTATCGTGGCAGCAGGCTGTATTTTGTGTGTGTAGCAGGCGTATTTTGTGTGCCGGAAAAGCTTTAATCTTCAAGGGTGTCGCGCAAGACGGGATTATAGGGCGATTCTCAGTTCGCGCCGCGTGTGAACGGAAATTTGTGCATTTATCGCTCCATCTCTCGTCTTTTTATTAGTTGCGCATTCTATAGAAAGCCAGAATTGTGTCTAAAACTGAAAAAGTGTGTCGACATGGGCTTTCTCTTTAACTAAAAAAAAGAAATCAATTTATTATCGCCATCACTTTCGACGGTTTCTGCTCTTCTCGTGGTTCCTAAAGGATAAAAAAGCGTTAAATAATAAGCAAAGAAGATTATTTATACATATATACTTACAGTCCTGCATTTGGTAAGTTCGAAAGTTCTAGATTGATTGGAGCACACATAAAATCGTGTTGCTTGCTTTCGATGTCACTTCACTCAGTATTTATTCCAAATATTTGTCTTGAAAGGAAAAGAGACTTCGAAGCCCTTTTATCACTTTCAGATTTATCTGAAATGGCCTTGGGCTTCGTTCTTTTTTTTTTCTATGATAACGTTCGCTCCGAAACTTCCTGTTCGGGTCGCTGTTTGTTTGTGATGTTGATTGATATGTGGGGTTTAACGTCCCAAAACCACCATATATGATTATGAGAGACGCCGTAGTGGAGGGCTCCGGAAATTTCGACCACCTGGGGTTCTTTAACGTGCACCCAAATCTGAGCACATGGGCCTACAAATTTCCGCCTCCATCGGAAATGCAGCCGGCGCAGCCGGGATTCGATCCCGCGACCTGTGGGTCAGCAGCCGAGTACCTTAGCCACTAGACCACTGCGGCGGGGCATTGTGTGTGATGTGATTGAGACAGCTAGTAGAACAATAGAACAAAACCTATGTCGAGCAATAGAACAAAACTGATAAAACAAAACCTATGACCGCACGAACATGTTGGTGATGGCGTACGCGGAACTAGGAGTAAAAAATGCTTTGGTTAAGCAGTTCCGTGTTTACGATGCATGTGTGCGTGGATACGCCGTGGGTGTTGAGTGTTTAATTCGCACTCAAAATATATATAGAGAGACAAAAGAGTATAAGATTGAATTCTTTGTGTTGTGTCAGTATACGACGGTGGACAAATGTGCGCCCTGACCTAAAGAACCAGCCTGCATCACGAGTCACTCTGAGGGCGTTGTTGCATTTGGTTCCTGCAGCAAGCAACCGGTGACTGAGAGACAAAGTGTGAATGTTCGCGGACAACGTTGCTGCATGTTTGTAATGCTCGGGTAGCGCTCCAGATTTCTTTTTTCCCTACTTTCATCAGCTCTTCGTCTTCTCTTTCATTCTTTTACACCCCTTTTTCCCATTCCCAAGCACAGGGTATACCAAACCGGAGTCTCCTTCTGGTTAACGTCTCTGTCTTTCACTTGTCTTTCTTTCTCTCTCCCCATCGTGTAAATCTATCGGCTGAAGGGAAGGTTTAACTGGTAATGGCCTACGGGTTTTCACATTTATTCATCGATCTCTCGTATATGGCCCAAGATATTGAAAGCCAAGCCTCCCGGCTGTTGATATATCGCTTTGTACAACAAGCGTCTGCTTGACTGTATACGCAGAAATCACTGTGAGCATAGCAAATAACTTTGACAACAAAAGGAACAGTATACATAGGCACCCAGGGAACCTATCGCTAAGCAGCAATTTATTAAACAAACTATACAGCGCATTTAACGCCATACAGATAATATAGGCTATATTGATCAGACAGAATATAGGAAAAAACTCGTAGGGCTTTTTATGAATTTGCCTAAGACCACTCGAAGGCGAAAGCCATCTGCTCTTTCTGTATTATCTCCCCAGTAGATTGTATATTGAGATTAAGAAATGCAGCGCAGGTTAACGCACGTGTACGCAATACGTGCGTTCAAAATTTTGTCCACTTTTATCACTTCGCGAAAATTAACAAAAGACACCAAATCTGAAAGCGCCAGTGGCCCCTCTTCAGAAAAGGTTCAAGTTCTCCCATTTGCCCCAACCACCTTTCTATTCTAAATGAAAAGCTAAGCAAATTAATTTCGGCAATTGGTGCTGCAGTTATTGTATATAGACATCATTGGATGTCTGCTACTTCAGTAAAGCGTTTGCGAAGCTTGGAGAGCAACTATCGGTCATTTATCTTGTCTTAGAGTATTTTCAGACACATTTTTCAAAACTTTTGGATATGTCTCATACTCGTGACTTGTATATACTGTTGGAAACTCGTATAAGCTTTTCTCTCTCTCTCTCTCTCTGTGTGAGAGAGAGAGAGTGAGCGAGTGGATGAGCGACTGAGTGAGTGAGTGAATAAAAAAAAAACGAGCGATCGAGCGCGTGCGCGCGGGAACCGCTTTTCGAAATCCAAAGGAGGATAAACCTGGGTCTCGTGAAGTGTTTCTGTGCTGCAACCATTTGTCATTTTCACCACGTCCGCGTGAGATGCGCATTCTGTCTAAGCGCCACGCACCACTGGAGTACTTGAGAAAGAAAAAGGAAGACGACCACGCACTCATTGCGAGAGGATTTTCCCGTGAAAGAAACTCTCTCTTCAGGCATCAAAGAATCTGCACTAAGAAAAGGTACATGCGGCCACTGCTCTCACACCGCTGCAGGAAGCGCCTTGAGGGCGCTGGCTCTTGCATGGGTGCGAGGCCCACCACTGGTGTACACTGTAAGCAAAAACTATCCGAGTTTGGGGTTTTTCCGGCTCATGACCTCTGAAAACTCTCTCGCGTTTAAAATTACTACCTCGCGTAGGAGTAAAAGATGGTACATGACATAGTTTTACCACCACCTCTCAGGCAAGTAGTAAAAGGATGTCAAAATCCAGTTTTACCACTTAGGGAGTTTTCTATCACGTGATTTTT
The DNA here is from genome assembly GCF_043290135.1 of Rhipicephalus microplus. Taxonomy (NCBI): domain Eukaryota; kingdom Metazoa; phylum Arthropoda; class Arachnida; order Ixodida; family Ixodidae; genus Rhipicephalus; species Rhipicephalus microplus. The sequence goes on along the minus strand of NC_134704.1, from coordinate 50,431,250 downwards.
AACCTGCGTTTCAGAGTTTATTACCACGTGACTGCAAGGTGCAGCTGCTTCGGCGGCTTTTGCCCCATACCCCCCTTGTGACGCTCTCAGTGAATACTGAAGGTACGCGAAGCCCACAGATGTTTTTTTTGTTTTTTTTTTTTGCATCGCCGTGCCTCTGGACCGACTTCGAGTCAGCGCACTTTTACTGGAACTGGGGGCAGCATAAGCACAACAAGCGAGAACAGCATTCTTTGAATGAAAAAAAAAGAAAAAGACGGGGGGGGGGGCTCTCAAAAGAGAAAAAAAAGAAAGAAAACCTGCTGTGGAAAGTTGCCCTGCATATTTTCGCAAATTGTTGCTTTTGCTAGGCGTTGGCTTTGGAGACAGACAGTGCAAGAAGCTCGGTATCTGTGTGTCTGGTTGGGCTGATGGATCTCACGTGTTTCCTACATCATCGAGCGACCGTGCTCTTCCGAGCGCCTCCGAAGCTGCACGTCGCGGATATCTCCAGTTCGCGTATATCTCCAGATCTGCCAGTGGTAACAAAATCAATCTGTTGTCATCGTCCGTGCTTGCCTGCTGGAGAAGCAATAAGCAAAATGCTTCACTCTGTCGTCGGCACCGAGTCGCGGCCACCAGTGACCAGTGGGAGTGTGTCGCCGGGGCAGGTGAAAGAAGCATCGCATATATTTTGTTCCACAGTAGGCGATGTCTGCACGAGTAAAGTGCTGCTCGAATTGCCCACCTCATGCACCAACTGTTCTCAAACATGTAGCACGAAGCCGATAAGAGGCAGACGGAACCAACAAGCGGCGGCCGGTGAGCACGAAGAAAACCCGGACCTGCCCGGATGGTGGTCTTTCGTTGGAAGTATGCATACACCACCCCGTCCCCGCAAGATAGCGGTCACGTGTTCATTTGTGTATGAAATGACGACGAAATTCGCACAGGATATGTGTTCTGTGATCGCCAACTGTGTTTCATCGGATAGCCGTGCTCCTCGAAAAGGCCTAGAACGCCGTCGGTAAGCAGCTTGTATGCAGGCGTGGACCGCTCTTCTACGCCCGTTGTGATGAATACGTGTTGCTAGTGTGTTTGTGCACCGTCGCCGAATGAAAATCATTGAGCTACCATGCTTTGTGCGTACTTAGGTATATTTTAAGGACTTGTGCATCAGCAGTGCTAACACGCGTGGGGCAAAGAGCCCGGTGTGCCAAGCAATTATTGGATAATCAAAAAAGGTGAGATTGTGTAGATTTATAATAAAAGGTCGGTGTGACATTTAATGCCCTGCAACCCACCTGAAGCTTACGCTTGCACCTTCAAGCGTTGTTGTTAATCGATGCAAAAAAGAGCTCTCCTACCGGTACTACATGGCCGGTCTAAAAGTCATGCCTATATATATACCGGATTGTCGAAGTGTAGTCAAGCAACGAGCAACGCGTGCAGTCTGCTCGAGTGGTGTATTATTCTGCATTTGTTGTGTGTGCGTGTTTGTCTGTATGTGAATCTATGTGTCACCAATTCTGCCGTTCAATAAATTCAATCAATTCTGCTATTCGATAAATTTGTCGTCTCTGGGCGAATGCACCCGTCAATTTTTATTTTTTTACCACCCGAAATAACTCCCAGTAAGCACCTCAAAAACCTTGTGAAGGTAGTAAAAGTTTACTCTCTCTATACTCGCTGAAAACTTCACTGGGGTAAATATTTACTACTCTCCCTACGTTCAAAAACTCAGTTAGCACGAGAGTAAATTTTTACCTCGGTAGTAGGTGGTAAAAAAAACCCAGGATAGGTAGTGCGCTAGAGGACAAATGGTTTACCCAGTTTTTGAGGTTATTTCAGGTCATTTTTGTTTAGTGTGTATAGCGGGCGCTGCATTCGCGTTGACGTTAAGGTCCCTTATGAAACAAGTTTCCAAGGTAGCGACACCTTTCCCTTTCCTCTTCGCCTATGTTCCTGAAGCGCCCCCTAGAAGGTTTAAAACTTTCATCCAAAAGCGAATGTTTGGGTTCTGTTGCTACGGTGAATAGATGTAAATGAAACAAAATGGAACGAAATAAGACGTAGAATAAACAGTTACCTTTATGAACATAAACGGCACAACACAAGAACAGGCGGGATGTGCGTTACTCAACCGGCAACGTTGTGCAGTTCTATACTTTACACCACTATAGCCATGGCGTCTCGCGTAGTACATTTTAGTTCCACGGCCGCGGTATTTCGTCCAGTTCTAACTAGTCCACTTCTCCGATTGTGTTTTGTTCGTGCTGTGACACAGTGAACGTGCTTCTTGCTGGATCCTGTAAGTGGCCACAGGGCGTGACGTTGTGACGATTGATTACAACCGCGGCTTGTGCACACGCAAGAAAAAAAACTACGACCAGACTGGTACGAACACTCGTCCAGCAGCACTGCGATGACGTTTTTTTAAAATGTGCCCATTTGGACAATCGTGATGCCAAGTGATTCTGATGCGGTGCTGGGAACTTCCTGAAAAGTGAGAGTTCTACTGGTGAGGTGTCTCGATCGAAGCAGCGCGTTTCGGCTCAAGCGGGAACTGGTCAAGAGTGAAATGTTTCTGAGGGTGCGTTGATTACAACCTACAGCTGCTCTTTATATACGTGCATACCCACATGTATTTGTACCAACTGGCATGCACTAGACACGCATTAGACGCGCGCCTGGCGTTTCAATAAAAACCGGCAAGTGAACTCGCTTCGCAGATCCGCGTCGACGTATACGTTGATGGAGTTGCACGAAAGCATTCGCGTGAAATGGTTCATAGTTGCACTTCATGGTGCGCTTCATCTCGGAAAGCACGAAGTAAGTTGAAGAGAGCGAAACCATTTTCTGTTGTTTACGGCAACGCAGCATTGCTGAAAAACGCAGATGTTGCATTGAACGAGCATGGCGAAACAATCTTGGTCGACTTGGCGCACACCGAAACGCTCCTCCTCTTCAGTTTATATGTTCTGGCTACGATTTTGTCTTTGGTCATGGCGAGAATCCGGCTGGAGCCATATGCGCATGCGTACTCGTTTTGAACCTTTTGCATAATAATAAATAACACCACCACCCATTTGCAAGATCACGTGCAAGTAATGCACCAATTACAGACGCGGATGGCAAAGAAAAAGAGGAGTAATCGAGAGAGTGAGGAGGACGGCTCGAGAACAATGAGTGACGCTACCTTGTTTCATCTAGGGACCTTAGTTGACGTGCTGCAGGGTTGGATGCATGACGTGATCTCGTTTCGGCCTGGTGAAGGAAAGTTGCGGCGGTTGGATGCGCTGTTTTTAACTGCGACGTCTCGGTGTTTTCACTTTTAGATGCGGAGCATCTAATACTCGAGGCTTGTAGTGCGGCGCCGTCCGCAAGCTTCCTCCTCCTTCTTCCACCATCTGTGCATCCCTTCCTCCTCTACACACCACGCGCGCTTCACTCCTCCACCATCTGTGCACCCTTCCTCCTCTACACACCACGTGCGCTTCTCCTCTTCACGAACATTCGCTAGCTGTATAATGTAGCGCGCATGCGCCATCACGCTTCGAGAACATCGGCAGCTGACGCGCGCGCATGCGCCGTCGCGCTTCGAGAACATCGGCAGCTGACGCGCGCGCATGCGCCGTTGCGCTTCTCCCCCTTCTCGAACATTCGACAGCTGACAGTGCATGCGCCGTCGCGCTGTATATATACTCAAGGTCGGCGCTCGCTCGCTCAGTTGCCGCTCGTCGGTTGGTTTGTACGGCGCGTCGACGTCCAAGGTCGCGGTGAAATGAATTCCAACGAATCCACAAACACAATGATCGACGTCCCTTCGACCAGCGCCGCCCTTTCGCATACGTGTGTACGTGTTCACTCATTTAACACCCCCTCCTACAACCACGTTAACCAATTTAGCCATCGACCCAAGTAAGTCGCAATTTAACACCCCATTTCACAACCACGTTAACCAATTTAGCCATCGACCCAAGTAAGTCGCACTTTAACACCCCGTTAACCAATTATATGCTCCGCATCCTCCTCAGTGTTCCCCCGAGGGAAGCTGCGGGCAATTTTTTTGAACAGCGTTGTTTTGCACTCACTTCATGTGTTCGGACTTCTGTACAGACTATACGCTATTCAAAAAGATGCAGTAAAAGTTATCAGCAGCGCGCCACGTGATGCCGCTGTCACGGTTGCTGGCGTCGCCACTGTCACCTCTCTCTTTTTATGTTGTTGTGGTTGTTAATTCAAGCTCATAGGTTTAAAATGAACACCGACCTCGAATGATTGTTCCCATAAAAGCATAACGTTTCTGTTACCGCATGGGTGCTTGGTAGGGAGCCAATCTACGAAGAAAAAATGAATGTGCAAACAGTCCGATTATGTATATCTTAAAATGCGACCTCCGTGCGTATACATGTGCACGGGCGAGCCGTCATTACATTTAAAAATCTGTGCCTTCGTCTGAATTGCCAAACAGTCAAGATGAAGCCCGGAAGTCTAGTATTTTTTTTTCTTAATTTCTTGTTGATTTAACTATATTCCGGTATATTTCGTGGCCAGTTGCTTCTGCGTGTTCGGACAGCGCGTTCGACGAAACCTTTTTCCTTACATCATACACGTTCCGCTCTACAGTCTGCTAAAGCTACTTTTCTCGCCAAGGTATAGCTTTTACCACAGTGTAGATCCGCCACCCCGCACACGGGTTCAATCTGTCCACCAGTGCTGTAGTCAGGGGGTGGCATACCCGGCCCGTGCCCCCCCCCCCCGAGTTTTTTTCCCATGGCACATAGCGCACAAAGTAACAGTCGACCACATCTGCCTGCCCGGTCTCCCAATTCTAATCGAGGTGATGCCCCCTCGAGACAATGTTTCCGCCCGCACCATGCCATCCGCGACTTCAGCTCCGCCATTGTTTACGGGTGTAGAATGGGCCCACAGCCACTGTCACTTCTCGATGTTGTTTTTATCCATATACAAGCGGAAACGCGGCCAGCAGCTTTGAAAACTGATTGATCTTCTGATAGCTATAAGGAAAGGAACGATTATGTGAGTATAAGATTGTTCGTTTAGAGTTTTTTTGTTTGTTTCAATTGCTACTGCGAACGATTATGTGATTAAGAGTGGCCGTTTAAAGTTTTTCTGCAATGGCTGCTACGAGTACTGTGACATTACACGAGCACCGTGTAATGTCACACAGCTTGTGAATGAAGGTGTAAAAAAACTGGACACTGCAGCATTTTTACTACAACATGAAATCGCCGTTTAGATCACCGAACGCAAGACGTATACCTTGCAGCATGCTCATTCAAGGACGCTTAATAATACGGCTGGCACGCAGTGCATTTGCTGTGGCAATCGAGCCCGGTCGGGATCGCTTTTTTTTTTTTTTTTAGGAGCGAAGCTCCTTATGGCGTGGCTTGGGCGTCCCTCGTATGTAACCACCAGTGGCACATACCCGAAATAGGTATAACACTTGACCTCCAAGGTGGTGCCAGTGAGAGATTTCTTCTGTGCGTTATTTAACAATAAAAAATAGTGCTCAATGTGCATGCCAATGGCTGCTAATGGGGAATGAGAGACATGAGCATTCGGCTTTTAGTCAACGCGCACGCTGCGATCCCCATTAGCAGCCATTGGCATGTACATTGAGCACTATCGGACAAGAAAGGGATGCTACATTATACTCGCTGGGTGTAACCTCCCTATAGCTTTAGAAAGGTTTAGCGAGCGTTGAGCCGCAGTGCCATGAATACAATGAACTTGTATATACCATGAATGAACTCAAGGTGGTTAAAAATGAGAAGTAGATACGAAGCGCAAGCCGTAAGAAAGTAAAAGCCGAATTCTCCTGTCTCTCATTTCTCATTAGCAGCCACTGGCATGTAAATTGAGCCCATCTGACAGGGAAAGGTTGCTACGTTATACTCGCTGGGCGTAACCTCCTTGGTTTTCGAAAGGTTTAGCGAGCGTTTGGTCGCAGTGCCATGAATACAGTGAACTAGAATATACCATGAACTCGAGGTGGTTAAAGGTGGGAAGTGGACCCAAAGCGCAGGCCGTAAGAAAGTGTGCGTGTGCCACCTCTCGTTTAGTCCTTGGAATGTCCGCTGGATGGCGGTGCTTCTATATGGGGAATATATGATAAAAAGATGCGAGATGGTGGGACTTGGAGTGTTGAATAGATGAACGAACGGACACACAAACAGATGCATGGATGGACGCATGAACGGACGCAGGGGCGGATGCACGAAAGAACGCAGGGACGGGCGCACAAACAGACGCATGGACGGTCACACAGACGAACGCATGGACGGACGAATGCTTCGCCCCACTCTCCATCATTAGCTCCGTAGATATGCTGCCATTTTTTTTTATCTATAACGATTTAGCTCTTCGTAGAAGTTGTGGAACCGAGCCAATCGTTTATAGTTTTCGCCCATTTGTGGCTCGATGGCGATCGAATGTGCACCGTGTGACAACCGTATACAAAATGTTTGCAATAAGTATTAGGATCATGTCACAGAAAAACTTTTCCTCGTGTGAAATTTTACTTATATTTACAACTCTGAATGCAGGAACGTGCGTGCGTCGACTCTCGCGTTCATCAGGAATCAACAGAAAGGTTGTGGCTGCATGCTGCATGTAAGAATGCTGTATTGCTTCCCACAAAGCGCGGGAATCCGCTTGCGCTGTGCTTAGAAATGCTAAGTGGGCTGAAAAAAAAATGAAAACTTGCGCGCTTGTCGTGTCAACCGCGGCCCCTCTTTAGAGAGGCGTGGTTGCGTGCATTTCTTTCAGGAGAAATAACTCTTTTTGTCGCCAGCTCACGTTAATACCCATTTTATGCTTCAATTTCTCGACATTGTAACCTCCCTGCTGCAGCACCTTCGGGCTAAGCGGTGTAATCATTGAATAAAGAAATAAAGAATAAAGAATTTGACCCAGAATGAGTCGTTACCTTTTACGAAAGCATGCAGCGTGCTGGGCCCCCGTGCTTTTTCATATGTGGTCATAGCAGACGACGCCGGCATTCAGGCATTATGAGAAGCGTATAAAACTTTTCCGGAGCAGTTATCAGCACTTCCTATACAGTCAGGGAAGAAGCTGCAGAAGTATTTTTGATTTCGTTGAGTGAAGTAAGAATAATTAAGGATAAAAAAAGGGACACGCGAAAACGACTGCGAGCTGCGCGCGAGAGGGCATGGCGGAGCAATCCAACCACATATACGTCAGGGATGTGTGGTGGCGCCATGGTATATCCTCGCGCCATGCCGCTCTGAGGTTGCTTGCCATTTTAACGAGTACACAAGTATATAAGTGCTTTTCAGTCGTATATGTGCGTATACACGCAAGCACTCGCATCACTCTCTGTATACACTTTATTTTCACCCTCCCCCTTAGATCTGTAGAACCACCGTGCTCTTTGAGAACCACAGTTATATAGAGGCTTTCCTGTGCTGTAGCAGACGACATAAAGGACACAGACAGATATAATAAAGATAGCAGACAGATAAAAAGCGTTTCAGACGAACTGAGAACGCTTTTTGGCTGTTCGTTATGTTTACAACACCGCATGAAGCAAGCCGTACATGCGTATATCCAAGGTGCGGGTTCAGAGAGAGTTGGGAGGGTGAAGGAGTGAGAGGAAGGTGTTGCAAAACAAATTTGAGAATCAAGAAACGAAAATGAAAGGTTGCACACGTTTAGATATTGCAAGCAAAGTGAAGAACGCTCTGGCCTAACACGCATGTCTCCTCTTTGCTTCTTTACTTCTTTGCGACAATGCGGCTTCAGCAATATCAGTGCATCTCGTTCACCTTTCTATGTTTTCTTTTTTGCCTTCACCTTTTCACAGAAGCCCAAACCGCAGTGAAAATGCGCATATAGTGATCGGAGAGCACGCATCCGCATTACACGCTTCAACGCTCGCATTCGCGGTTCGTATTATGCGCGCGGGCGCGAACGTCGGGATGTGTGGATGAATGTGCGCAGTTTCCTCAACGACCTCCATACATACATGTACGGATCACCGCTCGCCGAGAGATCCGTTCCCGCTCTCTGGTTGGCTCCCTATACTGCGCACTCTTCCCACTCTCTCATTGTCTCTTTCTTTTTCCTCTTTTTTTTTCTGTGGTCGCTCCACTCCAGAAAACATCGTTCACATGCCTGCTGCCGCGAAGCGGTATACCACATCGTTCACATCTCGACGCCATTGGAGTTGTTCGTGCGCGCGCCATGCCGTATGGTCGTCTGCTTCTCTTTGTCGTATTATTACTCCGCAGATTCGAATGCTCCCATGTCCTTCGCCCCTTTTGCTCTCTTCTCATTTCTCGAATGTCCCTTTCCTTGTTCTCTCTTTTCCCATGTTCTCATTTTTTTTTTCGAAACACACTTCGCGGTTTGCGAATGCGCCTGCTCAAAGGCACAAGAGCATGAGGAGGTTTATGAGGGAAAAGAGAGATTCGTGGCCCCTTCAAAGGCCGAGCATGCGGGTTTCCTCTGTGATGCATACAGCGTGACCCTACGCTGCTGCTGGGGCATGGGCCACGCATGGAAAGTAAAAATAAGAATAAAGCTATGTCAAAAGCCTCCTGTCTGGCTGAAAATTGGTGATTTGGCAGCTTCTGCCAGGGTGGCAGCCATGACGTTCCTTATAGAGGAGTGAAAAACACAATGGGGAAAACTTTTTGGCATTACAGGAAAAGCGACGGGCTTGATTCGGGAAAGAAGGAAGGAACTGCCGAGAGAAGGTTGGTTGGGAGTGAGAGGAAAGCAGATGAGAGTCGGGCTCGCAGTCTCATGGCGATGTGTATACCGCGGTGGAACAGAGGGCGACGTCACAAAACGTCGCCGGGGAACAAAGCGAGAGAGCGAAAATGGGGAGTCCTTCTTTTCTGTGTACGATGGGAGAGAGTTAGGAGAGGCAAAGAGAAGAAAAGGTGTCCCATGGAGCGACGTCAGAACTAGGGTGCGGGCTGAGAGTGCGGCTGCGGTTCTGAGCTGCGGGAGAGGGAAGGTGGCATCGCGAGCTGTCGCTGAAACCAAAACTGACGAAGTGAGTGCTGAATAGGTATAAAAAAAGGAATGAAGGGATAGGCAGCGCGAGTTGGTCGGGATGAGGGTAGTGAGAGGGATGCACACATGGAGCAAACAAAGGTAAAAGAGAAAAAAATGAACATCGTTATCACGAGGAATATTCTTTTTTTTTACATCTGTATGCGTCGTCTTTTCACGCGAAAGCTTTCACTGCGGCCGCCAGCAAGGACGGAAGGGCGTTGAATCAAGAAGAAAGCGAACGCAAAAGGGAGGCGCGGGAGCGTTGGGTGGGGGATGCGCTCAACGAGGGACCGCAGAGAAAAAGGGAGACCGATAGCTCCCGAAAACGGGAGCGCGAAGTGGGCGGAGCCTCTACTCTCCCTACCATTTCTTACGGGGCTGCTTCGTCATTGGCTGGCGAGCAGGGCCTTTGTCGGACTGCTCGGCCTGGAAGTGGCTCACGATTGGTTGCTCCTCTCGCCGCACGCCAATGACGGGGCGAGGGCGCGCTGACGCTAGCGGTGACGCGGGTGGCGGCGGTGGAAAGGCCGGCGTTGGCGCGCCCCTCGCTTTTGCGTGGGTTTTGCGCGAGCGTTTTTTCGTCGGCGGCGCGAAATGGTCACCGCGTTTTGCGCGACCAAGTGGCGCGTTGGCGGCGGCGCTTTTTCAGTTCACCTTTTGGACGCCTTCACGAGGGCCAATTTTCGGTTAGGGCGCTGAGGAGGAAAGCTGCTCCACAATAGGGATAGCCGAAGACAGTCGAGGCAAGCCGCAATCGGGATAGCTAGCACTTTCAATATACACTCGACAGTTGCCTAACCATTTCTTGCATTACAAAAAAACAAGGTGTCTTGAAATTTCGAAGCGACAATCTTGGAGCCACCAAGTCACGAAACGACTTGTTATTAGTGGGCTACATTAACTTTCTTTCACGAAACTTGTTCACGGTTCTGATCTCCGTGAGTACCCATCGCATTGTTTTTCAAACTTCCTGATACGCTAATTGCGTAATCAACGGCTGGTATTACACTGCGTTCCGAGGTGGGATTTCTAGAACGCTCTCCGATCTACATACGTGCGACCTGCAGTGGTCCCTTCCAGTCACCTCGTCTAAAGTGTGCTGGCAACGACCTTAAAGCTGTTCACTGATTCGTCTCAAGCAGCTGCATTGGCTCGAGTGACCAATTTGTGATGGCCGGCTAAGACAAGTTTCGTCAGCCGCTGCTAAGGTGAGTGAACGTCTTTTTTTAAACGTAATTCCCTTCTTTGGTCAGTAATAGTAATCATTGCTTTGGTTTTACGTGCTAAGACCACGGCATTATTTGCCGTTATGAACATAAATCTTGAGGTTTTACGTCCTAAAGCTGCAATATCAGTTTAGAGACGCCGTAGTGGAGGACTGTAGTAATTTCGACTGCATGAGTTTCTTATAAATCTGAGCACGTGGGCCACTGGCATTTCACTTCCATCTAAATAGGGTCACCGTGGCCTGGATTCAATTCCACCACCATCCGGATCAGCAGTCGAGCACTGTAACTATATATAGACCACCGCGACAGGTAACTATATGACCATTGAGGCACGTGGACTGCAGGATCCGGAAATGTCGACCACCCGGGGTTCTCGAACGTTCACTTGAATGTATGTGTACAATGGACGCATTAAAATGCGCCGTGGCCAAATCCGCGTCTTTCGAGACAGCAGCCGCCGAAACATGTCCGCTATTCTGCAATGGCTGGTTCGTGGATCCGTTCGCATTGATTCAACTGATGATGCATGAATGCTTCTGCCCCGAGTCACCTTGTGGGCTCCAGAGTATATAGTTCGGTCTGTTAAAGAGCGCAAGCACCCAGCTCACACCCGATGTAATTCGTCGATCATTTTCGAATTCATCATTCGTTTATTCCAACATCATGGGCACTTGAGTGCTCAGTTGATGCTATCTATTTTCTTTTATTACAAATGTGCTTTTCAGATCTGCTTTTTCAAGGATGAGCAGAGGCGCTGTTTACGGAAATGTTTCGCATGTATCCAATTGAGTACAACCACTGCATTCTCAGTGCCTTATAAGGTCAAATCTATCACGCCTATTGTCAATTATCGAAAAATAATAGTATATAAGCAGGTATTAATAGTATCTGTCATAGTAGGGGAGACACCTTATTAACAATCAAGAGGATATGCATCAACTGAAGGTCATAAAGCTCCGAACAATGTCCGTGCCGTTATTGACCTCATCAGTTAAGCGTTGTTATGTAGGGTTATTATTTCCAGTTGAGAAATAAGGAAGCATACCCGCTAATTGTGATGCTCATTGTTGCGTGAGTATTACTCTTTACAATGATCGCAGAAAAGGCTTGCGACATTTCACTTGTTACAAGTGACGTCATTTGCGATCGGTTTCAAACGCAACCCCTTTCAATAGGGACCAAAAGAATTGTTGTTGTTCTGCCAGAGAAGCCCAGCAAATAAATTTTCAAAAAGGCATCGTGCCTCGCTACCTTTTCCGATGAAACTCGGCATACAAACTGAACGATGTAATACGGGTTATGAATCACTGAATAACTTCACTCGATATAAGGTTGTGAAGATCATGCGCACAATATACTTTTTCAGGAAAGACGCGTATACACTCTTAATCATATATCCTGCGTGAAGCCCTTGATACAGCCAGAACATCATGTCTGTTTCGATAGTTTTTCTAACCCATTTCTGGTTATAGGAGTGTACAAGAGCTGATGCGGAAGATGAGCGCCCATATCGCGGTATCACGAAGTCATTCACATCATTCATTCATAAAGTTTCATTAAGACAACAAGACCGATCGAAACGCCAACAGCGCCTTTTCATTGCGCATCACACAAAGGCTGCTTTGTGTCACGCTGAGTGTCACATGCATGGGGCACACAGAAAAGTCCGAGTGCTTGTACTTATGATTAACGTTTGGGCAACACCCGTTATGCGCATGCATGATTCCGCTGTAAGCTCTAATCTAATCTGACGGACAGCATTTAAAAGGTGGCGGCCCTGCAACCTCTGCATTGTTTCCCAAAATTAATTACATTGAATCCTGCCGTCTTCACATGTGAAGAATACATTAGTGCTATTAGCGAACAGTTCATCAAGTACCAACTGTTACCCAGCTAAACGCATTAACGTAATTACGATGTGCCTGAGGGGCTGATTATGACCATCAGTGGTTCTCTATACCTTGAACAATAACACGTTAGGTGTGTTCCATCTCACCTCCGTCGAAAAGCGACTTGTGTGGCTGCAGGAGATTCGAACCCACCTCGTACTTGAGATTACAGCATGAAAACGTCTTATTGCCGCTCTGTATATGTATACATAACCTATACATGCCATCAGCGGTGGTTTTCTAATGAGAAAAAAAAATAGTGACACTTAAGCTATATACTTAGGGTTGTCTCTCCTTCATATGAGATGCCGTCATCTATCTCTTAAACTTCCGAAAAAGTTTCGTTGAAAACAAATGTCGTTTTGTTTAATAAAGGTGTCTTCGAATGGAACAGAACAAAGGGCTTAATTGCTCAAAAACAGATAAAAAAACGCCTCCGTGTCGGGCAAACGTTCGTTTCGGCACGCCATGTGCGAACTCTCCCCTCGTGCCCACCCTTCAATTTCTCCGTTCTTGAGTAAATATTCAATGCCATTACGTGTCTTCACGTGTTATTGGCTCAGTGATTCGTGAACCACCGATGACTTGAGCCACCAATCTTGATGCTTACATTTCTTTATTCCGACGCGCTGTTGTCTTCGTGCGTGTAAAGGTCTTTTGTTCGTGTAAATTTTCAGTGAGCTTTTCTGATATGCTGTAATTAAATCACAATTCAGAGTACGAGCGACATTCGAAGCACTGGCTCAAGGAGGGAGTAAACTGGTTATGTGTTATCGCCACTAGCGTCAACATACTTTTTTTTTTTTTGACATGCCAGCGTCTTTGATATAACTAGGTTTTGCATAAATGCTCGTCAGACTGATGGGTAAAGGATCAAGAAAGGCCTGTGAGCAAGTGATTGAATGGTGTGAGTGTTATTAGAAAAGGTCATCAAACAATTTTTTATAAAAATAATATGTGATGGAAGAAGAGGGGAGAAGACAGGGATGGAAGTCATTCAAACAAACGTAACCAACTTTATATAGAGAGGAATTCATGTTTATTGAGACAGGACGCCAGATATCGATCTGAATCTTCGCGCACAGCATTAAGATGGTCGTAAGTGACGCATGAACGAACAAAATATAGAGGCGAAGCACATAAATGTTATCTATCATGTCTACAGGCGTATGCGTGTTCAAATGGTATGTGTTCACGTAATAAGCATTGCGGATATGCCTGTATACCACTTTCGCTGACGAAGTCACGTGCTTCTTCCTGGACTCTTGCATGAGCAGAGCAACGGAAGCTGTTTCGTCTGCAGAAACTCGGTCACCGTTGATGCATACCTCACCGGAACTCGAAACACACTTACCGCTGTTTTTTCAGAATACTCGAACAACTTCCGTTGCTCTGCTAATGAAAAAAGTCCAGGATGAAGCAGGTGGTTTATTGATTGATTTGTGGGGTTTAACGTCCCAAAACCACCATATGATTATGGAAGATGCCGTAGTGGAGGGCTCCGGAAATATCGACCACATGCGGTTCTTCAACATGCACCAAAATCTGAGCACACGGGCCTACAACATTCCCGCCTCCATCGGAAATGCAGCCGCCACAGCCGGGATTCCATCCCGCGACCTACGGGTCAGCAGCCGAGTACCATAGCCACCATACCACCGTGGCGGGGCGATGAAGCAGGTGACTTTGTAACCGATGTGGTCGGACCTTGCACAGTCCTCTGCGCCTGAAATGGTGGATGCGGCCTTGCGTTGTAGAACTAAAGTTTTGCACTATACCTAATGGGGACGCTGTAACCATTTTCCTTACGGTCTAGGGTGGGCCCGTGTTTTTCTTTTCGTCCCCGACTTCTTGTAACGCAACTAATCATGTCCTTTATGCTCGATACCAACTAGCCCAAATTCCACTATAATCATCATTATCATTGTCATGTGCTGCATCATAGCCTCCTAGATTTTCCTTGCCTGCCGGACGAGTGCGAAATGCCCGTCATCTATGACGGCGCTGCCTACGTAGGGGCAAGGGTCTTAGTATACCTGGCCTTTGATATCGACAATTTTGGCGTTTGCTACTAATTATGCCTTGTATTGAAGAAGTTGCCTGCAAAATGACGGCGCCACTTACCTAAGGTAATTATAATTACGTTTACGCTTTTCAAAAACTGTTTTACGTTATTTTTGTTGCATATAAGCTCCAAAAACGTAAAAACTTATTTGAAGACACCCCTATTTAGGTGGCGCCATCACCATAGTTCCGACGACGGCCGCTTTCCAAGTGACCACCGATGATCCGGCAGGCAAGGGAAATCTAGGAGGCTATGGCTGCATGGGGTCGGAGCTCGACTGGATGCCGCCGTGCGCAGCTGGACTTGACAGGCCCTAGTCCGATTGCTGAGGCAAAGACTGTGGAGACGCGGCCATCTCCCACGATACGAACAGCATGTTGCACGAGACCAGAATCAAGTATTTTAGATGCGAAGCGTATTACGGCCGAGCTCAATCCGGTGTGCGGCGTGACCACCCTTGAAGCGTTGCGCGGGGGAGGTTTCTCTCCTGCGCAACGCCGTGATGAATACCAGCGTAAACGCCACCACCAATGTAACCGTTAGCGCCCGCTGCTTCGCATCTGCACACGTTTCCTTTTAGCGGGAGATGGTGCAATTTTGGGGGGCGAAGCTCCCTATGCCATCCGTGCGTCCTCGATGTATGTAGTTGTCGTAGTAGTAGGTATACCCACCTGCACGGCCGGACTAGAGGAGCGGCACGCGTGCGCCCTTTTCAAATGAGGAGGAAACCCGCGCGCATTAATCACAAATAAAAAGACCGTTGTTTGTGATGAAATAGCTTGCAGAGACGAGTATTGTTAACTTAATCTCCAATAAAACTTGCCTTGAAGTTGATGCTTACTAAAAAAATACTACTATCACAAGGACGCACTTTAAGCACTGTCTGTCCAGATAGGGTTGCCCCGTTAAACTCCCCATGGGCGTAACCTCCTTGGTTTTAGCAAGGCTTAGCGAGGATTGGGCCGCAGTGCCATGAATATAGTGGACTAGCCATGAACTAGAGGCGGTGAAAGGTGGGGAGTAGACACGAAGCGCAGGCCGTAAAGAAGTGCGCGAGTGCCACCTCTCGTTTAGTCCTTGGAATGTCCGCTGGATGGCGGTACTTCTATATGCTGAATATACGATGAAAAGATGCGAGATGTCGGTACGTTCACTAGACGGATGGACGGACGGACAGATGGACAGATGCACGGACGGACGCAAGAGTCGATGGACGGACGCAAGAGTCGATGGACGGACGCAAGGGTCGATGGACGGATGAACGGGTGGCTGGACAGATGGATGGACGCATGGACGAACGCATGCAGGGACGGATGCACAGATGGATGCACAGACGTACGAATGCACGGAGGGATGCACGCACGTACGGACGGATGGACGCATGAACTGACGGAAGGATGGATGCATGGGTGGTCGCACAGACGGATGCACGAACGGACGGACAAATGGACGCTTCTCCCCACTCATCATGCACTCCGTGGATATGCTATGATTTTTTTTCGAGTAGTTGACGGCAATTGAATTAAACCAGTGGCACATAATCGCATGGCGCATGCAAGGGTAAATCGCGTATATAGCGCTTAATTACGTAATGTTTATGTTAAGCAACAATGTTTACAATTAGGTAGAATGTTGTGCCAAGTGCGTTACTTTGCTCTGTAGAGGACATTCCAAAACGACCGATCCAATCATTTGTGGTCACGTATATATATATATATATATATATATATATATATATATATATATATATATATATATATATATATATATATATATATGCTGTGTGGTGATGTTTTCTGCCGTTTAAAGATAACCAGAAAAAAATATGAAATGAACCCAGGTAAACGCGTGTTGCAAATAAAGAAGGAAATAGGGGTGCGTGCACGTGCTACAGCAATGGGTGCTAGCTCACTCTATTGTTCGGTTACCTTTGATGTGCACATGTGTTTCGTGTGTTTAAATCTTCGGTATACGTCGCATCCTTCCGTTCAAACTAGGGAAGCATGGTCACGTGCCCTTTCACAACACCCGCTTTTAGGGGTGAAAGGTGTGGGTATTGTTCTCTCGTAGTATGTTGTAGTAGCAACTTCTCGTTCATTTTAAGAATTGCTCACTAGATGGTGTTGTGTGTATATATGTCGTTCAAAATAATATCACGAGATTGCGCTAGTGGTTTCAGTGTAGGTGACGATTAGTGAGGGTAGATGGTGCTATTATATTAATAAATTCACAGCATATCCACGGAGTGAATGTTGATGCGTTCTCTCGTGTGACGGGAGTGGACGAATCGACAGACAGATGCACGGACGTTTCGCCCCACTCTACATCATGCACTCCGTGTATATGCTGCGATTTCCTTTTTAGGGGCGAAGCTCCTTATAGGTAAGGAACCTACATACGCCGCGCCGCGCGCGGCGTATGTAGGCTCTCTACTTATGGTCTGTCCATCCTCCGATGGTGTATGTAAATGGTCTGTCCATCCTCCGATGGTGTATGTAGCCACCGGTGGCACATACCCGAATAAGCGGTCCTTAGAATGTCCACTGGATGGCAGCACCTGTATATAATGAATACATGATGAAAAGATGTGAGATGGCTGTACTTGGAGTTTTCACTAGATAGACGGACGCACAGACAGACAGAGGGGTGGAGGCACAGACAGACAGACAGACAGACAGACAGACAGACAGACAGACAGACAGACAGACAGACAGACAGACAGACAGACAGACAGACAGACAGACAGACAGACAGACAGACAGACAGATAGATAGATAGATAGATAGATAGATAGATAGATAGATAGATAGATAGATAGATAGATAGATAGATAGATAGATAGATAGATAGATATAGATATAGATATAGATAGATATAGATATAGATATAGATATAGATAGATAGATATAGATAGATAGATAGATAGATAGATAGATAGATAGATAGATAGATAGATAGATAGATAGATAGATAGATAGATAGATAGATAGATAGATAGATAGATAGATAGATAGATAGATAGATAGATAGATAGATAGATAGATAGATAGATAGATAGATAGATAGATAGATAGATAGATAGATAGATAGATAGATAGATAGATAGATAGATAGATAGATAGCCGCACCAACAGATTCACGGACAGACTGAAAAACGGGCGGACGGACGGACGCATTGAGGGACGCATGGATGGATGGATGCACCGACGGTCACACGGATGGACCGACACATGGACAGACGGAAGCAAGAACGAATGGGCGGACGAAAGCACGGGTGGTCTGATGGACGCTTCGCCCCACTCTTCGTCATTCGCTTCGTGGATATACTGTAAATTTTTTTGACCGTGGGAAACTGTGGTCACACCCAGCCCAGGAAAGAAAACTTATGTATTGGCGTGCTCGAGTTCTGGCTGAGGATGATTTTTAGGTGATCGCACCACGTGTCCGTGGTGATGTGTTTTGCAGATCACCACTGTCATCACAGGTCACTCAATACAAACTTCGCATGAAAATTTCAGCGGCTAGCATCTATGCCTAAATGGTAAAGCACGCGAACTTACGTGTAAAAAGCACGGCCGCTCACTCTATATACCGAGTGGCCTTGGCGAAAGTCAACACGAATACTTTTGGGGTTTTTTTTTCATTATCACCATTTTTTTTTAAAAGAAAGCCTTAGATGACTCATTATATGCGAAAACTGACCGTCAGCGTCCGGCGAAGTGAGGAACGAGAGTGATGCAAAAAAAATGATAACGCGATGACGTCACCATATGACCAAGTCAAGATCTCAGTGAGGTGTAACGCGACGTAACGTCACGTGATGGTGTTACCACATGGCATTGCAACTTGCTCGAAGGCGGGCCGACCATGTCTCGTGTCTTTCGTGTCCTTCTTGTCTCTGTGTCGTCGTTTTGTTCTCGCGCAATAACTATCGTCATGCCATACCAACTAGCCCAAGCTGCCACACTTCTAAGTTACATTTCTAGTTATTCGGGCTCTTTTTCGTGTGTTTCTTTTCATCATTCAGTCCTCGTAACCCTTATCGCAGTCTCTATTTGCCGTACGCGCACCTTTTCCTTTTGCATTCGCACCAAGCAACTCCCTTTGGACGTTAAAGCCCTGTTTGGAGGTTACCACCCCTCCATCGGCCATGGCATACGGGTGTGCAAAATTCTTCGGTCTGAATGGCACCGACAAGAGCGCATGTACCGGGACGCCCTGCATGTCCAGCTTCAACTGACAGATCTAACACCGGCAGTGAAGAAAAGAAGATGGCGAGAGTACTGCGACCACTGAGACTACGGAAAGCTAAGAGACGTGCCTCCGATCCTGGAGGCAATGCTAAACTGCATTATGTGCATAAAGCTTTTACAAGATGGCTCTCCCCTTCGAGCCGTACATGGAGGAAAGATTACTAAGGAGAGGCTGTGACGTCACATATTGTGAAGCTGGAAGTGTGGGGAGTGGAGGGATTCTCCTCGCAAGGTTGGTCATGCTTCAGCACGTTCGCGCATGCGCAACTGGTGCCGGTCAGAGGGCGCAACTGGCGCGCCGGCCGATAGCACTGTAGCACTGCCGCCGCCAGCTGATAGCTGGAAAGAAGAAACTTTTGTGCCGATTAAGAAAACACGTGCCGCAATACTCGCTTGTACAGTGCCTGGCTGCCACTCGCAGCTCCATTACGTCACATATAGTGCATCTACGATAAACTAGCAGCTTTGCACTTCGTGTTTAGTCTGCTGAATTCAAGGGAGCAACGGTGTGACACGGCCATATAATTGCCACTGACAAACTGTTTTCTTTTTCTGCTGATACGACAAGCAGGCCCCGGAAACTCATCGCTAGTTTCGGTTTCAACGAACGTGCACGCTCGTAGTGGTTGCCGGGCATTCTAACATCCGGTTGAGCGAAGTGAGGTTAATGTGAATATTTGCATTTGTGGGCTTTCGCAACTTTTTGTGAATGAAAACTTCGATCTCCCGGTAAAGAACTTCTCCTTTGTTTATATTTCTGTTCTTACTCCTTATTTTGAGAATTCTAAATCGGGCGAAGCGCGGCAAGTGATTGACTTAGGTTTACGCTTGCCTCCGCTCCTTCTCGCCCCTTGCTCAGCGATATTAGCAGGTGGATCGCACTCAGTTATCTCGCTTGGTTGGCGTGTCAATTACGGGAAAGATAAAGACAGCAAGTTGTGGCGGGCAGAGAACGGAAGCCGCAGTGAGCTGCGCCGAACAAGTCACCCATGCATTCGTCGAAGATGGCACCACAAAATTTAATGAGCAAGTAGTAGCCTATGATTGACATAATTTGAACTACACACCCAAAGTAAAAAAAAACTAATACTATGTAGCCGAGCCAACTTGAATTCGAGCCTTTCAATAAACGCATTTTCCAGACAGGAGCTTGGATGCCGTCTTCACCAATCAGGCAAGCGACGCTGCACTTCTGTCAGTCCAGTCAGGCTTGTAGAAAACCGGGTTTACTCATGTGTACTGACTGCAAAATGAATACTTGCTCAAATAATGGGTCCAACTTCTTGTGCTCACTTGTTGCCTTTAGGAAAGTGTGAAAAACCTTCGTGGAACTAGAAATCCCCAGGTTAACACATCGCAGAGCCGCGGAAAACACGTGTTGCCCGATTATAGCCATAATGCAAAGAGATGAAGCGCCCCCGAATCATTCTTTCCTCCCGTGTGCACGATCCTTCACACGAGTATATCGTTCTCAGCAGCGCGAGTCGACCGCCTGTGGCCATACCGAGGAAAAGTTGGCCAGAGTTGAGGTTGCCGCATCCAACACGTAAACAGGATGTGATAATTTAAACAATAAATTGCCTTGCACGTCTGTAATTCTTGACTCTGGAAGCTCCGTTGAACACACTGGGCCGCTGCTTTCCGATATGACCGTTGTTTACGGGAACGGGTCAACCCGCCGCTTCTCGCATTTAGAGCTATTGACGCTGCCGTTTTCTTCTTGAAATTCAACATCGTTGAGGCACGCAATATAGCACAGTGCCATAGGAAAACAGCCAAGCTGCAGCCGTTTTGAAAAGAAGTGGTCGCGGGCTTCAAAAAACAAAAATCGCTTTCGACTGCCATCGTGAAAACCGACGCCCACTGTTATAAACGCTTCCAACACATTGCATTATTCTTGAAGTGCGACAGCTGCATGAAAATGCGCATTCGGAACTATACAGCCGACTCTCTCGTGGTCTGGTGGGCGGTGAAGCAGACGACACGAAACGATGATGTGACCAAGGAATCCCACAAGCCTCTGAAAAAACTTGTGACTTCCGCCATACTTCCCGTTCTGCAGCACGGATGGCGAGGGCCTCTCTTTAGCTTTCCTTTCTCCGTAGAGGAGGAGGAAAAACTTTATTTTGGAAAGCCGGCTTCCTCCCGGTGAGTGCGGATTCTACACCCAGGTATCAGCCAGGAGCCCTTGGACCCTGGCAGGACTCGTTCGCTGGATTCCGTGCCGACCGGTTGTGCCCTCGCGATCTCCGACGACAGCGCAGCTCTGGCCGACTGGGTTGGTCTCACGCCACCTCCTGCCGCCGCCAAGAGCTCTCGCAAGTGGTGCCCCGTCCTCGTACTCTTGTGACCGTGTTTCATCTTTCCTATCTTCTCTTTGCTTCCGTCGTCGCTCGCTATCCCTGCTATCCCTGCGCATTTCTCCCTCTCTCTCTCTCTCTCTCTATATATATATATATATATATATATATATATATATATATATATATATATATATATATATATATATATATATATATATATACACTTAACATCCTATCCTTTTAATCCCTCCTTACCCCCATCCCTTGTGAGCTACTGTTGAGGGGTCACACCAGATGCAGACAGTTACGGGGCTCACTTTTCTCTTATTTTCCCTTTTGGTGATATGTGGGGTTTAACGTCCCAAAACCACCCTTTGATTATGAGAGACGCCGTAGTGGAGGGCTCCGGAAATTACGACCACCTGGGGTTCTTTAACGTGCACCCAAATCTGAGCACACGGGCCTACACCATTTCCGCCTCGATCGGAAATGCAGCCGCCGCAGCCGGGATTCGAACCCGCGACCTGTTATTTTCCTTTTTAAAACCACAATATCTTGCACCCTGGCAGCGTCCTAGGCCCGTCGAATTGCCCAGAGCTGTTCCCCTGGGTCTGAGTTTAGCTGCGGTCAACGTTTGGGGTCTCCCATTGCTTATCATTATCAATATTGCGACCCATATCGGATCCCACCTTCGGACAATATAGACAGGCCGACGGTATGGAGTCGGCGCGGTGTGAGAAAGTCGTCTAACACAACATTTCTTTTTACCATCTTTCATTCCCCTCACCCCTTTCCCCAGCACAGGGTAGCCAGCCGGTCTAAGAACTGGCTAACCTCCCTGTCTTTCCGCTTCAACTTTCTTCCTCCTTCCTTCTTCGTCTAACGCATTAGGGTGCCTGCGAGTTTCTTGGCACCTTTAGCCAACAAAATGCTCAGCTTCCATTTTTATGTCGTTATTATCAAAAGTAAGCTAAAGGGCACAGGTAGGACACAAAGTCATTGTGTATAATTTTAATTTGCTTGAAGAGGTTGCAATTTCGCGCGATTAATTTGCTGAAAAATCTTCAGTCAACCTTGAACGTCTATAGAGGTTCTAAAATATTAGTCTTCACGTTTAAACACGCTGGCGTCGGAGATCGCGAGGGCACAACCGTCCAGCTTGAAATCCTGCGAGCGAATCAGTAGAGTACCATGTGCGCTAAATCGTTACCCCCTTTTTCTAACCCCGCCTCCGTCTTTGAAGGCGCTCGTGTTCGACGGGACGGCTTTATGCTCTCCAATAGTAGAGTAGTAGTACTCTTAATTGTTGAGGGTGCCTGCGATTTTCAAGGCGCCTTTAGCCAACAAAATGCTCAGCTTTCATTTTTATGTCGTTAATATCAAAAGTAAGCTAAAGGGCACACGTAGGACACAAAGTCATTGAGTATAATTTCAATTTGCTTGAAGAAGTCGCAATTTCGCGCGATTAATTCTGAAAAATTTTCAATCAACCTTGAACGTCTCTGGAGGTTCTAAAATATTAGTTTTTACGTTTGAACAGTGTCACGAAGGCACTCGTTATCGTCTTAGCTCTGCTGGAGACGTCTTCGAAGGCGCTTGTGTTCGACGGGACGGCTTTATGCTCTCCCATAGTAGAGTAGTAGTACTGTGAATTGTTAACCACTTTTTCCAAACACGTTGCCCTAACGAGCGTCGAATTGTTGTCCTTTTGTGACGTCGTGAAAGTCGTTAAGGCATAATCATTGCCAACAATTGTCGGCCCACGGGACGGCATATTGCTTTCCCTATAGTAATGTACCAGGTGCTCTATCGTTAATCACTTTTTTTCTGAACACAAGTGCTACTTGTACTAGATGGAAAGCAGAATCCTGGCTCACGCAATGTATTGTGGGCTACGGCGCCAGTCTGCACCAACTTCCGGTTCGAGACCTTCTTGCCAGAGCCAGCGTTTTTTGCTTGTTTCCCCTTGCATTCATGGTGCCCTTTTCTTACGAATAGCTGCATAATACTTCGAAGTGCTAGGCAGCATGGTTGAATAACAAAGTAACAGGACCTGAAAGAACTAGTGATTCTCGTTCTCGCTTTTTGTGTGTGTGGGGGGGGGGGGAATCACGTATACTGAAACTGATGATTTCTCTGCCTTTTTGTGTGGATAAACTGACCTGGTACCCTGGCGCTGTAGGAAATCAAGTAAAGCACATGTGTATTGGCTGCGAATTTGCAGTTGTATTTTTTTTCGTCTTAACGCAGTGGTGATCATTTCATTTTCAAGACACTCGTGTCATCAATTGCTGCGCTATCGTCTTTCCCCTGCTCCCCCTTCCCGAATTTGCACGCCGTACTTTTGAGGTCATTGAGCGTGTACCTGCGGGAAACCCACAGAAACGTGTTTGCTTACACTATCTGTAGTCTACATAGGTCCATGTATGTGTTTTGGAAACAACTTATTTGCTTTCCCCTATACGGACCATGATGTACACCACTTCTAGCAATAAATTCGTCTTTGACTTTTGTTTGCGGGTACCATGCAGTTACGCGCTAGTGATAAAGTTACTTGTGCGTAAGAAAGCAACGTTGATACACAGTAAATTTATGCATAATTCCCCACCTGCATCTTTTTTTTATTAGAAGTGTGTAAAATATGTATAAATCATCGAAAAACGGTGCTGTAAGCTTGTCAAAATATTCTTTTCTTCTTTACCTTTCGTTTGCGGGAATTGTTTAAAACATTTTTGAATTGTAAAAAAATACTAAGTGGTAAAGTAATACTTTAAAGTATACAAAGATATACCATGGTCAATCCACCGACAATTAAAATTTGTAACTAGCTTAGGGCCAACACACGCACAACATACCCAACAACCCTCCCCCTCCCGAAAAAAAAAAACGGAAGAGACGACTTGTGGTGGTTTTCCGATACTCACGCAGAAGAACCCCAACAGCACACAGGGACACGCGTTCGGTCGATGTATATAACGCATAGATATACCACCCACCGCCACGATCGTAATCTTAACTGCCGCCAAACTGCTTTCCCATTGTGCGGCCACCGACGTGTACAGGCACGCCTGCTGTCGTCACAAGTCTCTCCTGTCACGTCCTCGAGTACTTTGAGTGCGCACACGAATCAATTCACCGAGCGTGCGAGCCACCGTGCGCGTACACGAAGAGTTTTCTTTCGTGACTATAGACACCGACGATATCGGAGAACGGGATCTTCGCGGTCCTTGTCGCGACGCCGCCGCCAGCGAGCAGCTTCCGCAAAATGCCGCTTACAAGCGGCCTTCGTTCGGTGCACCACCGACCCCCACGACAAACAGCCGCGCCCTTCTAACGCCCCCACACGCTTCTCCCCCTCTCCTTCAGCCAGCCCAACCGAACAGCATCCGCAAGCTTCGAGAGTGGGCTTTGAGCGAAATACAAGCGACAGTGAGGTCGGTAGCCAACGGAGCTCGCGGTTCAAAGGAAGCCGCCGCGGCACAGCACAGGCTGGTCGACCGTTAATTCTACTCTTCCTATGAGCAAGAGAGAGAAAAAAAAAGGGAAGAGTACCGTGGTTCAGAGCCACAAACGAAGTACATGCGTGTCTCTCAATAGAGCACAACGTATACCTCTTGTTTTCTTTGTGCCTGCTTTCAACTCAGTGTACGGCTCTTGAACAGACGTACACTTCGTCGTCTGCATGCATGTGTGCGTGCTGTTTGTTAAAGGACGTGGCGGTACAGCATAAACGCGAGTGTATAGATGTTCAAACGCGCACGACATCAGAGACAATTTTCGAAAACGTCCTTCAGACGTTGAGGAAGGCCTGCAGGGAAGTTGAAAAGAGCAGGACCCCCCCCCCTCCCTATTTTTTTTTCCTTGCCCTACAACGTCTCCCTTTCCTGGCGAACACTAGTAGAGCCGCTGGTGTCCAGTTGCCCAGATGCAACTGACTTGTTCGGTTTACGTTTCCCAATGTTTCTGATTTTACGTTCTGTCGAAGTCTATATAACGCTGTTTTTTGTGGCATATAGATGAGCCAAGGAGTGGCCTTGGTTGCGTCTCTAGGTCGACGTGACCCCTATTTCTGACTCATATGTCGAAGTGCTCGTCTTGCGTATTCCCCAAAACACCTGTGCCCTGGATCGGCGAACTGGAGTCGGGTGTTCCCCTACTATGCGGTGCTCGTTTGACCGGAAATAGAAAGAAAGAAATGACTTTGTTCTCGAATGTCTCACACACGTTTTTTTTTTAATTTATTTCTTGTGGTTGCTGTTCACGTTTTTGTGGTTCCAAGCTCGACTGGAAAGTTAGAGGTGAAGTTGAATTGAAAGCTGAGAAAAACGAGGTCAATGTTGCGACTCGGTGTGTCTATGGATCAGTGATGCTGGCGCTCGTTTTGTGGCGCACGTGCGCCTCTATAACTTACGGCCTCGTCGTTTTGATGTGCACGTGCTAGCGTGCATAAGAGTGCACGATACACTTGTAGTTGTACCCGTATTTACCCGTGGTTTTGGTCTGTTTTGAGACGTGACCTCTAAACTTTCGGATCGTCTTGTCATCCTTTCTTGGCATCCTTTGTACACAATCTATTCGTAGACGTTCTACCGGGGAATCAGGTAAACCACTTGCGTGCACAATGAGACTCCTTATAAGAAGAGTCGAGTGCCTGACCTCTTTTGCTCTTGCTGGTTATTGTAAACAACCTCAGATTCACCAACTCCGCCGAATCTGAGACCTGTACCGTGGCCTTGGCTCGTGAAAATTTTGGCATCTTCCCGCTGAATGTAACGAATGTTGGTCTCCTTTTTTTTTGTTATAGTTGGTGCCTCCTTGTCAGAAACTGTACTCACGCGAGCAGCAATGTAGCTTGGTCTTCATTTAGACGTGTATCCGAAATTTGAGGCCAAGGTCCCAAAAACGCGAAGATATGCACCGGCGGCATAATGTGGGCCAGTCGTATGATGAAACGCTGAACTTCTAATGCTCAATAGTCAAGAGCGATAGCTTTTGGCTGGTTTCAAAATGTTTACCTGAAGAATATAGGTACAATGAAAAAATTCACAGCATATCAACGGAGTGAAGGATGATGAGTGAGGTGGAACGTCTGTCTGTGTGTCTGTCTGTCTGTCTGTCTGTCTGTCTGTCTGTCTGTCTGTCTGTCTGTCTGTCTGTCTGTCTGTCTGTCTGTCTGTCTGTCTGTCTGTCTGTCTGTGAATTATACAAAATTGTCAACTATACGAAAACCACTAGTGACATCTAGTGATATTATTTCCGATGACGTTAGTGATACTGTATATGCTACCTTTACTATACCCGGCGACAACTTTCTGTGGCAGCACAGCCAAGGCTACGGAGCCGAAGCACGCTTGTCTTACTGCGCCACAGCATGTAGTCCCTCAACGAAAACGTTTGTATACTGTTCTGGGTAACTAAGATTTTACCATTCGTCATTTACATTTTTCGCGGATTTATTTTTTAATTAGTGAATAAAAACGTTGCGCAGTAGAAAAAATTTCTTTTCACGCTCTCTCAGGTTTTTTGGGGGTTTTTTGGCTTCCGTCACCTTTTTACCTCACCGCCAGACGACGACAGAGAGACAGGAAGGACACGAGCGCTCGTGTCCTTCTTGTCTCTTTGTCGTCGTTCTGTTCTCGCGCTATAACTATCGTCTACTCTACAACTCCCTACGACTGCCATTAGGGGTTTTACCTTGTACGTGTACAATTTGCGTTACGATGTTACCGGATAGAATCTTCGCATGCGCGGGGCTTTATAGAACGTAAGCCTTTATGTAACGTAAAATACCCGCTGGGTAGGCTCTACGTTTACAGCACTGCTTCACAAATCCGCCTTCGTACATAGAAACTCGTGGTATCCGCGTTGCGGAGACTTCAGGCATCGTGTCAAAATAAGCGAAGTGTGAGTGCCAATAGCGATTACATTGTTTCAGCCGGATAACCAAAGCTGAAATGGCTAGAACATGGAAGCCGCAAACGTGTGAGCCCTCGACACACTGGATAGGTGGCGCCATCTAGCGGTGTCAAAAAGAACCAGGCGATCACAAAGTTGTTTTGCAGAGATTGTACATTGTACGTCTGGTGTTAAAATCGCACTGCGGCGTCATCACGAATGAGTTACGTGTTTTAATCATTTTCACCTCACTCTATTATTTGTTGAGGGCCTCAACCATTTTCGCTACCTATAGAAACATACCACCTCACTGCAGCCCCGCCGCGGTGGTCTAGTGGCTAAGGCACTCGGCTGCTGACCCGCAGGTCGCGGGTTCAAATCCCGGCTGCGGCGGCTGCATTTCCGATGGAGGCGGAAATGTTGTAGGCCCGTGTGCTCAGATTTGGGTGCACGTTAAAGAACCCCAGGTGGTCGAAATTTCCGGAGCCCTCCACTACGGCGTCTCTCATAATCATATAGTGGTTTTGGGACGTTAAACTCCACATATCAATCAATCAATCACCTCACTGCAACCGTGCAATTTTGTTCAGTGCGTTCGAATAAGTCTGCGGCACGCCACCCGTGCCATATACCATCGCGCCGCATTTCCCCCCTGTGTGCGGGACGACTGGCTTCACTGCACAGCCATGGAACATAATGGCAGACCTATGCGCAACCCTGCTACAAAATTGTAGCACACTCTATAACTCTGCTCCTGTAGGGAGCATATACAGTAACTATAGAGGATGGATGGATGGATGGATATGGCTGTACGCTTTAGATCGAGTGGTGGCTAGCGCCACCAAGCCGTAATACATAATGAACCAAAATCTAGTTTTATTTTTTTTCCCTTAAATAGTGAGGTTGAGGATTCGCACTTTGCAGCGAAGGGTTCCATTTTCACTCGTGCCTTGACTTTAGCCACCAATCAGATAACCTCCTTCTAGTTAATTCGACCCGCTTAAAGTCTATTTTGCCCTCACTGTCCCTAAACCCCAGTGCTTTGAAAAGGAAGTGTACACACAACGCCATGTAGTGAGCAACTCTTAAAACTAACTAGACGTGGCTACATACTACTATTACTATTACTACTACTACTACTACTACTACTACTACTACTACTACTACTACTACCCACACCCCAAGAAGGGTATATCAATTTTCTCATCTATGGTTCTGGCGGCAGGGTCAGCACGAACATTTTCTCGTTGTTGTTGGCACGTCTTTACTCACATTTTGCCCTGGGAGGGCTGCAATGAATGCAGGGTGAGAGACGGGATTTTAATATTGCCACTGTGGTACAGCATCGTACACATGCGTGGTTAATTATCGCTGCCAGCAACTAAACAAAGTGACCATAGGAAAAGATACACACTGGGTAATGCGCATGCTAACAACTGTTTTATGTTTATGAGTCTCAAATTTTTTGGTGTGACCCGAGGAGAAAAGAAGAAAGAAAAACCAAAGGAGCAACGAAAAACAAAAAAGCGCATGTTGTAAGTCAGTTAGCACGTCACCATCTACGGAGAACGCTTATAAAAACATGATATTTTACTTAGTATGTAGTTCCCTTCAGTCAAGCATTCGTACCAACTGCCCCCCATAGCAGCTTTACAACACCGCGGTTCTGCTGGTGAGCGGGATTTCGTCGTCGCCTGATGCCCAGGGCGAGTCGATCTTGCATGCGCAGTGACACCAGAGACTGTGCGGCTCGTGAATCGGAGAATATCGCCCAAGAATCGTGTTTCCGACCTTCGATATGAATGGTCCTGCTCCGAAAGTGTCATGTCGCTATGTGGACCACATTTTTCGCATCATTCATAGAGAAGTGGTTCAGGCATTCATTTCACCCTTGAGGTGCACGGAAGCAGCAATTTGATTCTCAGTGGAGGGAGAACTCTTAGGCAAGCTCCGATTCCTTGATATACTCATTGAAAGAAAACGGAACCACTTTGCCGTTTTGCGGGACTATAGTTCATACAACCTAGCTCTCACAATATGGCAGTGGTTACCACGCTTCTACTACCCACGTAGTAAATATGCACTATATAGATGAGAAGACGACATGAATTGGCAGCCTGTGGCTATCCCAATTTCTTTTAGAACGCTGTCGAACGACGAATGGCGCGTCCACAATTACCGTGTGCTGCCCTTGGTCAAAAGCACGCAAATGTACCGCATATATCTTCCATAAATGACGCCCTAAGCCGGGCTCTGCGATCCTACAGCGTACAGGTTCGACCTGTTCCAGAACAGTAATTGCGTCAATCACTCGTCAACGCAAAGGACATATTACCCAGAACGAAGTTCTCCGGGGTGGTGTATATACGTTGTCCCATGCGCGGATTGTGACTACGCGTATATGTATTGGCCAAACTGGTGACTTTGAAAGGCGTCTCAAGCAGCGAAATTATGACGTCAAGAATGAAAACGGGAAATCCTGTGTTTTGACTTAGCATGATTCAGGGGGGCACATATCGACTGAGGAATGAGGCACGTGTTCTTGCTGGCAAAAAACGACTGTCAAGACGTATTCATCTTGAGTCCCTTGGGGTATACAGACTATTCTCCACACTCTCAACAGGAGCGATGACAGTCTATACGTACTTAAAGATAATTGCTCGGACACAAGTTTTATTTTAGTTCTGAACATGGCTCCAACGTGAGATCCTGGACGTCTTTTTGTGTGTGCGTCTACTTTTTTTTTAACATTGGTCGGCGCAGTGCCTATAGGGTTTTATAGCGTGGCTATGGATCATCCCTACTACATGGGCTTCCGTTCAACAAAGTTCAACAAATCTATAGTAATTTGCATGCCGCATCGCAGTGGATGAACTATTCATTTCTCGACCCGTTCCTCCAATAAGTCAACTAAATTCTCAGTCGAGGCACCATCCGATTCATGGCCTATTCCCTCGAGGTAGGTGGTGCCTATAGTGTTTGAGGAACAACAACAACATCGTTGTCCCCGCAGGCAAAGTTTTCGTTCGATCACCGGATCCCAGTTTTCGCCACTTGCCGTTTAGCGGTGCCACCGTGGCTGAACCTTGCCAATTATGCTGATAAAGACATTAGGTTCGAAGTGTAAGCAGGCTTTGAGAGAGGCAGTGAGCAAAATAATAATCAATGGAGAAGTTCCCCATGGATGGAAACTTAGCAGGATGAGCATGATCTATAAAGGAAAGGGGGACAAAGCTGGCATAAACAACTATACCGTTCTATAACAGTGACATCAGTGGTCTACAGGCTGGTGATGCAGATTATAAAGGAAAGACTGCAGGCATGGATAGAGGATGAGGGGGTGCTGGGGGAACTACAGAATGGGTTTCGGAAACACAGGAGGTTGGAAGACAATCTATTCTCACTGACGCAGTGCATCGAAATAGCAGAAAAGGAACACAAGCCCCTGTGGCTAGCATTTTTGGATATCAAGGGAGCGTACGATAGCGTGCTCCAAGAAGACTTGTGGGGAATACTGGGCACACTAGGTGTGGAAGATGGAGTCACCAATATTTTAAAGGATATCTATAAAGGTAACAAGACAGTTATAAAGTGGGAAAAACAGGTATCGATGCCTGCAGAGGTAAAACGGGGGCTTAGGCAGGGGTGTCCCCTGTCACCCTTATTATTCATGATGTACCTACAAGTATTAGAGGCCAAATTAGAGGGAAGTGGACTGGGCTTCAACCTCTCTTTCGTCAAACAAGGAAAACTCATTGAACAGGCACTACCAGCATTGATGTACGCAGATGATATAGTGCTAATGGCCGACAACAAGGAAGATTTGCAGAGATTGGTGGACATCTGCGGTAATGAGGGAGATAGGTTAGATTTCAGATTCAGTAAGGAAAAATCAGCGGTCATGATTTTTAATGACAATGAAGGTAGTGAGCTTAGAATACAGGAGGTCACGCTAGAGATAACAGATAAATACAAATATCTGGGCGTATGGATAAGCAATGGGGCCGAGTACCTAAGGGAACACGAAATATACGTGTCGACTAAAGGTAACAGGAATGCAGCGGTAATGAAAAACAGGGCACTGTGGAATTACAATAGGTATGATGTTGTCAGAGGAATATAGAAAGGGGTCATGGTTCCTGGTCTGACGTTCGGCAATGTGGTCTTGTTCATGAGATCAGAATTTCAAGCAAGATTAGAAATTAAGCAACGTGGTATAGGTAGGCTTGCCTTATAGGAGCTCACGGGAATACACCAAATCAGGGAGTATACAAGGTGATATGGGATGGACATCATTTGAGAGCAGGGAAGCTAGCAGCAAGATAAAACTTGAGAAGCGATTGAGAGAAATGGGGGAGGAGCGTTGGGCTAGGAAGATATTCAGCTACTTGTACATGAAGAATGTCGATACAAAATGGCGGAAGCGAACCAGAAAATTGACTGGTAAATACTTAGAAAACAGCAGGAGGCCAAACGAAAAAGAATTATCGGTTAAGAAGAAGGTGAAGGAAGCCGAGACCGATATGTGGAGAATTGGCATGATTAAGAAGTCCGCACTAGAGATCTATCGAACTTTTAAGCAGGAAATTGTCAAGGAAAGGATCTATGATTATACTCGGGGTAGTTCTCTGTTTGAGGCCAGGACGGGAGTATTGCGAACCAAGACATATCGCTCCTTCCTCCATGACGAAGAGCGTCATCATACCGAAACAACTCAAACAGCCATATTTTTCCCATTTCCGCCGGACAGCAGAGAGCTGAAGAAAAACGATGATCAGCTAAGCTGACGTTAAACGTGTCGGCGTCCATTGAGGTTATCAGAGTGTAATGGTTCGCCGTAGCTTAAATACCACGTAACGTTTTCACTGAGGCGTTGTCAAGCGTGCTCGATCGTTTTTGGCGAGTACATGTTAAAATCTATGCCAGTCAGAAATAGTCCTCTGCGAGTATAGGTTCCCGCAATCCAATTACTCGTGGTTTCTTGGTTGGTTCTCGTGTTCTCTCTCTCTCTCTCTCCCTCTCTCTCTCTTTTATTTTTTTGTGAAATTAAGCATTTTTGCTTTCACGCTGTCCCCAACTCGCCAACAGACAAGAGAGAGAGCGAAATAAATTAAAGGGAGAGACAGAGAGGTCAACCTATAGAAGAGCTGGTTTTCTACCCTGTACAGGGGTGGGGAAAAAGTTTGCCACTGAATATAATGTTCCCAAAAAGTGACAGCTGTAGGCCAGCGGCCACGCATCTCAATTTTCCGTCACCATCACAACACATTCACCCCGAAAAGCCAGTCCGAATGCGTGTGCGTAAGTTTCCTTATTCATGCATATTTCCGTTTTGCCCACAGGCGTTACAGCAGGGTGGTTACAAACAAAAAAAATCTTCGTTGACCCTGCACACTTGCTCAGACAGCAGACTATTCCGCTGATTAATTGTTTTCACAAAAAAAAACGAATTTGCGTACTGGTTCGTCCTGGTGCGACATGACCTTATTTTGTTATGTGATTTGTAAGTTCAGATATATAATATGGCAGTCTTAAGTAAATGTCACCGCCGATTCTCATTTTTATGAAGTGTCTGACATAACAGCTTTAAACGTAATTTTGACGCTTCAATCGCCTTCACCCATCCCACATCTGCGCTACCCACCACCATCGCCTCCCACTCCTCGAACAGCTGCAACATGCATGCTCCTTGGATAGGCTGCTCAAGACGGCGTTCACAAGGCCTGTACACATTCGTCTTCGACAAGCTTTCAGTATTGTAGCTACTCGCACTCGAAGAACTCGGGAGGAAACCCACGTCCTCTTCGTCGACCGCATCCATGTGAAGCAAGGAGGGTGTGGTTATAAGAGGTTCGCCGGGGAACGTATTGTACAAATCGAGCAACACTGTTACAGACACTTCCGATCGTTCCGCCGCAAGTGTGCGGAACACACCGCGGATGACACTTCACCGATCAACGACCCCAAAATTTCTTGCCACACCCCAAAGCCACCGATCGAGCGTCCGTGTACAGCGTACGCCGTATAGCTGGACCATCACATGTACACCTCAGAGCACACGAGTGTTCTTCAAGACCTCGCAGTGAAGAGAGATGTACCCTGTCCTCTCTTGCTTTTTTTTTTCTTATTCTTTCTGGAGAACTCGCTTTAGCTTCGTAATTTCGAAGGGCGGGCGCATTCAGTGTCACTCCACGACGCGACGAAGAGGGTACTAGAGGGCCTGTCGCGCATAGAAGAGAAGCCTGCGTTACAGGAAAAGAAAAGGAGAAGGGTCGGGTCGTGTGGATCCCAAAGGCATGGGCGAACCGGCCCACACCAAGATGAATTCACCAGGCCTGTAGCTTCTGCTGACGCGAGGTGGAGAGCCTGAGGCCGTTATGCAGCCGGTACGTGTACCGTATTTCGCTCTTGTTATATGCGCAGTTTGTTTGAAAGGAACCGTGTCATGGAACACTGCTATACGTGGGTATATAGGGCATTTATCCCATCCCGTTCCCATGTACGGCACCTTGTACATGGGAACGGGAGGGGGGATATTTAAAGATGGAGAATAAAGATATAGGAAGGCAGCACACACATGCTTGTTTATGCATGGCCCGTCACTCTTGCGTGGCACGTGACATCATTGCCACAGCCGCTTGTCCAAGTTTTCTTTATATTAATAATCTAAGTAAGGCCTTCGTCGCCATATCAGCTGCGATGCCTTCTGAAAACGACATGCAAAGATGCTTTCAGTAGACATTGGCCTATTATTGTCAAGGTACGCTAGAACGAACGCCATGGACTTTCTCTGATTGTTATAACCGGGCAGTCACAGAGAATGTTCTGTGGCGCCTCCTCGCGGCGACAGGCATAGCGCAGATTGCTGTCGGATCATTTCCTTTTTTTCTTATCCTCATCGTATCAGATATTCCAGTGGGAAATTAATGGGATTTCGTGAATGTCGCACTTAGCCATAGGCCTTCAAGCAGAATATTTAAACGCTGATTACATGCTACAACGTTTATCTTTTACGTCAAGATTTAGAACTATAGTGACCACGTTCCGCAGCAGTATCTTTGTTCTCATTCATGCCAGCGTTGCAGTTGACACCGAGGTTTATCATACGTCCACTGATACATAAGGTGATGCATTCGAGTACACATCTTCAAAGATGGAATCGCCCTGTGCGGTGATCTATTCTTAGCGATATTTAGCGATGGTACCAGCAGAATCAAAAGTTTTCAAGTTTTGTGTCTCAGAAACAAGATATCATTACAAGACACAAAGTAGTGGGAGAACGACCATTCTTACCAACTGTGACGAGTCTGCGTACACGGAAGTATTCGCATTTTGTTTCCACATGTCTGGAATCGAACACGCCGCCTTGGGTTTAGCTAACAGCGCAACGCCATGCAGCTAAGCCATCTACAGGTCGAACGTTCGACATTTAACTCACCGTGAAGCTTACTTTCGATATTCAAAACGCCAAATACTATGTATGCCGGCGTTTGGGATTTTTTTCCGGTAAATACGGTATACCCATACTCGCACTCCGCGCGTGCTTGGGCCTTGCCTTCGGACTTTTGAAAAGGACGACGGCGTCGCGAAAATCGCGTTTTATGCAGCCGCCCTCTCGTTGTCGGCTTCGGACACACAACGTTCGCCACGCTACGAAGACCCACTCCCCCGTCGTGTATTGAAGTTGACCGTGCGGCATGATGTGGGGGGGGATACACTTAAATAGGGGGGGGCGGGGGGTGCACCTTGGCATCTGCACCCGAGGTGCCTGTGTACAGGAACACAATGCAACGGCTGCGCCACAGACTTCGGAGTCCATCTTGGTGCGA